>NW_024499017.1:11639019-12023756 GCF_017590055.1 Onychostruthus taczanowskii | reverse complement strand
CCCCAACCCCTGCCTGTACCCCCCTGGCTGTAGCCCCCCTCCCACCCTTGTCCAGCCCTGAGGTAGACACCCCATGGGGATTGTTAGGAGGATAAACCCTCTACCCCCCCGCCGACTTTTTGTGTGTCCCCCCCAATTTTGCTGGGTGTATTTGGGATGGCTGTGGGGGGGCCCCTGTGGCCCCCTGACCCATGGCAGGTACTTGTGGGGGGGGGCTTTGTGGAACTTGCTGCAAACTTTCTGTGGTGCTGCCAGGTGCCTTCTGCACTTCCCGTTTTTTTTTTTTTTTTCCAGCGGTTTTATTTTAAAAAGTAGCAAAATGGTTTTCCTGCACCCCAGCAGGCCCATACGCTGCTCTAATGGGGTGCATGGGGGTGCACCCCAAGCCGGGGGCTGCAGCAGATGTGCCCACCCTTGGGGGGCTCAGCTCTGGCTCCTGGGGGGCAGTAGGAAAAGGGTTGGGGGCATTTGGCCACTGGCAGCACGGGGCTCTGTCTGTGGGTGTTGGGGACACCCCCTGGTGCTCTGCTGGGCTGCTGAGCGGGCATGTGTCCCCCCAGTGAGAGGTGCTGCTGGCCTGTGGGGTGGCCCCCCTGGGCATTGCCAGTCCCAGCGTGGGCAGGGGATGCCCAAACCCACACCCAGAGCTCGGGGGGCGCCGTGCAGGGGGCTGCGCTCGTGCTGTCTGTCTGTCTGTCTGTCTGTCCGCAACTCCCACAGCTGCTGCCAGCCCAGGGTGAGGAGGGCGGCTGCCCGCACTGTTGGAGGGTGGGTGCCAAGCCACCAGCCCTCCTTGGCCGGAGGAGCCGTGTGCTGGGCCAGGAGCTGGGCTTGGAGCGCTCCGGCAGCGGGGTAAGGTCACCGCGACCGCCAGCGAGGTGGCCCTGCCAGGGCGTGCTGGCTGCTGCGTGCCAGGAGCCATGAGGTGGTGGCAGGAGCTGGACCTGGGGTCACCGAGGCACTCGCCAGGTGAACAGATCTCCTTTCATGGGCGCAGGAGGCAGCTGGCTCTGCTGGCATCCTGCTGCTTGGCATTCCGGGGTTTCTGTAGGACAAGGGACTCGTTGTCCCCAAGGGGTGGCAGCAGCTTGAGGAACCCGTGTCCTGAAGGTGGGATGTGGCAACAGGGGGCAGTGCCAGCTGCTGGCGTGGGTGATGAGGTGTGGGGTGGCACTGGATGACCAAGGCACCTGTCCTGGCACAGAGAGGGAGCAGAGTGGACACCACCAGTGCTCCTCGTCCCTGCATGTGGGGCTGGCTGTCCCCACGCAGCCCCGTGTGCCATCAGGGTGACTGGACTGGCACTTTTCGGTGTCGTTTTCTGCCCACCAGGTGTGGGGAGCTGAGGAGGGGTCATGCCACCATGCCAGGTGCTGCCATCTGGCAATGCTTGTCCCCATACAAAGCCCCAGCCCCACACCAGGGGTCCCTTCCCAAGTAAGCCACCACCGCTCTGTGTCATGGCCAGTTCACACTGCGTGCCACAAGGAGCCACAACACGAGGCTGGGGTCCCCCCATGGCAGCCCACCCCCTGCCAGCTGGGGAAACTGAGGCAGTGGGGCAGGAGGCGGCTTGCCCAAGGGACGCAGTGCCAGGGCTGTGGAGAGCAAACAGAATTCTTGGCACGGGCTGGCAGTGCTGCGCTCTGCCTGCAGGCGAGGGTTGCTCTTTGCTGGGTGTGCAGTTTTGCTGCTGCTTTGCACCCCAGCTCTGTCTCCCTGGGGACTGTGCCTCTGTCCCCACGAGTGACAGCCCTCACCTTGGAGCTGGTGAACGGGGCAGTTGTTTTTCCACCCCCGGGGGTGGCCGGTGCCCGGCGCTGTGTGTGGCAGGGCTGGCACGGAGAGCAGCTTGGCCTTGGCCCCCTGCCCGCTGCCGTGCCCTTTTCCAGAGGCAGCTGCCTGTGGGCATGGCTTGGCAGCTGTCCCTGCTGCGGGCTCGGCCGGGGCAGGACCCTGCTCCCCTGGGCTGCCGGGTCACCTCCGAGCAGGGTTGCAACACTCAGGGCCACCGCTGCCATGAGTTTGCCGTTCTCAGCTCAGCCGTGGCTTTTCCTCCCGGCTTTCTGTGCCAGCTCCATCCCTAAAGCAGAGGAGGGGATGAACAAGGAGCCGGTTCTCCCCAGCGTGCTGAAAAGTCCCTCTGGAGAGGCGCCCAGTGGCGTCACCCCTTGTAGAAGCGGTGTGTCAGCTCTGAAAGCCCCTGGTTTTCCACCTCGGAGCTGCGTGCGGGAAAGGGGCGGTTCTGTCCCCTCTTCCAGGGCACACGGGAGCCCTCGGGGTGGTGGCATTCCCTGGTCCAGGCTGGGTTCCCTGCATCCCTCCCCTCCCAGCTCGCTTGCCAGCTAATGGCGCGGCTTATTCCTATGGCTTTTTAAGTGCTTAATGGCGCGCGGGGCTAATGATGCAGCTCCCTCTGTTCCTGCCGCCTGGATGGAGGGATGGATGGATGGATGGATGGTGTCGGATAGCGCTGCCCGAACCTCCGGGAATGGGGACAGGGACACGAGGAGGGGCCCAGCCGGTGCCCCCGTGGAGCTGGGGCTGGGAGCAGGCGTCCTCCTGCCTCTCCTCCCTCCCCTGCACGGCTGCTCGGAGCAGTAATGTCACCATAAACGATATTTATCACGAGGTGATAAAAATCTATTTCCAGCGACCTCTTGGAAATGGCCCTCATAAAACCAGGCAGCAGACGGAGGCAGGAGGCAGACAGCGAGGAGGGGGCACGGGCAGGGAAATGGCTGTAATCAGCCACGGAGCAGAGGCTGGATCTGCCGGGGAGCTGGCCCTGCCATTCCCGACCCCGGGAAATGGATGGCAGCCGTCAAGGCCAGAGGGCTGCCCGGGCACAGCTGGGTGGATGCTCGGGCATCCCAGGGCTTGAGCATTCTGGGATGGAGCATCCAGGCTGTGAAGGGAGGGCCAGAGGGATTTTTGTCTTTAGGTGAACAGGATGGGAGGGTTCTTTCCATCTTGGGGTGTTCCCAAAGTGACATCTGAGGGATCCTGGAGCTGGTCCTGGAGCAGCAGGCTGGGATGGGGTGCTGGGCTACCAGCTTTCCTCCAGTGTTCCCAGCCATAGGGATGGCCCCCTCCACTGTCAGACACTGCTGGGTCACCCCAGAGCCCCCTGTGTCCCTCCTGGGGGGCCACCACTGGTCCCAGAGCCCCCCCAGCTCCATCCCTTCAGTGCTGATGGCCAGGTGCTGACTCAGCATCACAACACTAATTACTGAGCCCGTAGTGGATCCTGGCTGTAAATTCTCCATCAGGAGTGGTGGAAAACCTCCCTGGCTCCTTTCCCTGCTGACCTGAGCAGGGACTTTTGATCCTGTGTAATTCACTGGGGTGCTGACTTGGCAGGAGGTGTCTCATCCTTTCCCACCCAGCTTTGGGGTTCACTGCCCCCCAGGAATCCCTCCTCCCCACAGAGGTCATTCCTGGCTGTGTGATGCTCAGCCCAGCTTTGTCCCCACTAGCACTGGGGACAGCCTGGGTGACCCCATGTCCTCACTGCACCCCGGGTGATGCTGCTGGTCTGGGCATTCCTGGGGGCTTCACCAGGCTGGGGGCACAGAGGACACCTGGGCCACCTTTTTGGGGCTGGGGAGGTGGGATTTGCTCCGAAAAAGCAAGTGCAGGACCCCCCTTGTTGCCCCCTGGGGGAGGAGATTGTGAGGGAAAACAGCTAAAAATGGGGACAGTGCAGGACCCCCCCTTGTTGTCCCCTGGGGGAGGAGATTGTGAGGGAAAACAGCTCCCAGCTGCAGGGTCTAATCTGCTGCTCTGATGAAGAGACTTTAATCACTTAAAGTAATTAACCAGGTGGGGCATTGGCTGGACTCCCCCATGTGCCTGGGTGTCCCCTGCCTGGGGTGGCTCCTTTGGGGCCGGACACGGGCTGGTGAAGTGGGGACAGGCTGGGCGTGCAGCTCCCAGCCGTGGATCCTCACAGGGCTGTGCCAGGAGGGGACATCCAGGACGATGGGGACATCCAGGACGATGGGAACATCATGTGCAGAACCTCAAGACCCCCGTGGCCGCTCAGGGACTCGATGCCACCGCGGGGCTCTGTCCCCACCTGGTGCGGGGCGCGCGGTGACACGGCGGGGTGTGCGTGGCAGGTATTATCCCGCATTAAAGGTTCCCCTTGCAGATGGCTCACGTTTAATCTGCGGCTTAAGGCAGCGCCGGACCTGGCGGTAAGTCCGTCTTTAGATGGCAGGCGGGAGCCGGGAACGGGCGCTAAGCTGCCCGCGGGATGGAGAAGGGGGACACGGCGGATCGAGGGACACGGATTGGGGCTTTAATGCCACCGGCTGATCGCCCAGCCGGAGCGTGGCCCTCGCTGGGATTGCCGTGGTGTGCCCCACCAAGAGGGATGGGGACCCCCAGATGTGTCACCTCACCCAGCAGAGCCTTGCACCGACCTGGCTGCTCCTCCCTGCCTCAGTTTACCCCTGAGCACGTGGGGATTGGCACGTGTGGGAATGTCCCGAAAACATGAGCTGCTGTGGGGTGGGTGGGGTTTTCCGGAGCGAAAAGCCCCTTGTGGCAGCCTCTGGTTCCCATGGCAGGTATTTAGGGTGGCGGGGAGGGGACACTGGTCACAGACTGCCCGGCAGCTCTGGAGCTGGAGGTGGGTGAGCTGTGCTGGGTTGTGGTGTCCCTGAGATGGGGATGGGGAGCAGGGGCTGGGGCCGAGCAGCTGCGTGTCCTGTGGGGTCTCAGCAGGATTTGGGTGGCAGACACCAAGCTGCATCCCTCCCATCCCAGCTTTGGGCCCCGTGGTCTCCGGGGGACCTACAGCAGGGCTGGGGTCTGGTGACAGAGGGGGGTGGGAGCTGCAGGGACACCTGAGGCCAGGGAGTGACTGCCCCAGCCAGGGCAGTTCGTCTCAGCGTGGAATGGCAGCATTGGGGCTGTTAACTCCGGAGTCTAATGATGACAGCGAAGGCTCTGTGCTGCACAACCTTGAGGAAATCCTTGTGGATTTGAAAAAGCTGATGGTTCCGTGCAGGGCCGGGACCAGGAGTGGCAGTGCTGCTGCCAGCCCTGCTGTCCATGCATAGGTGGGATGCTCACATCCTCCTCTGCCTCAGTTTCCCTGCCTTGAAAGGAGGCTGAAGGGGACATTCCCCAGCCTGGCAGGACTGGCAAACAGGAGCTAGAAATGTCCCCATGATGGGACAGGGACTGAGCAGGTCCCACCCATCCTGCCCAGCCAGCCTGGTGCTGGGGTGATGGAGGGAGCATGGGGGGAATTTCGTGTGGAACATTGTGGAATACAGCACTGCCTGGGCATGGGGTGGAGGTGCTGACATCCCCACCAGCTCTTCCCACAACCTGGAGAAACTGAGGCACGGGAGGTGACACGGCGTGGCCAGGGTTGCCAGAGCAGCGAGCAGCCGCTGATCCCCACGCCCAGAGCCCCAGAAGAGCTCGAGGAAAAGCCGGGAGCGGACGGCTGCGTGCCCCCCGCCTCCCCCTCCATCACCTCCCTGTTCGCTGGCGAACAAATGTCTGTTCTTGCAAAAAAAAGAAGTGACAGGGGTCGGCGCAGCGCTTTCCACATGACCTGCCCGGGAACAGAGGACGTCTTTGTTAATCCAGCGAGCTGTCAGTTCAGCCTCTTCACAAAAGGCATAAACCACTTATTGCTGCTCTCACCCCTGACCCCGGATCCGCCTGCGCGCCCTCCATTGTGCCGTCTCGAGGAAGCTGGCAAACAATTTCGGCTCCGGCTCCCCCTCCCCGCCGACGGCTGCACGCGGGGGCCGCCGCTTGCCCCGCCGGCGTGGGGAGCCACTGCGGGGGACCCCCCTACACACACACACACACACACACACACACACACACAGAGCATCTCCTCCCCCGGCCGCATCTGCGCGCCCGCCGCCTCGCCTGGCAGCTGCTGCGAGGGGATGGGGGCTGCCACAAAGGGAGCACTTCCCTCCCTGCAGCCGTGCCTCCCTCCCGGGGCTGCTGGAGCAGCTGGCCAGAGCCCCCCGGCTGCGGAGAGGGGCCGCTGGGTGCTGCACCCCGTGGCCCCCTGGCCGAAACCCCGTAATGAGAGGGGACAAAAGCTCCTTAGGGTCCCTGGCTGGGACGGGCTGGGACGGCGGCTTTAGCCAAAGCCGCTTATGGCCTGGCACAAAGCTGCTGGGAACGGCCCAGCTCCTCGGGGCTGGCGTGGATGGGGTGATGGTTGTGCCCTGCCAGCCTCAGGGTGCCTGGGGGGTCACACGGGGTGACAGCCGGGGGAGAGGGGTGAGCACGTGCCGCTCACCCTGTCCCCTTGAGCCCGGCACCCGGACCCCGCGGCGCGGCCGGTGTGCGCTGGAGCAATTAGATGCAGTCACTTTGGGGCTATATATAACCCAAATTGCTGCCTGCAGCTCGTTAGCTGCTGTCAGAGCCGCTGCGGCCGCGGCACTGAGGTGGTGTCGCCAAGGGGGGGCTGGAGAGTGACGCAGGGACCTGCTGCTCCCCGGGGATGGGGAATGAGGAGGGCTGTGGTCATGCTGGGGTGGCCACAGGGTGAGACCCTCGCTGGGGATGGGGTCCTGTGGGGATGTGCTTCACCCCATGTGTCGCACCGGCATCTGCTCCGTGTGGCGCAGGGTGGCTGCAGTGACACACGGGTGTCACAGCCAGGCCTGTCCCCCTGTCTGCTGTTCCCAGGGCTCGTGGCACAGCCTGTGTGAGTGTGCTGGGGCACGGGGGGCCACTGGTGCATCCCTCACCCATGCCAGTAGTGTTTCCAGCCTCGTCTGCCCTTGTGGCATCCAGCCTGACCACAGTGTCCAGCCCCTTCCATCCGTGCCAGTTCCCGCCTGGGCTCATGGCACGTCGCGGCTCCGCCGGCACACACCGGCCCCCGCGCCGGCGAGGAGCGCGGCACCTCGGGCTGTCTGGGGGCAGCTGCGAGATGAGTGCGAACATATTGTGTGGGCTCCTGGAGCAGGCGTCACGGTGTCGCTGCTGGAGAGCGAGCGGGAACCACAGCCCTGCCGTGACAAACGGCTCCGGCACGGCCGCAGCCGTGCCCACGCGGGCGCCGCGGCACGGCCGGCACCGCCGCTGCTCCAGGACACGGAGCGGGGATCCGGGTGGGCAGCGATGCTCATGGGCAGACCCTCGGTGCATGGTGTCACCTGCCACCGCTGTGACCCGTCCCTCCAGCTGTATGAATTTCCTGGGGGGGGTCACATCCCCATCTTGGGAAGAGTTAACGGCACTGTGTCTCAGTCTGGAGCCTTTTGTTTCTTTCCCTTTTTTTTTTTCCCCCTTCCCCTCTTTAATGAGGAGTTAGCACAGCTGTAATTGTAGGTTCCAACTTTCCGCCAGCAAACACGCCTGAGAAACTTTAAATACGGTGGAGATGCATGGGCCCAGCCACCACCCCTCCCATGGGCGCCCATCAGGGCCAAGCCATGCCACCAGCAGGCACCCCAGCTCCCCAGGGGCACCCCAGCCTGCTTTTGTGGGAAAACCCTCTGTTTCCAGGCTTCTGGGACAAGGATGAGAAGGGCAGAGGCTTCCTGGAGGGAAGAGCAGCTGGAACCGTCTGGGGGAACACACGGCAGGGGCTGTGCTGTGATAAAGCCCCAGCAGGAGCCAGGGGGCTTGAGGGCCTCAGCCACAAAGGGAACTGGGGGGAGCCTGCTCCTGCAGCCCTCACCACTCCAAAACCACCTTTTATCCTGAGCGCCGCCTCCCAGGCCTGGGGGGAGCCTGGGACAGCGAGGGGTTGTGTCCCCCAGGCCTTACAGCCAGTGCTCTCTGCATCCCCTGGGAAGGGTAGGATGTGGCTCCTCTGGGCTGGGCATCCTCCTCTCCTCATCCCTTGCTCACTCACAGGAGCTGGCATCGACGCTGTGCCAAACCCCGTAGCCGGTGCAGCTGTGCCGGTGCTTGCCAGGCTCCGTGCCCGCCGCCTTGCCGGGGTGATGCCAGCCAAGAGCCAGAGATTGCATCCACCCCCGGTGCCCTGGCAGCGCAGGGGTTTTCCGGGGTGCTGCCAGCCGGGAGGGTGGAGGTTGGGGTGATGCGGTGGGGGCTTTGCCGTGCCCGCGGCATTCCCGTGGGCGGCATTCCCGTGGGCGGGTGGCATCGGTGCTGTGCGTGCTGCAGCCTGTCCCAGCAGCAGGGGAGGCGGAATGGGGAAGCCACGTTTTTTGGGTGTCCCGAAGGCACAGGAAGTGCGCTGGCGTGGCCTCCTGCCCTTTGCTTTCCCACTCCACCACTGCCGTCCCAAAGCTGGGGCAGAGCTGGGAGCTGAGGCAGGTATTTAGCCCAGTGATGGGAGCAGAAGGAATGTGTCCTTGGTGGGGAGGGACGCACTGGGGACAGTGGGAACACTGGACATGGGGACACCATCCCCTGCCCTTGGTGCCATTCTGTCTGTGGACTGCCACGCTGCCTGCCCTGGGCACCATGCCAAGGGCAGGGGGGCACCTGGTGGTGTGGGGCACAGGTGACATGGTGGTGTCTGGCAGTGCCGCTCTGTGCCTGTCCCTGGAGGCCACCAGCTCTGTTTTGACCCCACTCAAGCTCTCCACATCCTTTATACCAAGAACCTGCTGGGATAGATGGAGACAGACACCACCCAGGTGGCGTTTGAGGAGTGTCATGCCATGGGGCCATCCCTGCCAGCTCTGGTTGGAGCCTTTTCCCTGTGGTTTTGCCACTTGTGGAGCTGGCCTCTGTGCCAGCTCCATTCTTCCCGTGTTAATAACATCACATAACGATGTCACATTGCTGTCACCTTGCTGCACACCTACCCCTGACCTGGATGTGCCTGAGGCTGTGCCCTGTGTCCCTGATCCTTGTTGTGGATCTGTCCTGGGAGCTGTTTCAGGCTCATCTATCTGTGTGTCACGAGCGGGCTGGCCTCAGCTCAGCACCACTCAGCAAGCACAGATCCTGCTCCCCTCTCTCCATCCCTGGAAACATGTAGGATAAGCATCTCCCAGAGCCAGGAGGAGCTGAGCTTTATCACAGTGGGACATGGGGGATCTGCCAGCTCTCCCCTCAAATTTCAGCGCTTGGTGCCAGAGCACCCTTCCCTCCCAGCCTCCTCCCAAGCACCTCAGGGTGCTGCTCAGCAAATTAGCACCCAAATCAACCTGCTCACCTCTAATGGGGGTTGAGTCTTTGAGGACGTGGCTGGGGAGGAAGGCCCCCACTCCGAGGGGCTGCCGCCATGCTTTATCTGGGTGGACAGATCCCTCCTAATTGAGCAGATACTCCGTGTTCGCAAACAGATGGCTCCTTTGCATCAATTATTCCTTATCTGTGTAACCGGGGATGATTTGCTGACAGATAGTGCCGGGTGAAGTTAAAGCAAGGAGGCGGCCGGTGCTCCATGCGGAGCCTGGGGGTCCCAGGGGACACGGCTGGTGAGGGGGGGTGGGATCCTGGCTGCCCTTGGGCAGGTGGGACCTGTCTCCAGTGCCTTTGCATCTCAGCATCCCTTGGCAGGAAAACAGAGGGGTGGGGGCTGCTGGTGCTGTGGGGCTGATGGGTGGGTTGGGGTGTGGGTTGGGGTCGGGGGGGCTCCCTGGGGAGCAGGATGGTGCCAGCCTTGGCCCGGCTGTCAAAACCCACTTTCCCCACCAAGACCCTGGTCTGTGACTTGCCAGCTCTGTCTTGCCCAATGCTGCTGTGACACATGATGGGGAGTGATTAATGCTAATTAATGATTAGTTGCTCCGGGTATCAAAGTGCGCCCCAGCCTTTCCCATGCCCACAGGTAGGGGATTGCTGCCTGCTGCTGCCGGTGGCATTGTCCTGAGAGGAGTGGTGGCATGGCCTCCCCCCTGGGACATCCTTGCCACCTCCAGGGATCCCACACCAAGCTCTCAGGGATGGGGACTGATCCCTGGGCTTGTCCCCTGCCTGCTGTGAAAGTCACCTTCTGTTAATCACTGGGAAAGAGAAGAGCATCCTGCCATCACCAGGGCAGCTGGTGGCACCCCGCCAGTTGGGGCTGGGACGTGGTGGCACTCGAGGACTCACGGGATGTGCCAAGCGCTTGCGGTTGTGCGGCGCTGCCATATGGATTCCATAAATTAAACCTTTCCAGGAAGCAAACGGTAAATTTATATGTCCGCTCGTGTGCGTGGTTCATTGAGTCTAAGGGCTTCCCAGCAAAGCATCCACCGACCATCCATCTCCATGTCTATAGGAGTAATCCCAAGCAAAACAGGATGAACATAAAATCCTCACCATGCTCCTGATGTCCCCAGATCAGGCGCACTGCATCCCCTGTGGATGTCACCTGTTGCAGGGGGAGGTCACCTAAGCCCCAGCGTACCCGGGTTGGGCACAGCATCCTGTGAACCTGGGCTGTCCGTGTGTCTTTCCCAGAGTGGCACAACAGCACTGGGATGAACGTTGTGTCACTGGCTGTTGCTTTATTAAAGCTAAACAGGAGCGGTGACAGCCAGGCTGTGTGCCCGGGCAGCAGGGTGACAGCTACAACAAACCCCAGGCCACAGCAGCGCCCGGGGGTCGAGGAGGGGGACTGTCCCCAAACAAGGCACAGCGGGAATGCCATCCCCATCCCAGCAGCACGTTTCCCTCGCCCGCCTGGCAGGGAAGGCGATGGGGGGTTGTTGATCTCGAGTAAACACTGCCCGGTTGAGTAATCGGGAGCTGCCTAACCGGCCAGCTGCCGCCGGCGGGCGAGGGGACGCCGCTTTGATTCATGTCCTCGCCCCCCCTGCAGCCTTTCTTGTCTGGCTGTGCTGGGAGCCATCGGCCGGATCCAGCTGTAGCCCCGCGGCGCGGGCTGGCGTGCGGCTCCCGTGCTGGCCACGTGCACCGGCCGGCAGGAAAACAAAAGCATCTTGTGTCTGTGCACCCCAAACCCCACCCCGTGCCCCCCACCCGTGCCGGCGCTGCTCCGACCGGGAGAGGCAACGGCGCTGAGTCTCTGTCCTGCTTCTCTTCCAGGCATCCTCTTCGTCCCTGGAGACAGCCACCACCAAGGCTGCGGCTGGCGAGTCCCGGCACCGGGTGTCCAGCGCTGGGGAGAGCCCGGGAACGGGCAGCACTGTCCCGGACATCGGCCAGCGGACGCCTTTGGATGCGGAGAGTGCGGACGCTGGAGCCACAAGTAGGTGATGCGGGGGGATACTGGAGGGTACAAGGCTGCCATTCCAAAGGGATGTCCCCTGTCTCACTGTGGGGGTGACCATCAGCCCGATGTGCTGCTTGGGACTCCTGGTGAAGGCTCGTGCCCAGCGGCTTGGGGTTGGGATCCAACACCTGCAGCCCCGCTGGGAAGGTGACCCCGACAGCACTGCAGTCCCTGCCCACCATCCCCGGGGCCGTGAGTCAGGCCGTGGGCGCCAGGGAGAGAGAGCCGGGGTGTTGGGCTGGCTGTGCTGGGGAGCTGGGGGGCCCCCGGGGCTGGGATGGACCGCGGCTCCGGGGACTCGGCCGCCCTGTCCGTCAGGAGCAGCAGCATTTTTAGGAGAGGCATCACGCGTGCTTCCCTCCTGCCGCCTCCCTGGACCGGCTTGTTTGCCAGCCCTTCCCGGCGGGCGCGCCAGGCCGTGTTGTGCTGGGCCATGCCAGGCTCCTTTGATCCGGTAACAACTGCCGGTGCCGGTTCCTGGCGTTGGGCTGGGAAGAGTCAGGAACCGCAAGGTGCAGCGGGCAGGAAGCTGGGGCAGGCAGGGAGAGCCAAGGGGCAGCCTGCAGGGCCAGGGGGCTGCTTGCTGGTGGGTGTTTGTGACCCCTCACATTCCCTAAGAAGGATACTTCTCAGGAATGAAGTGGCCCCTGTCACCCATCGATCAGCCCCACAGGGATTTGGCTGTGGTTTGGGGACCCCGCAAGGCGCTGTGTCCCCCGGGGGGGGGGCCAGGATGCATTTACAAGCTGCTCACAGCCCAGCCGGCAGTGGCGTGGAGGCAAGCTGGGAGCCGTGGCCTGGAACGGGCCCGCTGGAGTCAGCTCGGGATTTATTACCCTGCCAGTGGCTGCCGGGCAAAGGTGACAGTGACTAATGGCTTGTTACACGCCTGCCACATCTCATCTGCGCGCCGCGTCCGGCTGCTGCGCTCCCAGCCCTGCTGTGCAGGCAGCCTGTGCTGCGTCCCTTCCTGGGGGGGACACAGGGGTGACCCCCCTCTGCCCCTGCGGGGACCTCGGCTAGAGAGGGTGACAATGACAGCTGGACAGCTTGGCATGGGATCTATCCTTGTGCTGAGCTTGGAGACCCACACTGTCAGCGTTGCCTGTGGCCAGGCAGAGCCAGGCTGGCATCTGTGGGAGCACCTCCATATCTTGGGGGTGGTGACACATCCCAGGGTGTCCTGCTGAGCCTTGTGTGACACACGGGACTTCCCAGTGCACAAAATCCCTTTGTGGTTGCCAAACCATGAGGCACTGCTCTGCCAGCACGATGTCAATCCCATGCCAGGGTGGCTGGGCTGGGATGCCGGGGGGATCCTGCGTGCGTGTCCGGATGGATGCTGACGGAACCACAAATGCATTCACCAGGAAAATTAAAAAATTAACAGGCATTGGCTCGCTCTAGATTAGTAAAGGCAGGAGATAAAAGCGGCTCTTTATACCTTGTGAGAATTGCTGATAAGGGCATTTGTTCCTCTGTATTCTTTAAAAAGAATGCAATAAAAATTTAAAATAGAACGGGAAAAGGGAGTTGGGGGGGGGAGAAGCACGAGGAGGGTGGGGGGGAAGCACGAGGAGGACTGGGGGGGTGGCGGGCAGCAGCGGCACCGCGGCAGCACCGGCGTGGCGGGCACTGGGGCCTGTTGGAGGAAGAGGAGGAGGATGGAGGGGATGCAGAGGCAAGGGTGAGCTGGGAAGGGGTTTGGGGGGGCTGTGTGTGTGGTGGTGTGGCAGTTTGTTTGGGGACAGCTGGGTGTCCCTGTCATGGGCTGTGTCTCCTCCTGCAGAGATGCCAGTTCATGGCTGGCAGTGCCAGGATGAGATTCCTCACCAAAGCCTCCTTCCTGCCCCAGGGAGGTGGGGGTCTGGCCTGTCTGAGCCAGCCGAGCCTGTCTGGCACGTGGAGCTGACTGATGTGGCCGGTGAATGATGGACAACTTCCTCCTGGGCGAGTGGGCCGAGCCCCATCCCACTCATGTCACTAGTGTCCCCAAGCCCAGGTGATGGTGGGATGGCACAGGGGTGACCACCACCATCCCCACCTGGGAGGGTCAGTGCTGTTCCCTCTCCCACACTGGCACAGGGGGTGCCTGGGGCATTGGGACGCCCCGAGGGGGCTGCCCTGGGAACACCCCTTCTTTCTGCAGGGTCTGGGCTCAGGACCACCTGGGTGCTCCCTGTGCTGGGCCACACTGGCACCCCTGAGCCCCAGGGCATCTTGGAGCAGTTTTGGGGTGGGGGTCAAAGGCCTGGCTCCCACCCAACCCCTTGCCCCCATCAGCGCCTGGCACAGGCATCCCCCCATCTCTACATTTGGGGAGGGGTCACCTGTGCACCGCGATCAGGACTGACA
The DNA here is from genome assembly GCF_017590055.1 of Onychostruthus taczanowskii. Taxonomy (NCBI): domain Eukaryota; kingdom Metazoa; phylum Chordata; class Aves; order Passeriformes; family Passeridae; genus Onychostruthus; species Onychostruthus taczanowskii. The sequence continues at coordinate 12,010,252 of NW_024499017.1, read as the reverse complement.
CCCCCATCACCCAAATTCTTGACAAGCTGCGGAGAGACAGAAACCCCGCGGGACCCCCCCGCACGGGGGGAACCCCCATTCCCGGTGAATTCCCGGTGGTCCCGGGTTGGGGGGGGGCGGTTCCTTCTCCCTTCCAGCATCCCTGTTTTCGGAGCGCCCCGTGCCTCGCTCCCGGTGCCCGCCGCCCCCGCCGCCCTGCCCTGCCCTGCCCTGCCCGGCCCGGCCCCCGGTGAGTCACGCTCCAGCCGTGCGGCTCTCGGGGCGGCGGGCGGGCGCCGAGGGAAGCAGGAAGCGGCGGGGGAAGGCTCGGCACGGCTCGGCTCGGCTCGGCTCGGCTCCGCTCCGCTCCCTCCGGCGCTGCCCATGGAGGAGCGCAGCCCCCGTTGGACAGCGCGGCCCGCGGGTGAGTGACCCCCCCCCCCCCCCCCCCCCCTCCCACCACGGGGACCCCCCAGCAGCGCCTTGGGGAGGGGGCAGCGGGGTCCCCCCGCCCGGGTGGGAGTTGTGCTGGAGGGGTGGGACGGGGCTGGTGTGATCCAGCTCCTCTGCTGGGGGGTCTGGAGTGGGGGATGGAGGTCACCCAGGGGTCGGGGGACCCTGTGGTGGGGGGGACAGAGGTCACCCTGGGGCTGAGAGAGACTGTGCTCTGGGGGATGGAGGTCACCCTGGGGTTGGGAGACCCCATGGTATAGGGGGTGAAGGTCGCCCTGAGATTTGGGGGCACGGTTGTTTGGTGAATGGAGGTCACCCTGGAGTTAGGGGATCTCATGGTGTAAGGGGCAGAGGTCGCCTTGTGTTTAGGGGAGGCCATGGTATGGGGGATGTAAATCTCCCTGGTTTGGGGAACCCCATTGCAAGGGGAACAGAGGTCACCCTGGGTCTGGAGGAACCCATGGTTTGGGAGACCAAGGTCACCCTGGGGTTGAGAGACCCCGTGGTTGCTCTGAGGTTAGGGGTCCCTGTGATGTGGGGGATGGAGGTCACCTTGGAGTTTGGGGACCCCATTGTGTGCAGACTGATGTCACCCCAGAGCTGGGGGATCCCATGACACAGAGGGTGGTGGTCACCCTGAGCTTCGGGGGTCGCTGTTGTTTGGGGGATGGAGGTCACCCTGAGGCAGGGGGACACTGTGGCCTGGAGGATGGAAGTTGCCTTTGGCTTGGAGGCCCTTACTGTGTGAGGAGTGGAGATCGCCCTGGCGGAGGGGTACCCCATCATGGGGGGGACAGAGGCCACCCCAAGCTTTGGGTTGCTGTGTGATGTTGTGGACAGAGGTCACCCTGGCCTTGGGGGACGCTATGGTGTGGAAAATGGAGGTTGCTTTGGAGTTGGGGATCCATCTGGGGAATGTTGTGAGGAGATGAGACCCTCTGGGTTCTGTGGCCTTGGGATCTGGGGCCAACTGAGGTGCTCAGTCCCCATGACCCACATTCTAGAGAGACCCTTGGGGTCATTTCCCATGGCTGGCAGGGCGCAGGCTGGCCCTGACCTTGCCCCTTCTCCTTGCCTTGGTGCCTGCCCCTCTGTCAATGCAGGCACACAGGGTGCAGCATGGGGTTGTGCCTCAGTTTACCCACCAATATTTCTGGACACCCAAGACTGCTGGAGCTGGGGAGGGACCGTGTTGCTGACTGAGCCGGACGCGGGAAGCCCGGGCACCGCACCCTGTGCCGGGGTGATGCCGCGGCCCCGGCGTCTCGCCTGCCTCCGCCTTTATTGCCCTGCTCCGTCCTGGCTCTTCCAGCCCTGCCTGTGCTGCCTGCCGTGCCCTTCGCCCTGGGGCCGTGCCCTGCTAGTGCCCATGTCTGCTTTGCATGGTGACAAGGGTGCCAGTCCCCAATGGGTGGCATCTGTCAATCGAGTTGCCCCATTGGTACATCTGTCCCCAAGCCCTGGGCAAGCGCCCACAGCTTGGAGCAGCAGGGCTGAGTGCCTCGCTCTCTTCATCCTCATCCCCATCCTCCTCCCGTGGCTGGGGGCACAGAGCTGTGGGTGCCACGTGGGTGCCCGCTGGGCCACGAGCAGGATCCAGATCCAGGCAGGGAGTTAATGGAGGGAAAAGGCAGCGGGAAGCCAGCGCCTCTTCCTGCAAGGGCGCGCGTGCGCCGGCGAGCACCGGGGTGAGCCCGTGTGGTTTGTGGGTGTGAGCGAGGCGAGCGTGCGCCCGGCTGCGTGTGCGCCCTGTTTGTGTAACCTGCCGGGCAGCGCCACGGGCACGGCGGCCTGGCAGGGCTGGCCAGCCAAGGCTGGGGGGATCACACAGGGCTGGGGGGGGGTCACACAGGGCTGGGGGGTCACACAGGGCTGGGGGGTCGCTGTGCAGGGGGGGCTGGCTGTGAGCACATGTGTTTGTGTGTGTGTGTGAGCGTTGCACAACCGCGGGGTGTGAAGCGCTGCGTGCTGAGCGCGGTGACCCCTGGCTGGGGGCACGCGGGGTGCGTGTGCCTGCACGTCCCGCTGGGGCTGCGCTCCTGTGTGCGCACACGGGGCCTGTTCTGGCCGGTGGAGGGGGGTGAGCGCGTTGGCTGCAGGGCAGGGAGCTGCAGCGAGGAGATGGTGGCTTTGGCGGGGGGCCAGGCTGCCGGGGGGCGCAGGGGGGGTGCCGAAGGACGCAGGACAGTTTATTCCTCGCTGGCACGCCAGCGGCTAGGACAGGGGTACAGGCTGGGGGGCAGCTTGAGGAGGGGGTGTTAGTTTTAATCGCTGCTCCTCTGTTTGTTCCCAGCCCTCTCCCTCAGCCTGCTGTCTGGCCCGTGGGAGGTTGAGGACTGGAGGGGCTGTTCCTGGGGGGTTTGTGCCTGTGCCAGCCGTGTGGGAGCTGGTGGTGCTCTCCCCCACATCAGGGCACGGTGCCATGGGTCACACCTCTGTCCCGGAGCCCTGGCACTGCCACCAGCTCCGGGTGTAAGGCCTGGCCTCACTGTGGGCAGCAGCAGATGGCCTCTGTCATCACAGCCCGGTGGGGACACCCAACCCAGAGCGCCGTGTGCTGGCAATGCTGGGGTGCCTCACCCACCTGTGGGGTGCTGGGTGCCCCCGAGGGGCTGTGGGGCAGCCGCGCCGAGCCCCGAGAAGGAGCAGCCGGGACAGAGCTTGGCCTGCGGCGGCTGCCCGGGCATGCTGCCAGGGGGATTGCCCTTGAACTGGCCCTTGCCATGCCTCGTGCTTCATGCCCCGGCTGCCCCACGTCCCCCCCACGTCCCCCCAGCCCGGCACCCCGCTGCCCGCCGGCGGTTGCAGCGCGGGGCGGGAGGAAGCGCCCCAGAGCTCCCGCGCCCCTAACGGCGGCCGCCTTATCTCGGGGCCTTCTGGGCCCCCCCAGCCCTTATCTGCCACGGCCGTTGGCCCTGGCTGGGCTCGCAGCCCCCCCTCAGCTCCCCCAGCCCCTGCGGGGTCAGCCCTTGGGGGCGGCCGCTTGGCAGCCTGCCCCCTCGATCCTTTTTGAAGTTTCAAATCCATTTAAGTCAAGAGGAGGGAAAGTTATTGCCTCTAAAGCCCCTTGCGTTGAGCAGTAAATCCTCTTTGCTGGGCCAGCGCCGCCTCCGAGCACCCGTGGGACCGGGGGGGGGGTGACTCCTGGAGGGGGGGGTACAGCCTGAATGTGTGTGTCCCCAACACCCTGCAGGCAGGTGCTTTGTGGCTGGGAGGGAGTGGGAACCCCAAAACATGGTCAGTGTGGGGTTGGGGTTCCTTTGAAACCCCCCAGCTGAGCAGGAAACAACATTTCACTGCTGCTTGCCCACCGTTTGCTCAGTGCCTCCTTGCTCACCCTGATTTGGCCCAGAAAGGGGGTTCCCCTTGTGACATCAATGCCCTGCTGTCCCCAGCAGCGTGGCACAGCACCCCCCCTGCTGCCGTGCACCCTCTTTGAGGCTGATGGAGCAGGAGCTGGATGTGCTGCCGGCACGCTGGCGTGTTTTATTTGATTTCCTTTCTCCCGAGCTGGCAATATTTAAATATTAATGCCTGCCTCTAATTGCTGGGTCAGAGGAGCGGGGCGGCGCGGGAACGGGTGCAGGGGCGGCTGATTTTGTTGTCTCGGGGAGTGTTTGCCGAGGAAAAATGTTTGTGCACACACACATAATTTTACTCCCTTGCGATTTACTTGGCCTTGGGAGTGATGCGGGGGGGGGAGGCTGAGCCGTGATGCCACCGGGCCATCATTTTGCAGCAGGGCACCCACCCCCCTCATCCGGGGGCCCTTCCCGCAGAGGGATTGTTAATAGCAGGGGAGGGGGGTGTTTTATTTTCTCTCCGGGCAGCGCGGCGTCAGATGCTTGCGTGCTCGCTTCCTGTAATAAAGCGACCGCCGGCGCGCTTGTCACCTGCTCTCTGTTGTGCTGCCAAGAGCAGACATGCCGCTTCTCGCTGCGGGCCCTGGCGTGCTCCCCGCTGCCGCCGCCGCTCTGTGCCCGCCCCGGGCGCTCGCCCCGTGCCAGCGCGGCGGTAGCAGGTGTTTGGGCAGGGCGTGATGGTGCCTGTTGCCGCACGCCCCGTGCGGGTGGAGGCCGTTTAACTGTTCCTCGCCGCGGCCGTGCCCCCTTTGACGCCCTCCCTGCTTGGCACTGGGGGGTCCCGCTCCCCTGCGAGCGTTGGCAGAGCCAGCCCAGCTGCAGGCAGGTGGCTCCGGTTGTCCCCAGCTGTGCCGCGCAGTTGGAGCGGGGAGGTCCGTGCGGCGTGTGCCACGCAGGGGCTGTGCGAGCTGCTTGGCGCTGCTGTTGCCCACCGTGCTGTGCCGTACCGTGCCGTGCAGCTGGCTTGGACGCCAGGCCGCTGCCCGCTGTGCCGTGCTGTTCCTTTGCAAGCACAGCCCTGGTGCCAGCGCCTTCCCAGTGCTGTTAGGAGATTTTTCCCCATTGGGAAATCGCTCTGCTCTCCTTTGGATCCCTCACTGGTTTGCCACCCCCCGCAGCCGTTGCTCCTCGGCTGTGCAATCTCCTTCCTCCTGCCCGCATGGCACACGAGCCGTCCTGGTTAACCGGTGTTTGCTGGGTCCTGCTCCTCTTAACCCTGGCCAAGGGAATTCTGTACCCTTGAACCTGGCAGGGGAGCTCCTTGCAAGGGGCTAACACGGGGCCTGCTCCCCACAGGCAGCCTGGAGCGTGGTAGATGTGGGGTTGAGGGATGAATTACACCCAAATATCCCCCGTGGAGGAGGCAGGCTGGCTTGTCCTCCTTCCCACCCGCATCCTGCCCCGCTCCAGCCCCGGCTCCCGGCGCTGCCTTTGTTTCCGCTGTATAACAAGATGATGGGTTAGGGTCAAGCTGCGGGTTCATAACTTGTTGGAAGACTTTGCCGAACAATAAAGGTGTCTGGCTTTATATCTGCTCGTATTTTATCCGCGCCACGGCCTTTCCCCAGCGCCGGCCGGGATTTATGGCGGGGGATATTTGAACGTGTCGAGGCGAGCTGGGGAAGCCGAGGCCGACCCCCTCCCCACGCCTTTGCATTCAGTGCCTGGGCGCTGAAATATTTACCTTCCAGCTCCTCTGACAGTTCAAGCCGTCTCGTGAAGCAAAGGTTATTGAACTGCGAATGTTATGACATTACATTTTTGTGTCTGCACTTTCTAGATGCGTGATGCAGCCTGAATGATAAGTGATCTCGGGGTTAAGGGTGGGGTTTTTTTTTTTTTTCCCTTTCTGTTCCTTTCCCTCCCTCCCTGCTCTCCTCCGTGAGCTGTCAGCTCTGCTGGCGCTTGATAACGCTCCCTTTTATTGCCCTGCCTTTGCATTCCTGCTGCTGGGCTCCCTGCAGTTGAGGTGGGTGCTGGGAAGGCAGGAGAGGGACATTTCCAGCTCAGAAGCCTGGCTGCCTTGATATGTGCCTCAGTTTCTCTAACCCTCATGCCATGAGTGGTCGCCCATGTCAGCAACCCCTCTGCATGGTTGGTACTCCCACTGTTGGGAAATGCTGCATCCTGTATCCCACCAGGACCATAGGATCACAGGATAGTTTGAGTTGGAAGTGACCTCAAAGCTCCTCTCATTCCAACCCCCTGCCATGGGCAGAGACACCTTCCACTAATCCAGGTTTCTTCGAGCCACATCAAACCTGTCCTAGCCATGCCGTGGGGCAGGAGGTGATGCCCGGTGTCACTGGTGCCAGTCTGTGCCATGGTGCCCATCTTGTAGCTGCATTAGTGGGATTTTGGGGTGCTGAGGTGATGCTCCCTGGTATCCCCCTGGTACCCTGTCTGTCAGAGCTCTGAGCATCTCACGAGCTGTCCCCACTTGAGACGCAGCATTCTAGGTGGCCAGGTGGCCAGGGGGACAAGTGACAGCAGGCCTGGGCTGTCCCATACACACTAGAGGGCAGCAATAAACTGGATCAGTGGGCTGTGCTCTGTCCCTGGGGGCGTTGAGTGGTCTCACCCCCCAAATTTGCCCTGGCACAGTGAGTTTGCAGCGGGGGCACACTTATTTTTCAGGGGTGCCTAAACAAAACCATTGCAGCAGGATGAGGGCCCTCCAACCACTCGGACAGCAGTGTCATTGCATCCCAAGAGCAAATTAATTAAGTCATTGCATAAATTTGGCTGTGTTTGCCACTGGTGAATCACATCTGCACCCCCCTTCCCCCTGGCTTTTCCCTGGGCTCCCCCTCCCTGCTCAGCTCCCTGCAGGAGTCAAGATCTTGCCCTGCAGTGCCTGGAGATTTCCATGGGCTCAGGGCTGGCCGAGCATCCCGAGCATCCCAGGTCGGGGCGGCTGCCAGAGCTAACAGAATCCAGCTGTGCTGCTGGGCAGGCAGGGGGGGCCGTGGGGAAAAGGGGGGAAAAAAAAAGAGGTCAGGGCCCGGGAAATTAAATGTTCATAAATGTAGGCCCGAGCGCTTAAAAAGTAGGGCAGTGCCATTAAATCTCATTAAAGTTTAATACCTATCAGTGCCACTTCAGGCAGCCCTTGGACATTGCTTTAATTTGATGGGTGTTAAGGGAGAATTATCAAATAATTGTGCTGGCTGGGGACTTGCTTTTATCATGTTACATGGAAAGCTCTCCCGGCTTTGTGCCGCACATCAAAACAGCGGCGGGTAGGTATTGTTCTGGGGAGGGGATGGGGGCAGCTGCAGGGGGGTCCCCACTGTCCCCATCGCCCTCAGCGGTGGCAGGAGGGATGAGGGACACCGGATCAGGTTGTTACAGGGATTAGTTGCCCCAGTGATCAGCTTTTTCTGCCCAAATTTAACCCATCTGCACCCAGCAGGGGTTTGCTGCCCCAGGCTGGCAGCCTTGAAGGTGGCATGGGGACAGGGAGCATCCTGCCATTGTCCCCATGGATTCCATGTGACATTATCCCCGTGGGTCCTGTCACCATCCCCCTGAGTCCTACCATCATTCCTGTGGGCTTTGCTGGTGTTCCCATGGCTCCTGCCACCATCCTCCGGGGCCTTACTGGTGTCCCCAAGGGTCCTGCCATTGTCCCCATGGGTCCTGCCAGTCTCTCCATCAGTCCTCCTGGTGTTCCCATGGGTTGTGCCAGTGTCCCCATGTCCCAGCAGGGTTGTGCCACTCTTCCTGCACTTGCTGCCCCAGGATGATGGCAGTGTGGGGCTGTGGGTGCTGCTAATTAATACTAATTTTTGGAGGGGCTGTGGGGTCTGTGGGGAATTGCAGATGGGAGGAGCTGGGGATGGCCAGCTCCGTGCAGAGGCGAGGACATGGGCCCATGCATTTTTTATAGAGTGCACCCAGGGTTATTTTTATTTCTTCCTATTTCCTTTCTCCTCCCCTCGCTGCAAAAGTCCCTGTTGATAAAGAATTAGTGCCAGGTCGTTAGTCCTGGTTTTTATGAGATAAACCCAGGCACAAGGTGCTGTCGTGTAAACGCCGGGGCCAGGGGAGTGCGGGGACGGGGAGAGCGGAGCTGCTGCCATGAATTATTCAGCAGCTCCTGATTTCACATTATTCTCACTGATACTTTTACAACCTGTCAGTAAATAAAAAGATTCTACATTATTTATAGAAATGGACCCGAATTGGGTAGGGGAATTTACTGTTGCTATTATTAGGGGCTGCTCAGCACCGCGTTAATGAGAGCCGGGTGGTGGCGAATGCTGCTTCCTGTGGGCACGGTGTCCCCCCTGTCCTTCCAGGTGCCACCTTGCTCCCCAAGGATCACTGTGTCTCCTGTCTCTCACTCTCTCTGCTGGAGCTCCATGGGTTTGGGCTGTTTGAAGGGGGATATCTCCTTCCCTGGGACATCTTCTTCCCAGTGACACATCCCTGCAGGTGACGCCTGCCCCAGGACATCCCTGCCAGGGAGGTCACCTTCCAGGGGGATGACATCTTCCCAGGGATGTCTCCTTCCTGGAGACATCTCTTTCCCAAATATGTGTGCGTCCTGGGAACATCTTCCCCAGGACTGTGTCTTCCTGGAGGCATCTTCTCAGACACATCTCCCTCCTGAGTATCACATCTTCCCAGGGACATCCTCTTCCTGACACTTTTCCAGAGACACCTCCCTGTGGATGACACCTTCCCAGGGACATCCTTGCGGAGGATGTCTCTTTCCAGGAGATGTTATCTTCCCAAAGACATCTTCTTCCTAGAGACAACCCCCTGTGGATGACACCTTCCCAGCAACATCCCTTTGCTGGGGACATCTCCTTCCAGGGATGTCTTCTTCCTGAGCACACCTCCTTCCTGAACACATCTCCTTCCCAAAGACATCTGCTTCCTGGGGCCATCTCCTTCCCAGGGACCACATTTTCTCAGGGTCATCCTCTGGCTGGGGATGTGTCCTTCCCTAGGACATCATCTTCCCTGGGACACCTTACCAGGGACATCTTTGCTGTGGATATTTCATTCCAGGGGATGACATCTTCCCAAGGATATCTCCTTCCCAAAGATATCTGCTACTTGGGAACATCTTCCTGAGAATTTCTCCTCCCTGGGGACCACACTTTTAGGAACATCTCCTTCCTGGTGACCACATTTTCCCAGGAACTTCTTCCCAGGGATGTCTCCTTCCCATGTGGCAGCCCTGGGACACACATCTCTGCCAGAGGAAGATGCTTTCTAGTCATGATGCAGTTACATTTCTGTCCCCATCTTGTGAGTTGTTCCCACCATCCCTCCTGGCTCTGCATCCCACCTTGTTGCAGGAACTGGTGGGCCTCCACTTCCAGCCTGTCCCCCCCTTCCCACCGTTTGCCTGTCGCCAGCACAGGAGCCATCCCACCCACACCCCCGCCAGCCCCCCGGATCCCATCTGGGCTTCCTGCATCCCTGATGTGACAGCTCCAGGGAGGTGGAAAAGCATTGCACGGGGCTGGGAAGCCCCGGGGAGGGGGGTGCTGGGCTCTGGGTAAACCAAGGCACGGCGACGATGGAAAAACCAGGAGGAAACCCAAGCTGTAATGGTTTGTCTGCGGTGTCCTAAGGTGGCTGCTCCCAGGCTGCCGGTGACAGGTTTATTGGCAGGCAGGCCGGGCTGGAAGGATTGTGGGCTATTTACAGTGCTGGGGCCGTGACTTTGCGAGCAGACAGTTAACATAAATTCACATGATGGATCAGTTATCACTTCATTGAACTGGTGGCGGATCCATTGAAGGCTGTGCAGTAACATACTGTTTCCTGGCTCTGCGCAGCGCTGGGATACATTAAATACACTTTATTTATAGCTTACCATTGCTGCACTGTGGGCAGGAGAATGCAGCTTTTGCAACTATCATCTAATTTTATGATGAGCATTAAAGCAAGGCCTATAATTTGCACCTTTTTATTCATTAGACACTGGTGCAGCCATAAGTCAAGAATGCCCAGGGATTTAGATGCAGATCCAGAAGATAAACTATTGACAAGCCAGATGTATTTTTACATTAGTGTGCCTTTACAATAGTTTATGTTGAGAGTGGAATATAAATTGCATTATTAAATACGAACCACTCTTGTAACCGCAGCTCTTCCTGCGTGTGTGCAGGCAGGGTGGGATTCGGAACCGCAGAGCACGGAGGCTTTGCCTAATGGCTCCAGGTTGGGGGGAGATTGTTATTTTGGCTTATGTTATCCGTGGATATGCTGATGCATCAGAGCAGGGGTCTGTCTCAGAGCTGTCCCTAGGAGGAGGCATCCTGAGGGATGAAGAGATGTGGGATGTCAGAGCAAAGCCATCCCAACCACGTGCCCCCAGCAGGGACCTCGGCTCGGCCCCTGCCACCCGGCCAGCAGCGAGTTAAATCCTTTTGTTTCTGAGGCAATACAGTTTATATTATGAGCATGAATAAAAGATGGTTGTGCTAGGGGTAGCTGTCAGGATCTTCGCTGCCTATAAAGGCTTCTACTGTAGCTTGACAGTAAAAGACTGTGTTTGGGGACTGATGTGGTTTCTCAAAGGAGCTAAATAAATAAGGGACGCTTATTTTTACACCAGTAAAGGCTGCTGGAAATTTAAAGCCCTGTTTATCTCACTGAAATCACGGTGTTTATTGTTATCTCATGGAGAGGGAATTTGCATGTTCACTAATAATTAACCCAGCCCAGCGTTCTCCCTTCTGTACCTGTGGCAGCCCTGCCGTTATCTGGGGGGAGGAAACGCTTGCAAATCAAATGCAAATATTGACCCTGCCTGGGCCGGGCGCTGTGGTGGCCGGGTGCTCCCATGGCTGCTGCGGTGGCAGGAGGGCAGGATGGAGGGGCTGGCTGCTAGTGTGGGACACGAGAGAGCAGATGGGAGCCACCCCCATGGCCACCCCATGCTTATTTCTGCCCTATTCCCCTTGACGTCCCATCCACACCGATGCCTTTCCGCATTTCCACCCCATTCCCATCACCATCCTGTCCCCATTGCCACCCTGTCGCCATTACCACTCCATCCTTATTTCTGTCCTATCGCCATGGCCCCCCCATCGCCATTGTCACCCTCTGCTACCCCATTCCCATTGTCACCATGTTGCCACCCCATCCTTCTTTGCTACCCAGCACCATTGCTATCCTGTGTCCATTCCTGTCCCCATTGCCACTCTGTCCATATTTCCACTCCATCTCCATGGCCACCCCTTCGCCACTGCCACTTCATCCTTATTTCCACCCTTGTCCTACGGTCACCTCATTCCCATGACCATGTCATCCCTGTTGCCACCTTGTCCCCATTGACACTCCATGTTTATTTCCACCCTGTTTACTTCACCACCCCGTCCCCATGGCCACCCCATCCTTATTTCCACCCCATCCCTGTCCCCACCCCGTGGCCACCCCTTTGTGGCGGGCGCTAACAGGCGTCCCGTCCCGGTTGCCAGTCCCCGTGCCACCAGATGCTGCCGCTCCGTGTCACACCATCATGTCGCTAGCAGAGTGTAACGGGGAGAGCAGTCGGTGCCTTTGTTTCTCCTGCTCTCCGCACAGCTGTCACTTCCAGTGATCAGTAGAAAAATCATCACCCCACCGGATCATACATATGGAACGGTGTCTGTGCGGAATATTTATTGTAACATGTGTCGAGGCCGCGCCGGTCACGAGCCCCGGGCTGGGCTTGTGCTGCTCCAGTCCCTGGGCTGTGCCTGCTGGGGAGGTGTGAGTGTCCCCACAGCAGTGTCCCCACAGTGGTTGGGGGACTCGGGGCTAATTGCGCTCGGTGGCCTCGGGATGTGCAGCATCCTCTGCCTCCTGGGGGACTGGGGAAGTGCTCCCTCTCGCAGCCTGTCCCCACCTTGTTCCCAAAAGATGTCTTCAAGCTGGGGGAGCAGCTGAGGTGTGGGGGTGTGCAGAGCTGCAGCTGGTAAAGCTGCAGGGGAACAGAAGCCTGGGGGCTGCCCTTTGCTGGGGTCACCTGTGGGGTGGCCCTTGGGGTCTCCAAGGCCAGGAGGCGAAGGCACGCGGGCGCCTTGGCCCCGTCAATGTCTCCAGAAGCTCTCTCCCATCTCTGGAGCTGTCAGCTCGGCACCTTTCATGTGTGATGGGTAAACAGCGTGGCACGCCTGCCGGGGAAGGCTGTTGGATCCCTGCTGGTGCTAAAGCGGCGTCTGGCAGGGACGGGGAACGTGCCGTCGCCTGCGCGAGGCTCGGCGGACGTGACGCCCCGCTGGGGCTCCGTGCGGCTTTCCTGATGGAGAGCAGAGCCCCAGCCGCCCCGGTGTCAGGGTGAAGCCGTGCTGATGGGATCCGTGGCATTCCCGGCAGGTGTGCCACTCCCACCACCAAAAACCAGTTCTCATATCCCCATCCCATGCGCTGGTGGCTGATGGGGACACAGAGCCCCCCTGTGCCCCCTCTCCATGCGTTTTCCCTCTCCGGGGTGGACAGATGCCGCGCGGGCAGGACGGGGTCACCGGGTCCCCCCAGCACATGGCTAGGGGAAGGTGTTGCCAGCGCCTTTTGGCACCCGCTGCCACACGAGCGCGCTCCTCTGACAGCTTTATCAAGCCTCCAGACTTCCCAATTCCATTGTTCCTGACATCTGTTTCGGTAAGTGATTAATTGCAATTAGTGAACGGTTTGAAAGCCTGTGGAAGAATATTCAGCAGAAAACTCGTCAAGATTAATGAGTGGTGGCAGTTGTCAGAAGGGCTGCTGCCTCGCCGGGATGCGGCGGCGGCGGGGAGGTGCGGGAGGCTGGGCGAGTGGGGTGCCCCCCTCCCCGTGCCCGTGTCCCCCCCAGCGTGTCCCCCCCTCCCGGAGAATAACACGGGCTGATTTTTCATCCGAACGCATGAATTATCCACTAATGCGCTATTAATAAAGCGCTGTGGAGTTTCACCGAGATTAGGTCCTAAATCATGCAGAATGAATTTTAATCAGTCCGAAAGACACCGGTGCTAGCCACTCCCGGGGACCTGCGGGAAACCAGCCTGGATCCGGCTGGGATCTGCTGCCGGAGCAGCCGCGCCTGCACCTTTACCCCCGTGCCATGCCGTGCTACGTGCGGGTGGTGACAGAGCCAGGCACCTTTGTGCCGGGCACGCTGCTGCCGTGGCAGGAGAGGGTTGCAGGGTATGAGCTCTTTGGGCACAGCCGGCTCTCCGAATCCTTGCCAGTGGGCACAGGGGGATGGCAGCCTGTGAGGTGGCACCTGACTGTGATGCCCGGGGTGCCAGGAGGGGGCAGGGATCAGCCTCTGTGCCATGGCCAGATTCCCAAGGGCCCCATATTTTGGGGGGTGTCACTCCTGCAGTGAGATTCCCAGGTCTCTGCAATGTGCCTTTGCTCTCTGGTTGTGCCCCCAGCTCGGTGCAAGGGACCACCCCGGGATGCCGGGGGTTTGTGGGGGTGCCGAACCCGGGGGGTGACACACCCACAGCCCCGGGGGGAAGGGAGGGTGCGACATCTGCTCCTGCAAATTGTTTGCCTTGCCGAGGTCAGGGCGGCTCGACAGCCCCAGGTCCTGCGAGCAGATGGCTTCGGCATGTTCCCGGCCGCGCTCCGCTGTGCCGCACCCATGAAATTCCCCATTAACTGGCTGTGACCGGAGGGTGGAGGGGGAGGAAGCATCCCTCACTCCTCTGCGCTCAGCCTGGGAGCACACACAGCCTGTGTGTGTCCCCAAGGGCAGCAGGGACTTGTCCCCTCTGCCGGGAGAGGGATGGCTCCCATTCTTTGCATGGCCTCACTAATTCAGAGGGGGCTGCGAAGCAGCCAGGGCTCATCGCCCAGGTGCTGGGGATGCACCCACGTTCTGGTGGGGAGGGAGTCCCCATCCCCGCCTGCCAGCCTGTCCCCGTCCCATCTCTTTGATTTATTGCTCTTTTGGCGGAGGGCAGGGGTGGCGGGGTCGCCAGGGGCTGGCAGGGGTCGGGAGGTCCCGCCGTCGGCCGCCCTTTGTTGGTGTCCGGCACAATGACCCGGCGCAGGCTGTTTGCTCGGCGCGCTGGGTAATTACCGTGCCGGGGAGGATGAGGAGGTCAGGGCCGATGGAGCCGCTGTGACCCGCCGCCGTCGAGGCCCTGTGTGGCAGCGGCTTGTCCTTCCCCTGTCACCATCTGCTCGGAGGCGGCCGCTCGGAGCGGCAGGGCTGCGGCGCTCAGACGGACGGACAGATGGTGGTGGGTTTGAAGAGGTAGAGTGTGTACTTTGTTCTGGAGAGCTTGGAGGAAAAAAACATTAGAAGGAGAAAAAGACAGGGAGAGGAGAAGGAGGGGACTTCTTCCTGTGTCCTCACTGCCTGCCACCGTGCCACACGTTGTAGTGGAGGTTGTCACCGTGCCGTGGATGAGGCCGAGTCCTGCACCACGGTGTGCCGCAGGTGGAATGACAGGGAGATGGGATGGGTGGTCACTGCCCCTCTGAGTGCCACCCCCCTCAAGGGATGTGGGCATCCCTGCGGTGCTGCCAGAGATGCCCTAACCCCACTGCATCTTTCCAGAGCCTGACCCCGGTGTGCTGCCTGCCGGCACTGCACGTCCCCGCCTGCCAGCGGTGCCAGCCAGGCCGGGGCTGATGCAAGCGGCATTCCCGGGCAAGCCCGGCCGCTTCCCAACCGGCTGGGGCAGCCGGACCAGGGGGGAGGCGCGGGCGTGGGGTCCCTGCAGCGGTGCTGCGGACGCCGGGCACAGTCAGGGCGACACGGCGTCTCCCCGGGGCGCTCCTGACCCGCCGGACCCGCTCGGGGAGCGGCGGCGTGGGTTGGCGGCTTTGGCTCCGGTGCAAAAGGTGGGGCCGGCCGCCCCTGCCGCCTCGCCGCCGCCTGCTGCAGCGGCGCCGGCCCTCCGTGTCCCGGCATCGCCTCCGCGCAGCGGGCCGCGCTCGACGCCCATGCAACGGTGCCACGGCGGTGCCTGCCCGGCGCCCGCGGGCAGGGTAGGGGCGCTGGCACCGCGTCCTGGCACCCGGGTGGCTTTGCTGGAGTGCGCCGGTGTTGTGCCACGCAGGGGGGATTTGGCGCAAGCAGGTGGGGCTTGAGGCCGCGGTGCACTGGGAAATGTGCTGGAGTGGGGATGTGAGTGGGCTCCCTGAGGAGGGATTCCCACGGAAGACAGAGGCTCTGGGTTTGGGACCCTGCCCGCTGCCTGCCACCGTTGCAATTCTGGCTTTGCTGCCTTTTAATTACCGCCCGCGCCAGGCCTGGCCCTGCGTTCCACTTCATTACGCGATTGCGATCGGGGCCGCTCCTCCCTCCCGGCCGACTCCGGTGGATAATTAGGTGTGTTTTCTCCCGCGTGCAGACAGACACTTAATACAGCTTTAATCACCTGCTCCAGCGGCTCCCACCCACCGCCCTGTGCCCGCTGCTGCCGCTGCCCACAGCCCGCCCAGCCAGGTAATGACAGGCTGTGGAACGCCCGCTAATAACCCCCAGTGCCAATGCCCGCTGCAGGTGCCCAGTGCAAACAAACACCCCCTGCAAGTGCCCACTACAACAGCCCTGTGCCAACGCCTCATGAACATCCCTGGTGCAAATCATGGAATCGTGGCATGGTTTGAGTTGGAAGAGACTTTAAAGATCTCTTTGTTTGAATCCCCCACCGTGGGCAGGGACACCTTACACTGGACCATGTTGCTCCAAGCCCGTTTCAACCTGGTCTTGAACACTTCCAGGGATGAGCAATGCCCAGTGCTAGTGCCCAGTGCCCAACCCTGATGCAAATGTGCCGTGCAAACACCTTGTGCAAATGATCAGTGCGAACACCCGCTGGACATCCCCAGTGCAAGCGGCCCGTTCCGATGCCCAGTGCCCATCCCTGGTGCCAGTGCCCGGTGCAAACACCACCCAGGCGGGGAGCTGGCATGTCCTGGGGTGCTGTGGCGCTGGCAGGCGGCGCTGCCCGGCTCCCGGCCGGCTCTTCTGGAGCAGGCGGCCGCCGGCTCCTCGCAGGTGTACGCACAGACTCCGCGGCGCCCGAGCTTCTGTGCGGCGGGCGCGTGCCAGCACACTGCTGTGCCTTGCGAAGGTAGCAGCCATCTGCACTGTGATAAAAAGCCCTGAGGATGATAAATAGACAAGTAGCACTTTTATTGGATTGCCGTTCCGAAGCAGCCACTTTGGGTTTGGCACGGTGCTAACGACAGACTCGCCGCACGCTGTGCCCAGCCGCCCCGGCCGGGGGAAAGGGGCTGCCCGGCAGCGACGCCAGCGCCCGCCTGGGCACCACTGCTCATCCCAGAGCGCTCCCCCTGCCTCTTCCCGCCTTGGTTTTCGGGACAGACATGGATCTGGGATGTGGCGGATGGGAGGGCAGCATGGCTGGCTGTGGGGCAGGAGTGGGGCTGTCCAGCTGGCACGGCGTGGCACGGCGTGGCACAGTGTCCCAGCTGCCGCGCTGGCCTCGGCATCACCTGCACAAAGCAGCTTGTTTGTCAATAATGGAGCAGGGAAAATTGCACCCGAAATGCCTCTTGGCTCTGCTTTGTGCTGCCTTAATGCATCCAGCCCGGAGGTGCCGGTTCGGCGGCGGCACAAAGGCTGCTGGAAGGGAGGGGAGGAAGGGATGGGGACCTCAGAGAGGTTCCAGGGGGGATTTACTCTCCACTGGCCCACACAGACCCTCAGTGCCAGGGTGAGGGGGCAAAGACAGGCTCTGACCCATGTGGTTGGCACCATCATGCCCCCGCAGCTTGGCCGTGCCTGATGACAGGGATGTCAGCCCAGTGGGATTGATCCCAGAGGGATGTGAGTCTTGGGGACAGTTTTTTTTTTTGGGGGGGGGGGGGGGCAGCATTGCTTAGTCCTTGCCCAAAACTCCTACTTCTGGGATCAGGGAGTGGGGTTCTACCAAACATCCCCATCTCACTGTGCTGGGACATTGCTCCAGCCTTGGGGATGTGATTTCCAATTAATTCCATGTGAATCATAGCTGCAGTTGCCATTCCACCCTGCCTGTCCCACTAGAGCCCTGACATAGAGGTGACACTGGATTTTGGGGTGGCGTGGGAAAAGCGGTGAGCCCCTGGTCGCTGGTTTGGCTTGGGAGACACTGGGGTGGTTGTGGGGTCCCTCTGTGTCCCCCTATGGTGGCAGCTTCTGCAGTGGGATGGGGCAGCTGGGGACACTGTTTCAGGGATGGGACAGGACAGACTGGAGACCCCAGTTCAGGGATGCTACAGGACACGACAGCCTGGGGACACTGTTTGAGGGCACAGTCCCCATGTTACAAGGGAGGGCTGTGCTGGCAGCACAGGGACTGGGGATGCTGAGGGGGGATGTCTGTCCCCACACCCTGCCAGCCCCCACCTGCGGCTCAGGGGCCGCACGCAGCTGCCTGCCCGGGTGTGCATGCCAGGAATTTGGGAGCGCGGGGGGGGCCGGCTGCCTCCGTGCCCTCTGACCCCCGGATGATACAAGCCCTCTTCTGTTTCTCCTCAGCCCGCCAGCGGGGTCAGCCTGACGGCTGGCGCTGGCTCCCTCGCCGCGATAAAGCAGCTCGTCTGTCACGACACAATAGATCCGTCAGGCTGCTGGCACGGCCCAGGGGACACAACCCCAGGGCTGGGTGGGTGCTGGCGTGCCCCTTCGAGCTCCCCCAGCCATGCCGGGGTTCCTCAGGGTGTTCAGGGTCTCAGCAGAGGGGAAGGAACAGGGACAGGCACCAGGTGTCCCGGCTGATACCCCTGCCAGCCCCTGCTCTGCTGCAGGGAGATACAACCCGGTGTCCTGGCTCCCTGCCATGCCCGCTGCCCTCACTCCTCACCATCCAAAAATACCTCGGGAGGCCCCAGCACGAGGTGCCCCTCATGCAGGGGAGGTTCCCGAGGGAATTGCTCACCCTCATCCATCCCAGTCCCACTTTCCTCCTGACTTCAGGGTGTTTTTATCCAATTTTGCATCAGCTTCTCAATAATTTCTGGGATCTCAATATCCAGGATGATGCTGGGCACTGCATCCCCCTGCAGCACCACCCCCTGGCATGGGTGCAGGACCCCCCCAGGACCCCCAGCCCCAACTGGGTGGTTTTTGAGAACTCAAAAGCGTCTCCAATTAGGAGCAGCGGAGCCGCGGCGCTCTGGCGAGGCACTGGGGCTGTCACTGTGCCGCCTTAATTAGCAGCGCCAGGGCAGGGGTCAGCACAGCTCGGCGGGCTTGACAAGGCTGCTATCAAGTGCAAGGAGGGAGGAGGAGGGAAGGGAGGGAAAAGCAAAGCTCCCCAACTCAGGACCAGCCTGGGCGGCGAGGAGGGGGAGGATGAGCGTGCTGGAGCCACGCAGGCAGAGTTAAAAGGCAATAAAATGGTCGCTGTCACCCGCCGGCGGCTCAGCCCAGGGGCCGTGCCTCCCGCTGCCGGGGTGTGGGACCGCTCCTGGGCCCCCCCAGCAGCCTGAGCACCGGCCTGGGGAGGGGGGCACGGGACCCTCGCCATGCTGGAGATGAAGAGCTGGTCGTCTTTGCTGCAGAGCCTCAGTAAGTGACGGGGGTGGCGAGGCTGGGGGCTGTGGGGACACCCCTCGTGTGGGGACACCCCTTTCTGTGGGGACACCCCACTGTGAGGTCCCTACAAGCCGTCCCCTCCCTGGCCCCACCGTGCAAGGGGAGGTGGGTGGGTGGCATGGCCGGGGCGAGGGTCCTGCACCCCCAGGCCCCGCGTGCCTCCCCGTCCCCTCTCCGGCATCCCCGGCCGCGGGGTCAGCGCCCGGCCGCGGCCAGGCTTAACCTCTGCCCTTACCCTCCCGACCTCCAGCCCTGTTAAAAAGGGTTTAAATGCAAAGTTATTTGATAGCTAATCCCAGCTATCCTGGGGGCAGCCCCGGGCTTTGGCGCTGGGAATCGCCCCGAGCCGGGACCCTCAGGCGGCACCGCCGGCACAGCCGGGGTTGCAGCGGGGCTGGAGGTCAGGCAAACGCGCCGATTAAAGTCCGGCGGGTGAAAAGAGCTTAAACAAATCCCAAATCCCTCAGATGCCAGATCAGGCTGGTTGAAATTTGCTCGGGAGCCACTGTGGGGAGGGGGAGAGACGCTGAAACTGGCAGGAGCACTGGGAAGGCCGAAACTGGGGAGGCTGGAGCTGTGTGGGTGCTGGGAGGGCTTGGGATGGGCAGGGGGCTCAGTTGGTGTTGTGGGGTCAGCTTGGTGCTGGGTGCCCTGTGTGCCTTCCTGCCTTACCTCCCTTTGCTGCTGGGCCATGAGGGACCAGCATCAGGGCACTCCCTGTTTCGCCATCGTCTCCCCATCTTAGCACACCTCTCCTCCAAAATGCCACTTGTGGGGTGCCAAGGGGAGACACAGGTGAGTGGCCTCGCTGCTGAGCAGTGACCCAGCCAAACTTGGGAGCAAAAAATCCTGATTTTTTGCCTTCCTGGCATCATGACATGGAGGTGCTCATTGTCTCTGGGGCTGTGTCATTAAGAGACAGGAGGCTGAGGAGGCCATGGGGCCCTGGCCTGCTGTGTCTCCTTGCTTTCCCCAGCTTGTCTCTGGGGCTGTGCCATTAGGAGACAGGAGGCTGAGGTGGCTGAGGAGGCCATGGGGCCCTGGCCTGCTGTGTCTCCTTGCTTTCCCCAGGTATAATGTGTTCTGGAGGTGCCAGGCTGCAGCCTCACAAGCAGGATAGGAACTGAAGTGTTCTCAGGTAGCCGGATCCTGCCATCCTGTTGTGATGCCATTAGGGAAACTGAGGCAGGCACAACCAGGAGGTGCTGATGTGGTGGGACATGTGGGGTGGGGTGGGATGGGGGTTGTGGTTGAGGAGGAGGAAAGGGGGGACAATTCCTGGTGGCAGCTGTCTGGCCTGGGGCTGGGGTGGCTGGACAGGCTCTGTCCCCTCAGTCCTTACCTGTTGCCCGTGGCAATGAATCCCCAAAGAACCGTCAGGGCCAGCTGAACCCCAGCCCAGGGACAGAGGTCACAGATGCTGTGAGGAGCCACGCAGACCCCAGGGCCTCCCTTAATTGAGGAGGATGGATGGGCTGCAGGAAGGGCTGGGGACCCCTGTGCTCCCTGCCCAGCGGGTGTGGGATGCCCTGTGCTCTCCTGCACTGTCACCTTGCACCTCCATCGTAGTGCCCATTCCATTGGGGTGCACCCTCCTTCACACCCCCTTGTGAGCCCTGTGACAACCCCAAACCAGGCAGCTGGTGGCAGGGTGTGCTCTGTGCAGGGACCATCGGCCTCCCCAGCCCCGTCACATCCCACATTCCGCATCCCTGCCCACCAAGGGTTAACCCTGCAGAGGCAGGATGCCTGCAAGCCCTCGTGCCAGTTCAGAAATGAATGTTGCCTTTAATATACCATCCTTCAATCCTTATCTCTCCTAATTTATTGGACATAACTGGTTGCGCTGATGGATTCGTGGCTTAGACCTTGGCTTCTAAATTTCAGCATTAATAATCTGCCCCTTCATTCTGCTCTCCAGATGTCTTTCATTTATCTGCTTATTCAGTAGGGGTGCAACCTCGCGTCCTCCGTGCCAGTGCTAATGTGGCCTGGTGACAATAAATTTGGACTTGTAATAACATGGCCAGATGAATGAATTGACCTCTTGGTGACTGTCACTCCCAGCCTCCCCCCTCATTAGGGACTGCTGGGGACAAGGTGGCCCCCTAACAATGGATGCTAATGTCAACCCCCTCCTCCTTGCTTTTTTTTCCCCCAAATTCGGGAAAAATTGTGGGGAAGCAGCTGAGGGGACTGCTTAATCTCTAATCAGCTTTGGAGCAGGGTGAGAGCAGCCATCCTTAGGGAAATCCTAAAACCAGAGAGCCCTACTAGGGCCCCCCAGGGGCTGTGACCCCTCGCCCAGGTGGGGATGTGTCAGTGCTGCCGGGCTGAACCTGAGCTGGGCAGGTTGCACACCTGAGAGCGTGCGGAGGAATGTGTTTGCTTAATTAATTGGCGGCGGGAGCGCGCCGGGGGTGTAAATCTAACGCGGGCCTTGGCAGCCTGCAGTGCTGCGCACGCAAGACTAGACTTTAAATAAGGGTGCAATTATTGTTTGAATAATTGACGAACAACGGGCGCGCATCGGCGCTCAGCCTAATGGGCTTTGATCGCTCGCCAGGGCCGCCCGGCGCGCCGGCATCCCGCCCATGAAGGATGTGAGGGGTCCAGCGAGGGGTGTGGGTGGGTCAGAGGGGGAAATTGGGGTGCTGCTCCCCTCTGGGTGGGTTTATGGGGCAGATGTGGAAAGTGGGGTGTTGTTCCCCACCCTCCCCGGCCGACAGCGCGGCGCCGCGAGGTCGGCCGGGGAGGAGGAAGAGGACCCGGCACGTAGCAATTGATTTAAATCATTTTAGAGAGGACCTATGGAAAATAAAAAGCCTTTAATCACATTTGTATCCATTTCCAGCCTCGGTAAATCAATTTGGATTGAGCTGGGTGCCACGGTTACAGCTGATTAGCGCGCGGCGGATGGGGTCAAATTAATGCTAGCTGGGTTCGCTTAATGGGGTCACCCTTGTGAGCATCCCTCCTCCGGGGCGCTGCGGTGGGGAGGAACATTTTGGTCCTGTCCATGCCACAGGGAGCTTTTCCGGCAAGGAAGTGCCAGGATGTGAGCTCCATGCTGCTCCGTGCCTCAGTTTCCCCTTGCACATCAGCATTAAACCATCGCAGAGGAGCCAGTGAGCAGCGCTGGGGATATTTAGGGGGATATTTGGGTTGTCCCACCTTCCTCCCCTGATCCCACCGTGCATCACCCACGTGTCAGAGCCACTCACGTGTCCTCCCCGCTGCCCCATGGAGGAGCCATAAACAGGTCCCTGCACCCCGGTGCCGGTTAATTTGTTTTCAATAGGTTCCAATCAATTAAGCGTGGTCCTGGCGAAGGGAAAAGTGCCCTGGTAATTGGTGAAAATAAATCACTCGGCAGAGCCGCGGTGGTGCCTGGGAGCCTGGGCTACAGCCGCGTGGCACTGTGGGGATGGGGACACTGGGGATGGAACCCGCTTTGCCTGGCTGGGGTTCCTGTGGGGCTGGCCTGTGATCCGCTGGGAATGGCGTGCTTGGGAGCGCCCAGCTCGCTTCCTTCGCGCCTCCCTGCCTGCCCTGCCTGCTCCTTGCACGCGATGCCTGCCTGCACCCCGGGGCGAGGGCGATGCCTCCCTGCCCGTCCCCACGGTGGGGAGCATCCCCCCCATCCCTTCACCCGCCTCCCCCAGCCCTGCCCCAACCGGGGCTGTAATTACCGCACGCTGTGCTTTGATTGCTCCATTCCAATTAATTAAACCCGGCGGTGACCCAAATTATGATCCCTTGTCTTGTCAAGCGCCGTATTTTTAACCTTAACTGGCTGGGCTGTGTTTAGATTTCCAATCCGGGCAGAAATGTCACCCGGGGAGAGTGACTGGCGTTGAACCCAGCCTTCCCGTGACGAACCCCGTAATTAGAAACCCTCGTGTCCCTGAGACGGGTCTTTAAAGCTGTCAGAAGCCAAGATCCAGCCATTTGATACAAGACTATCATTAGCTGCGCCCAACCTATTAGCTGCAGGTAAATAACAGGCTGTACCGGAGCCGGGGAACAGGCGGGTTGGGGAATTGGATGGTTCTTAATTAGGAGAAGCGGTGCTAGGGATGCTTTCCCCTCTAATTGCCTTCGTTAGCAGCCTGGGTATGTGTCCCTGTGCCTGGATCCTCTTTCCTGGCACGGTGACGGCTCCTGCGCCCCATCTTCCCATCGTGGTGCCCATCCCACCTGCTGGCCCGGCGATGGGATGGGCACCGTGGTGGGAAGGCAGGGGCGTGAAGCCATTTCCCAGGGTTGGATAGGGATTGATGGTCTCCGGTCCAAGCGCAGGATAAATCTGGGCTTGCCGCCGCTTTCCGAGGGCTTGTCTGGGTGACATATTCGGTTGGTTTGAATGTCTGGATGGAAAATCAATCACCGGGGCTGTTTCCGTCCCCCCTTTCGCGCTACGTTTTAATTTGCCAGGCTGCAGGGTCCGTACTCCGAGGATCCATCTATATTTGTGTCAAGTGCCGGCGTCTTTGTCTCCCTGGTGTGGAATCGTCCTTCCCAGCTTGGCACACTCTGCCCTGGGCACAGTGTTGTGGTGCACGTGGGCACTGGGGAGGTCTCCAACCCTCCTGGGGTTTTACCTGATGTGGAGCTGCCCTCCTTCAGCAGACAGAGGGGCACGGCGTGTGGGGAAACTGAGGCACGCGGTCTGCTCCGGGCTCTGCTTTCCCTGCTGGATGGATGATGAGGATCCCATCCTGCTCTGCCCCCCCTGACGGCAGGAGGACCCCCCATATCCAACATATGGGGGGGGTCAGGAGACACCCGGCAGTGCCGCGGCAGCGGTGCCGCCCGCCTGGCCCTCGCCGGCCTGCCCCCGCCTGATCCCTCTCCTGCAGACGCTCTCCCTGACACTGGCTGACAAGAGCCATTTCCAAGATGGATTGATTCAATTTAGCACCGATTTTTTGCCGGGGCCGGTGACGTACGGCTCCCCAGCCGGCGCTGGGCGGCACGTGACTCCCCAGCGCCCGCCGTCATTAGAGCAGCTCAGCACCGGCTGCTGCAGCCTAATCAGCCCTGCCGGCACAGGAGGGGCCTCATCCTGCCCTGCCACAGCTCCACGAGGCTCCTGTCCCGGCATTCCTGCCAGGATCCAGCCCTGGGAATGCTGGGGGGGTGAGGTACCCAGGATTGTGGCAGCTGGTACCCAGGGATGCTGTTGGTGGCAGTCAGGGACTGCCAGCAGCACCTGGGGATGCTGGTGTTGGTACCCAGGGATGCTAGCAGTGGTACCCAGGGATGCTGTTGGTGGCAGTCAGGGACTGCCAGCAGCACCTGGGGATGCTGGTGTTGGTACCCAGGGATGCTAGCAGTGGTACCCAGGGATGCTGTTGGTGGCAGTCAGGGACTGCCAGCAGCACCTGGGGATGCTGGTGTTGGTACCCAGGGATGCTAGCAGTGGTACCCAGGGATGCTGACAGCAGTACCCAGAGATGCTTGCAGTAATGCCCAAGGGTGCTGGCAGTGGTACCCAAGGATGTTGATGCTGATACCCAGGGATGCTGGCAGTGATATCGAGAGATGCTGGTGGTGGTACCCAGGGATGCAGGCGGTGATACCCAGCGGTGCCAGAGCCGCTGGTGAGGCTGCGCAGGGGTGATTTTGTTTGTTCCCTCGTTTTCTGGGTTTTTCTCCAGGCTTGATGAGTATGTCTGGTTCTTTCTCGCTGTCTGTCTTCTCTCTCCTTCCTTTGGAGGCAAATGGCTGACTGATTGCTTTTCATCTCCCACTCTGAGGAGCTGTAAGAGCTACTTTATACAAACATCAATTACAGGCACGTAATAAATTAAGGCTCCCTTACACCGAACCCATTAGAGTCCACTCTCATATCAAAGCGCTCCCATCACACACGGATTGGGGTGGAGTGGGGGGGAGGAGGGAGAGGGAGGAAAATGTCTTATTAGCCGGCAGATTGTTAGCAGAACACTGATTTAATTGTGTCCCCGCGCCCGAGCGCGGGAGGAGGACGGAGTGGGGGGGGTGCAGAGGGGGGGGCACCCGGGGCCTGCCAAAAAAGAAATGCCCAGGGATTGTTCCCTTCCCCGAGGTGCTGGGGGGCCACCTCTCTCCCAGGCTTGTCCCCGTGCCAGCGCCGGCTGCCAGCGATTCTCCTGGTAACGGCCAAGGGGGCCGCGTTTCGGAGGTGCCCCCCACCCCGGCAGGCGCCGTGCCAAGGAGCAAAGCCCAGGGGTGGGTGGAGGTGGGTGCCCACCTTCCTCCTACCCCCACCACCTTTGGGGTGCCACCTCCAGCGCCTTGGCCTGCCCGGGTGATGCTGGGGGCTGCTGGGGCAGGGGGAGCGTGGCAGATGCTTGGTGTCTCTGTGTGCCAAGGCCGTGTGGCGAGTCCTGCCATGGCACAGTGGACATCGGAGCTGGGAACGCCAGGCTGGGAACTCCCACAAATGCCTCCCTGCGTTTGGATGGTGCATCGGGGTGTGGAGGTGGAAAACCAGGGGAGATGGGGGCCAGGCAGGAGGCAGGGAGCAAACTTCCCTGTAGGACAAAGGCGGCTGCATCCGCCAGCAGCTCCCGCTGCCTCTGCCTGCGAATAAATAGCCTCCAGGCTGTCAGTCTGGCACTACCCCGGGGCTGGAGGCTCTTGGAGAGGAACGGAGCCCAGGAACAGCAGGCATGGCTGGAGCGCTGCCCGCCGGGGCTGTGCAGGCTCTGGCACGCCGCGCCGGCGCGCTCTGCCCGGCCGGGGCTGCCTCCCAGCCCGCCGTGGCAGCCCTCCCGTGGCCTCGCCACACATCCCCCAGGGTGGGCACGGCTCCCCGGGACTGTCGTGGGTGCGTGGGGGTTGTCCACGGATTGTGACACACGGCAGGTCACCGAGGTTGTGTGTCCTCCCGCAGGGGTGACGCACGTGCGCGCATCCTGTGCTGCAAGGGAGGTGTTGCGCACACGTGTGTGAGTGCACACACACGAATCCATCCCTGTCTGCTGAGGGGTGCTGTGCACACGTGTTGGTGCTCACACACACACACACACACACACACACACCCCTCTCAGCTGAGGCTGTGCATGGTGCACACACGTGTGCCTGCACACAAACGCACACCAAGCTCCAGCTCCAGCTGTGCCTCCCCCTTCCTGCACACCCGAGGGTGCGGGCTGGGGGTCCTGCTCGCCCCCCTCCCTTCCAGGGCAGGTTTTATCTCCCGGCCTGCTCCTTGCCTGCCGTTCCCTCGCTGCCCTCTGAGCCTGACATTTACATATTAATATTTTCCAGGGAGGCAATGCGTTGCGGTGCAAGTGTCTGCATTGTGGTTGCACATAATGTAAAGTGAGATAAAGCGCCCGGCTCCGCTATGAATAACTGCAAATGAAAACCCATGTGGCCATAAAAGCCTTCACATTTGCCCTGTCAGCATGTGGTACATCGGCTAAACAACTGATTTAGCTTTTCTCTTTTTTTTCCAAGGTTTATCACCACTTACAGAGGACATGCTCTTTGTGTACTGCCTGTCGCTTTCTGCTCAGCTTCCTTGTCACTTCCCCTCGGCGTCCTCCCAGCCGGGCCCCGAAACGATGCTCTGCTCCTCTAAACCGCCCTGACAGCCCCTATTAGCTTCTGGCCGAGTACAGCTTGGCGCTGCTGGGGCTATTTATCTCGCCGGCACAGAGGGCTGTTATCTATCACCCTCGCTCCTCACCGCCCCGCTCCTTTGCTTCTGCTGATGGCAGGGATTTGGGATGGGGTCCTGGTGGGGCCTGGGGGGAGCGAGGGGACCTGGGAGCGCTTATCCCTCCTCCCAGAGGGGCTGGATCCAGCCACCAGGCTTTGCTTTTTTGGCCGTGGTGGCTCCTCGTCCTGGTGCTGCCGGGCTCTGACCCGCTCTGTGCCAAGGAGGATGCGGCCAAAACCGCTCGGGATAACCTGGAGAATTATTCCTGCTCCTACGCGGCGTGGCTGGTGTCATCCCCACAGCGGTGGCCCCGGGCAGGGGTGATGTCCCTGCGGGACCGCTGGCTCCCGAAGGCGCCGGCTTGGGTGCCAGACCTGAAATACCGGGTGGGGAGGGAGCAGGCGGGGTGGTGACGCCGGCGAGCGGGACGAGCAGCTCCGTGCGGCGCCTGCGGCAAGGGGGGAGGACGGGGGTCCCCGCTCGGTGCCCGCCGAGCTGCCTGGCCCTCTGCCAAGGGTTCTGGCACCCAGCCGGCCCCCGGCACTGCCGGTAACCAGAGCAGCCTCCCCTCGCTGTTATTTCAGCAGGTGGGGGCAGATCGGTTTACAAGGCCAGGGAGATGCCTATCAGTCCCCTCCTGCTACTTCGTCCCCACGCCACCTCCACCATGTCCCTGTTAGCAGGGCTGGGCATCACCAGTGATGGCAACTGGCAACACCAATGGTGGCCTCTCCTGGGCACGCTGCTCTTTGGGGTCCCCTGCACTGGCTGGTGCTGGCAGAGGTACCTCAGTGTCACCAGCATGGTGGGCTTTGCCCCTGGCTGCCCTGTGCCACCACCTCGGCTCGTCCCCTTGAGTCACGCTGGCAGCTGGGACGTCATGGCAGGCACCAGCAAGGAGTTGTCCTGCAGGGCCAGCCTGGGCTGGCGCAAGCTCTGAGTCACCCCACGCCCTGCCCGGGGTGCCAGCGTCCCTGGGCACCGGGCAGGGGCTGGGGGGGCCCTGTCCCCCTGGCAGGGCTTGCATCACTGCATGAAGGGGGTGTTGCACAAGTGTTTTCTGTCTCAACCTGCCCCTGGCCAGTGCTTGGGAGGGCTGTGGGGGCCGTGGGTGGGAAGCGGGGGGCCAGGGGGGTTGTTTACCGCCACGGAGCTTGTTTCCTTCCACCTGCCTCGGGGGAAGCAGTTAGCGATTTGTTAGTCAAACCAGATGAGCCTTCCTGGAGCGGCTTCCTGCCAGGCTCAGCGCAGCCCGGCTGCCCTGCTGGTGGGGTCCCCGTGTCCCCTCACCCTGCTGTGTGTCCCCTGCCACAGCCAGTGCCACACGGGAGGTGTGTGGGTGGGATGTGGTGAAGCTCAGAAGCTTCCAGGCATCGCCACTTGGTGTGGGCACCCCCAGAGCAGCCTGTGCGTGCTTGGGAAAGAGGGGTGCTGCTTGCTTCGGGGCCTCTCCCCAGATACCTCCAGGGAGGTTGTGCTGGGCACAGCAGAGCCCATGGTGGCTTGGCAGGGTGATGAGGTGGAGGGGTGCTCTCCAGGGGGATGTGTGGGTGCTGTTTGGGCGCTGTGTGATGCACTGAGCACCACTGTGACAAGGGCCACGCGTGTCAAGGCCCGTGCACTGACCCCTGTGCATTGCCTGTCAAGCCCTGTGCATCATCCACGATGAGCCACGTGTCGTGCATCGTGTCCCATGTGCCACATCCTTTGTGGGCACGCTGTGCTGAACCCCACACACCGCCACGCATGGCATGTCAAGCTGAAAATGCTGCCGAGCACGAACGTGTGCTGAGCACCACGCGCCAAGCCCCACGTATCCCACACACCTGGATGACGTGCCAGGCCCCCTGCACCGAGCACTCTGAGCATCGGGAGCCCCAGGGTCAGGCGCAGTGCCCTGAGCCCCAGGAGCCCCACGCATCCCCACGCATCCCGCGCCGCTGCCCTGACCCCGCGGGACCAAGGCCCACGCAGGAAGCTGGAAGTGCCAGCCCTCGCCCCCTCGCTCACCGAGTGGCGCCGGGTGATAAATAAGGAAGTTAACACCCAACCCGGGTTGCTAATTAGCGTTTAACCTGTACTAGCAGTTAACTACAAAAGGCAGTCATTTGTTCCGGGGAGCTGGTAGCGTAGAAAGAACGAAACATGGCCAATTTTGTTCAGGATGAATTAAGACTTGCAAATGTAAAATGAGTTCATCTATTTAATTAAGTAGCGGCAATATGGATGTTAAATTAAGTTAATGGCAGGCATGCCAAAACAAGGTTATACAAATCTTGTCCTGGCGGGGTGGGTTCCGGATCCGGCCCTTGGATGTGGGGCGCTGGGGGGGCCCTGGGGTGGGCTGGTGGCCCCGGGGACACTCTGCTGGCCACCTCAGGGATAGAGGGAGAGGGAGATGGAGGTGGAGGGAAGAAAAAACAAGGCAGGAGGAGAGGCAAAGCGCGTCTCACCCCGCGCCGCAATCTTATCAGGGCTGAACTTTACTCTCCCGCTAAAGATATAGGATACTTTAGGGACATTGGAAAGAAATAATAACCCTCTGATTTGTAGCTCTTGGGCTCTGGCAACCGAGGGGGAAGGAAGACTGTCTTCTGCCATTACCATTTTTTGTATGAACTATTCCCCAAAGAAATCAAACCCTTGTACAAGCCCTCCCGTGCGGCAGCCCCTGCTCCGGCGCTGACCCGAGCCGTACGGATTATCACCGCGCATCGCAGCCGGAGACAGGAACATTCATTAAAATTTGAAACACAAATGGAAAATTGCTACTTGAAGCCTCCTTGCCGGAGAGCCAGCCGCTTGATCAGAGACCTCATTAATGTATCTAATGTGTAAGGAACAATTAGACTTTTCAAAGACATCCTTTTCCCAGCCAGGGGAAAAAAAAAACCAGAGCACCAGAAGCAGCTTGAACCCCCACCCCAATCCAAAGCAGCCCCAAACCTGCCCCAAGGGATTGGGGTGCACAACCCCAGAGGGAACCTACGAGCCGCCGGAGAGTCTCGGCTCCATCCCGGCGCCCGAAATGCCCATTTCTCCTTAAGTTAGATGGGGAGGAAAGTGGGCTGATTAAAAAGCTGATTTCTTTTCCCAGCGACCGGCGGGGTTTTGCCATCCTCCCGTAATTAGCCGGTTACACGGCCGTATGTTTTATTTATGAGCCGAGGGCGGAGGGAAGGGGAAGCGGAGGAACGACCGTGCCCTATATATCTGCAAATAAAACACTTCATTTCCCTCCTGGGGAATGTCACCTCGAGAAACCATCGCTTTCCTGCTCACTGCCCCGTCCAAATCGCAGGCTGTAAATGGCTTTGTGGGCCTGGCTGGCGCTCAGATGGGTTTAAAATATGGATTTATGTCTTTATTCTGCATAGTCAAAGGTCAACAAGAGCAGGAAATCATCGCTGAGCTGCTTATTTACGACGGGAGGCGACCGCTCGCTCCTCTTGATCCCATGTCCCCACTGCTGGATGCTTCCCGGGCTGCAGGGAATGTGGTGGAGCCCGTGCCTCAGTTTCCCTAGAGTGGGCATCCCTTGGGGTTGGGCATATCCGTGCTGGATGTCCCCAGCACGGCCGCATCCCATTCCGTGGGGAGGCCCGTGGGGAGGCCCGTGGGGAGGCCGAGCATCCCCAGGGAGGGGTGTCCCGGTGGCCATCCGGGATGCCCGTGCGGCATGGCCGTGGGCAGGGCTGGCCCCGCGAGCTGCGCTCTCATGCTTTGCTAATCCCGCCTGGCACCTGCCCCAGCTCCCGGCGGCTTCGCGCGAGCAAAGGAACCAATTAATCCTCCCGGCGCTCGGGGAAGTGGGTCAGGCTCGTCAGGCTCTCCCGCTAACGAGGGGCGAGGCGCGGCGTGGCCCAGCCGGCTGCTGGGTGGCCGGGCGGGTGTCTCGGCCGGTGCCCGGCGTCCCGCGGGGTGGTAAGTGGGTAAACTGAGGCAGGGTGGTCGCTCTCAGAGCGGGGACAGCGCAGGAGGGTGGCGGATAATTCGGTTGGGCCGATGTCGCAAAGGGCCCGGGTTTCCCAACGGGGCTGTCCCGGCCGCTGTGCCTCGGTTTCCCCATGCCGGCCAAGCAACGGGTGCTCCTGGTTTGGGGTGTTGGGGTTTTGGGAAGGCAGGGCGGGGAGCGCAGGCAGGGCAGGCAGGGCGCCCCTTTGAAGTGGAGCCCAACTTCCAGGAGTGAAGCAATTCTCGTTTGCATAATGAATAAAGGCAGCGGAGGGGAAGGGGGGGGGAGGATGAAGGGGGGTGAAACCCCAAAACCGGAGCTGGCAGGCAGGTCTGCCCTCCCTCCCCTCCCTCCCCTCCCTGCCTGCCCGCTCCCCCAGCCGCCTGTAATTACAGGTTTATTGCCTGCGCAGCTATTGTGTAATGACATGTTTGCAAATTAATTTTTACGGCTCCTGCCGTGGGGGGGTGGGGGGGAGCAGGGGAGGGGTCCCCCGGTGCTTGTCTGAACCCAGCAAATCCAACCCCTCTGCAAGCGAGGCGGGAATTGGCTGATGTGGTGACCCCAAAGCTTTCCCAGCCTGGGTTGGGGGATCCCCATTGCCCCCACACAAGGCGGGGCAATGGTTTTGGGGCACCCCCAGGTGTGTCACCCCATCAGTGGCATTACAGAGTGCACCAGGGAGGTTTGGGGGGGGGGACACGGTGGAACAGCCCCCCACGGGTGGGAGCAGCAGTTCCCAGCGCCCCTCAGAGCACGGTGACACCGGGGAGGGAGCGGGACGCGAGCGAGGATGACTCAGGGGACGGGCCAGAAATACTCCCAGCGCCGATCTTGACAGATGTAGGTTAGGAAGGAAGAGAAGACATAATAATAATCCCCCGACCTGGAATCGGGAAAGCAATATTTAACGGGGGGGTGGGGGGAGGAGGGGGGTGCAGGTTTGCACAGGCTCTGTCTCTGCCGAGTGGGATTTTGGGGAGCGCGGCTGGCAGGGTGGGAGTGCAGGGACACCTGTGTGTGTACACACATGCACGTGTGTGCATGCAAGTGTGCAGAGGTGTGTGCACACGTGCATTTGCAGCCAGAGGACCTCTCACAGACCCCCTCCAACCATCCATGCCCAGCCATGGGGTTTGGGGTGATACTGTGACCCCCTTTTCCCCAAGCTCTGGTGGAGTTAGGGCAGGCAGTGGGCACCTGGGAACGGCTGGCTGGATTTGGGGTTACCCTGTGACCCCCATGCCCCCCCCATCCCCACCCCCAGTGCAGTCAGTGGCCTCCTGGGCAGATTTGGGGTTACCCTGTGACCCCCATGCCCCTCTGTGCCAGGCTCTGGAGCAGGCGGGGGCCACCTGGGAATGGATGGATGGGTTTGGGGTGACGCTGTGACCTCCGTGCCCCCTGTCCCCGCGCCGCGGTGCAGGCAGCGGGCGCCTGGGAATGGCCTCTGTATCTTTAAGCTGTTTGAAGGGCTGGTCATTATCATACAGGATGTGGCTTCTCTTGCAGGGGCGAGATATCACACGTCGCCCTGGTGAACTTTGGTGTTAAAACCAGTTTGGGAAGAGAAGGACGGGGCTGGGCGGGGGCGCGCTGGGAGCCGGGGGGTGATGCTGGGGGGGTCAGACTCACATGTGCCGCTCAGGGGCGCGCTCCCGGGAGAAGCGCGCTCCCGCTGGAGGCGCGTGCCCGCGGAGGCGCGCCCGTGCGTGCCAGGAGCCAGCGACGCTCCCCTCCCCATCCCCATCCCCAGCCCCAGCCCGTCCCCTCCTTTCTCCACCCCGCCTTGGCTGATCGTTTGCTTAAAGCAAATTAAGCCGGGCCCTCGTTACTATGGTGCAGCCAGGATCTCCAGCCTCCCTCGCGCTCCCGTAATAGCATTTATTAGCCCTATTTGCCTGCAAGCATGTCTTCCCGGATCTGCTAATGCATCAGCGGAGAGGGGATGGGGGAGATCCTATCGGGCGGCTCATTACAGCCCCCGACGCCCGGCGAGGCCGGCAAGGGGGGATTGAGGGGCTCAGAGGGGATTTGGGGGGGCAGCAGGAGCTCGCCCCCAGCCCCCCGCGCCGGGGTTGGGGCAGGCGGCTTTGGTCGCCTGCCTTTTGTGAAGCAGCAGGCAGCTCCCGGCAGGCAGGAAAGTTGGGTTATTTATTGTTTTATTTCCTAATTTTCCCTCCTGAAGCGACTGAGGGCTGGGGGGGGGTGGGGGGGGGGGGTTGGGTTTTTTTTTTTATTTTACATACACCTTCCCCCCCGCTCCCCCCCCGCCCGCCGCATCGGCAGCTGTTTGAAAACAGAAAAAGGCAAGAAAGAAAAAATTTAAAATTATTCCGTCTGTAGGCGAGGAGGAGGAGCGGGGGGGGGGGGAGGGGGAGGGAGGCTGCTCCCCGGGGCGCCCCGGGGGTTCACCCCCTCCCCCGAAACCGCCGGGGCCAAAGGCTGGAGCCCGGGGGACGCGGGCGGTGGGCGGAGGGTGCTGGGGCGAGCAGCTGCCGGCCGCCCTCCTGCCCGCTCCCCGTCATTAGGGGAGACAAATCTGCTGTCAAGGAGCCAGATTTCCAATTTACCGATAATGATTCTTGCATGAAAATTGATCGAGGGGCAAGTCTGCCGCCTCTCGCCCTCCCGCCTTGGCGCAGCCCGCGGAGACGGGGCTTTCCGGCCGCACGGACGGACGGACGGACGGGCAGACGGACACCGGCTCGCAACCCCCGCGTGGGTCACCCTCCCCACGCCTCCATCCCCCTCCCCAGCGTGGGGGGAACCCCGCTGCACTGCTCAGGGGGTGCGTTCCCCGCCGCCGAGGGTCCCACCGCCTCTTCATCCTCCTCCTCCTCCTCCTCCTCCTCCTCGTCGCTGGCTTTTTGTGTGCCTGCGGTTGGCAGCTGGGGGCTCAGCGGCAGGAAAACCCCCGGGAAGGCGTCACGCGTGGCAGCCAGGCTCCTGCCCTGGCCCCGCCGGTGACAGCCGCCACCGCCACCCTCCGCCGGCGCCCTGGGCTCGCTGCTATTTCAATTTTTATTTTTCCTCCTCCCCCCACGCACTTGATTCCCCCCGCTCCTCCTCCTCCTCCTCCTCCTCCTCCTCCTTCTCCTCCTCCCCGCTCCACCGTATTTTTTCGCCTCTGGTTTATTTTTCCAACCCCCTCCGTGTGGCTTGGTGCTAATTTTTGGGGTTTTTTCTTTTTTTTTTTCTTTTTTATTTTTTTTTTCTTCTTGCTTCCTGACACATCCTCCTCACGTTGGCTCTTTTATTTTTATTTTTAATTTTTTTTTTTTTCTTCCTGGCT
Organism: Onychostruthus taczanowskii; assembly: GCF_017590055.1. Taxonomy (NCBI): domain Eukaryota; kingdom Metazoa; phylum Chordata; class Aves; order Passeriformes; family Passeridae; genus Onychostruthus; species Onychostruthus taczanowskii. The sequence continues at coordinate 11,977,048 of NW_024499017.1, read as the reverse complement.
GCAATGGAACTGTAACATAAATCATGTTTGGGTTGAAACCACCTCTCTATTACTTACCAGGTAAGGCACCGAGCGATGCTGCCGCCAGCCCTCTGCACTCCCTCTCCCCCCACTCCGGGTTCTCCCCCGGGGTCTCCCCCAACCCGGGGACTCCCCTTTGTCCGCCCCAGCTAGAGGCAGCCAAGGGCGATTTGGGGGTGAACTTACTTTCTTCCAGCACCTTATAAGAGGTTTTGGGGTCGGGGGAAGCAGAGAGAGGGGGGAGCAGAGAGCCCTGGCGCGGCACTGCAGTGTTTTGGGGTGCGTGGATCCCCCTCTCTTCTCCTGCTGCCACTCCCTCACCCTGGGGGTTTCTGCCTCTCCCCGAGGAGCTGGGGGCGTTGTGGCCGAGGTGGGATGGGGAGAAATGTGGGATGTGCTGTGTTTTGGGGTGCCAGCCTTGTCACTGCGAGGGCACCGGGATTTGGGGCACCAAAGTTTGCTGTGCCACCCCAGCCGGCAGCTCCTGCCCCTTTGCTGCTGGTGAGGGAGGGGGATCCCCCCGGGGGGGTTTGGGGAGATCAGTGGGGTTGGGGTGTGAGCTCGGGGGTGCGCTGTCTGTGCTCAGGGTGAGTGTTTTGAGGGGGCTTTGGGGTGCTTGGGGGTGGGAGCTGGAGGTGCTCTGGGGTGTGTTTGGGGTACACTCCGAGGGTTCAGTCTTGGCACACTCGGGCTGTGAGCTCGGGCTGTGAGCTCAGGCTGTGATCTCGGGGTTCACGCTCGGGGTGCAGCCTCCGGATGCAGCCTCGGGCTGGGAGCCCCGGCCGTGAACTCGCGGCGCTGTCGGGGCGCGGGCTCAGGGCGCTCTCCCAGACTCGGGGAGCAGCGGCAGGGCCCTGTGCGGGGCTCGGTGCCCACGCGAGGCCGTTCCCCCGCGGATGGGTGTTCGTTTCAGGAAATGGCTTTGGCATGTGGCCGTTCTCACCGGAGCCAGCGGCTCTCCCAGCGCGCCTGCGCCCGAGCGCACGAAGGCGAGCCGGGAAGGGCGGCCGAGGGGCGCCGGGGTCCAACTGGGGGTCCCCCCACTCGGGGAGGGGTTGTGCTGTGACATCCTCTGCCAGCGCTGTGCCACGGTGGGGACACGGGTGACCTGCTTTCCTGTGGCACCCTGAGCGCTCCCACCCTGTTCCGACCTGCGCCCTCCTCCGTGCCGGTTATGGGGGTCCTGCTCCCCGTGTTCCCCCAAACACCATCGCCTCGCCTGCTCCTCGCACTTCTCCACTGCCTGCAGCAGCCCTGGGCGATTCCTGCCCGGCCTCAGAGCCGTCCTTTGCGGTGGGGACCCTCCGAGGGCTGCAGGTGCAGGGAGACGTGTTTGGGGTTGGCTTTTTTCCCCCTTAAATTCCATATTTAGCACGCGCCGGTCGAGCCGGGGTTCCCGGCGGCAGCTCCTGTTGCGTGAAACTTCTGGTTTTGCCGTTGTGGCTGCTGCACTAATTCCTGCGCCCTGGAAAACCCTGCTCCGGCCGGCTCCCCAGCCGCCGAGGAGGAGGGGGAGTAATAAAATCGGAGGAGAAAAGCAAGACGGAGAGGAACATGGAAGTGTCAGGCTGCGAGGTTTAAAGCAATTAGGGGGAATGGTGCTGGAGGCGCTGGCACGCAGCGGGATCGCTGGCGGCAGCTGCCGGGCGTTGGGAGATGCCGGTGGGCCAGGTCGGGTGGGAGCAGATGGAGACGGGAACCTTCCCCCCGCCCTGGGCTCGCGGGGCTGGTGGCGGTGACTCAGCGGCGCGAGTCCTGCTGGGGACTGTCACCGCCTCAGGGACTGCCTGCCCGTGGCCCGTGTCACACGCTCCTCCTCGGTGGCTTGTTCCCCAAGCTTGGCTGGCCTGAGATCCAGCCGGCTCCTCTGTGTCCCCTCTGGTCAGCAATGCTGCTGTCCCCTCTTGTCACTGATGCTCCTGTCCCCTGTGTCCCTCTGGTCACTGATGCTCTGTCCCTCTTGTCACCACTGCTGCTGTCCCCTTTTATCCCTCTGGTCACCTCACCAATGCTCCTGTCACCTCTGTGTCTCTGGTCACTGATGCTTCTGTGCCCTTTTATCCCTGTGGTCACGGATGCCTCTGTCCCCTCTACGCCTCTGCTCATGAGGCTGGATTTGTGCCACCGGGCTCAGCTGGTTGCCAGGGGACACTGGGCACTGTGGGGACCTGCCATCAGGCATCACTGAGAGCCAGGGCACGGAGAAGGGACCCTATTCCCTGCTGGTCCATATGGGAGCTGTGCCCAGGCTCATCCTCCCTGGGATAACGTGGATGCAGTTGTCACCCTACAGCCGGTGTCAGTGTCCCTGGGGGACACCACCCTCCTTTGGGGACAGCGGCACTCCTCGGGGACACAGCATCACCAGAGGGCCTGGCTGTTTGCTCCAACAGGCACAAGGGTGGCACCTGGATACACACAGCTTTTTGGGGACTCCCCCTCCCTGTGAGTGTCCCCAAATCCGGCAATCCCCCAGGTGCCGGCGGGGCCCTGGGGCTCCCCGGCGGGTGCCTGGCGTGCCGGGGAGGATGGCGGTGGGTGCCGGCAGCGGATGCTGCTGACTCAGGACCTTCCCAAATGGTTCCTATTTTTATGCCGGGGCCGGGAATATTTAGCCCCTGGATCAAAGCAGATGGAAGGAGCTGGGTGATGCCGCGTAAACACCCGCTCGGCGGGTGCCGCTGGCGCGAGCTGTGAGTCACCGGCGGCTCTCGGCAGCGCTGGGCGGGCACAGTCGCCCCCAGGCTGGGTTTGGGGTGCTCTGGGCTGAGCCCCACTCTTGGCATCCCCCCAGCTGGGTCTGGGGTTTGGGGATACCCTTCCTCATCCTCGCCGGGTGCGGGGTCGAGGGGTGCACGAGGAGGGGTTGGTGGGGTGCGGAGGGGGGCTGGGTGATGCCCAAGCCGTGTTGGGGTGCTGGGAAGTCCTCCTGCATTCCTCCCTTGCCCACCCCACCATCTTCCTCCTCCTCCTCCTCTCGCCAGTCCTAAATTCGGTCACCATGGCAACCATGTCAACCACTTTCCAGCTTCCCCGTGATGGTTTGAGGAGGGGAGGGGTGGAAGAGGGAAGCCAGGGGAAGGGGGGGACTGGGGGCATTGCTCGGAGCTCGGCGGGGGGGACGCATCCCAGATGGTTTTTTCCTGCTGGATCTTGTCTGGCAAGTGAGGCCAGTGCCAGCCCAACCTGTGCCAAGGGGTCAGGGGGTCCTGGCCTGGGGAGGGGGCTCCTTCACAGCCCCCCAGCTCTGAGTGGCTGGATGAGCACACTGAAAATCCGGTGCCTTTCTGCAGCCATCCTGCTCCTGCCATGGCCCTGCAGACACCCGGGATATCAGTAGCCACACAGCCAGGAGGGGGGTGAATTATTGCCCGACACCCCCTTTTTCCTTCCTTCTTCCTTTCCCACCCCCCTCCCCTCCGTAATCTCTTTATTCCCAGGCTAAACCCGGTTCCTGATGGTTTTACAGGCAGATTTCTCAGTAGCTATATAGGACAGGGTGCAAAGCCAAGTGTCTGGGTGGGTGGGTGGGTAACGCCAGCATTGGCATCACCCCACGGCAGGTGGGCTGCCCCCCAGGCACGGCTGTGCCAGCACAGGGCTGCCGGGAGAGAGGTGGAATCACCCCAGGGGGAATTTGTCTGGCGATTTGGGGCACCCCTGCCGTGATGCCACAGCCCTCCCTCCCTCCCGGCATCGCCGCGCCCCAATCCCCGGGCACCGCTCACCTCCAAACCCCCAAACGCACCGCGGGGTTTTGAGGGGGAGCAGGTGCTGCCTTTCTCTCCGGCGTGTCCCCCCCTTTTCCCTCGCCTTGGCAGCGGCTGTCGGCACCTGCCGGGATGCTCCTTGGCACGGCACCGCGGCACGTGCGCGGGCACCGCCGGCGGCAGCCGCGCTCGAGGCACCGGCGGTGGCAGCCGGGGGGGGGGGGGCGGGGCCAGCCCTGCCCCGAGCCTGGCAGCAGGAGCATCCCCTCCCTCTAATTTTATGACTGATTTTTAACTTTTATTTCCCAAACGCCGCGCTTAATTAAACCCAGGCGCCTCTCTCGCCGCGAGCCCCATGTGGGGGATTTATGACTCCAAACATTGACCCCCGCCGGAAAAAAACCCCTCTGACAGATTCTTCTCCCGGATTCAAAGTGGGGGTGACATTCCAAACACCCCCCCCTTCATCCCTTGCAAGATGCTCTGAGGGGGAAAGACGGCTGTGCTTCAGCATCCCCAAGCTTCCTCCTTCCCCCCTTCTTTTAATAATAATGCTTTAAAGATGTTTGACATCTGTAACAAACAGCTGGCATCCTGTTATGGAAGAATGTCCTTTTATTTCCGAGCAGGTTGAACTGTCATTAATAGTATAATTAGGTGATTATCGGCGTACAGCAGAAAACTGCTTAATTGCACAGCCAGCTTTCCGAGGATCCCAGCTCCTTTATTGCTGGATTTGTTTTAGCCGCCTGAATATTTTCTCACTGTTTTGTTGGGTTCGTTTGTTGGTTGGTTTTGTTGTTTTTTTGTTGGTTTTTTTTTTTTTTTTTTGCCACGTTGATGATTATTATTTTTTAATGCGTGTGACAGCTGGGGGAATGTGGCAGCACTGGGGGGGGACACACGCCAGCACTGGCACTCGTCCCCATGTGTCCCCCCCTCTTTCCAGGTCCCCAGGGGGTTTAGATTTAACCCCGTGTGTGCTGCAGTTGGGCAAAAGGGGTTAGAGGTGGCGTTTTGTGGGTGCAGCACCCATGGCTGGGAGCTGAGAGTTATTTAAGGGAATAAAGGAGAATCAAATGTCTTTGTTGGGCAGCAGAGCCGTGGCACCTGCTCGGAGGGCACCCATCACCCTGGGCAGCCTTCACCCATCCCTCCCTGCTGGGACCCTCCTTTTGGAGCTCCGTGTCAAACAAACGTGGTTCCTGCGCTGCTGTGGCTCCGTGGCCATCCCCTCCCTCATCCCTGTGCCCGGGATGTGTGGTTTTGGGGGCACAGCAGCTTTTTTGGCGCCTGCCAGACAATAGCGCTTTGTATCTCCCCCCCTCCCCACCCCCGGTGCCGCCAAACACACTTGTTAGCGCCGCAGCTTTGTGCTGTAAATTTCCATGGAGTAATTACGTCTTAATTTATGATAATCCCGGGCGGGCGGTGGAGGGGGGCAAGCTCCAGTCAAGTTTGGAAGTTGCCCGCCGGGGCCCGGGGTCCCCCGTGGCTCCTGAACTCCACGGTCGCCCATGAACTTCTCTCCATCCCGGTGGGTGGGGAGAGGAGCATCCCCGAGCCGGGAAAGGGATGTTCCTGGGGGGGGGCAACAGCGAGAGAAGCCCCCTGGGTTTGGGATTCGGTGTCACTTTGTAGGGCCGGAGCGTCCCCAGCGCCGTGTGTGCCATCCCAGCGGGCATCCAGGAGCTCGGGGTCACCCTGGGCTGGGTGTCCCGTCCTGTGTGTGTCCCAGAGCCGGCTCCCCCGGCAGGGAGGGAATCTCTGGCTTCCCCAAGGCCCTGGCAGCGCTCCGGCGTGGGGCCGGACCCTTCCCCCTTGCCGGCGCTGAATGGCTCATCCCGCCTTTGTCTGGAGGGCTTATTACCGGCAAAATAGAGGCTCTTTTCCCTCGGCCTTCCCAGCGGGCAAATTAGATGCTTTGGCAATTTGCGAGGAGGAGGATGGGAAGGGGAGGAAGGCTCTCATCACCCGGAAGGCGACTACAATGCCAGGCAGGGCGCTGGCATCTCTGGCACTGGTGTGGGAAAGGGAGAGGGGGGCTCCCAGTGTCCCCTGCAAAGCCACCACGGTGGGGATCCCATGGGATTTGGGGAGCTTCCCTGCACAGGGAGGTTTGGGGAATGCATGCCTGGTGTCAGTGAGCATTCATGCAGAGCTTGGAGGTGCTGGCATCCTGCTGCCCTGGCCTGTGGGCACCCTGTCCCCTGCTCCAGGGTGGGATTTATCCCTGGAGAGAGCTGAGAGCCGCGGGCTGTGCCCCCTGCACCTGCAGCCGGGTCCCCGTTGGGAGGCAGCGTGCACCCACTGACATTTGCCAAGCGTAAAAATTCAATTAATTCCAGCAGGCAGATTAAATATAAGTGAATTTTAATAATTTGCTCGAAAGGCTGAGGATTACTGTAGGCGAAAAGGAAAGATGCTGCTCGTGGGGGCACGGGCCGGCCTTCCCAGCACTGGCACATGGGATCACTGGTATTAATCACCCTAAATCCCGGCGTGGGAAGAGAGGAGGGTTCTGCTCCCCTTGCTGGGGTTTTGCTTGATCTTCCTTGCCATGAGGAGCGTGCTGGATCTGTCCCACCAGTGCTGGCAGCGTGTCCCCATCCCCAGCAGAGTCTGGCTGCAGGGACATCTCTGCTCCTTCAAACCTTCCTCCTTTTTTTGTGGGGCTCCATGGAAAAGGGAAACGCGCATCAAGGCGGCCCTGGTGACCCTGCAGGTGCTCCCGGGCTTGGAGAAATCCAAGGTCTTCCCAAGACCTCCACAACACCTCACAGCTCAGACGCAGGGCACCGACTGGGAGCAGATGGCGCTGGTATTGGGGAAATGAAAATCCACACAGCAAATTCGCTCTTTGCCAGGGATAATTTCTTATCCCAAGGTAAAACCTTCTCTCTGGCCCGTGCTGGGCCATCTGCACCACCAGAAACTTCTGGGGGATCCCGGGGGTGAAGGGGGGACCCCCATCCTGCCTGGACCCCCCCCCATCCTGCCCGGACCCCCTGCTCTGCAGCGGGATTGATGGAGATTGCCTGTGACCTTTGCTAGGACACGAGGAATTACCATTAATGCTCCTGTATTTCCGGACTTTGCGCCATCCATAAATCTCATATCAAGCCGGGCGGGTGGCGTAATCTGCCAGGCGGCGTTATTAATGCTCCTTATTAATACTCGTTATTAATGCCCGTTATTAGTACTCGTTATTAATACCTGTTATTAGCACCTGTTATTAATTGCCCCGATGCCTGGCATGAGCTGCCCCGTGGGTGGGGTAAGGGGTGGGGGCTGCACTGTGGAACCCCTCTCAGCATTTTGGGGTGCAGCTGGGGTGGATGCTGGGGAGTCCCTGGTGCCAGCAGAGTCACCCACCAGCAGCAGGGGTCCCCTGTGGGCACCCACCCCGTGATGGGGGCAGTTTTTGGCTGTGCTGCAAGGGGGTGGCACGAGGCATCTGCTCACCTTGTCCTGGCCCTTCCCAGCTGTGCCCTGCAGCCCCTTCCCTTGGCTGAGTCCTGGTCTCCCACCCTGCCTGCAGCCCCCTGGCCCTGCCTGCAGCCCCCTGCCCCTCTCTGCAGCCCCCCTGCCCTGCCCCTGCCCCTGCAGGACCTGCCCCATGCAAGACCCAGCCTGCGTGAAACTCTAATCTCCAATTTTATTCGCTCGGCTCCAGCCGATTTGCATAATCCACATAATCACCCTGGTTTTAATTGCCTACAACTCTGCAGAAAGATCATGTGGTTAAGTGGTAAATCATAATTAGATAAATAATTGGCTTGGCCGCAGCAAGCTGCTTTGTTATACCTGCCATCTGCTGGGCAAGGGATCCTGCGCCCAAAACAATGCGCTGCTGCTGCACGCCTGCGCCAGCCTGGGGACGTGGGGACGTGGGGACACGGGCATGTGGGCACGGGAGGGCAGCCTGGGTGTGCCAGGCATTGCCTGCTCTCGGGCTGTGCTGCGGCTGGTAGCACCGTGTAGGTTTTGGCAGCACCGTGTGGTGCCTGGCTCCGACCCAGGTGTTGTCCAGAGGCTCTGTGGAGTGCCCAGTGCTACTGGGCAGTGCCCTGTGGCATCTGGGAATGCCCAGTGCCACCTCCATGGGATACCCAGCAGCACTGTGCAATGCCCAGTGGCACCAGGGAGTGCCCAGTGGCACCATTTAGTGCTACTGTGCTGTGCCTGGCAGCACCAAACAATGCCTGGCAGGGCCATTAAGTGCCCATCAGGGCAGTGCCCAGCTCTCTCTCAGGCAATTCCCAGCATCCCAGTGCAGTGCCCAGTCTCTCCAGGCAATTCCCAGCATCCCAGTGCAGTGCCCAGTCTCTCCAGGTGATGCCTGGCAGCCCCATGGAGTGCCCAGTGCCCCACAAAGCCGCTGAGCCCCAGAAGACACCAGGGTGAAGGGGTGAGGGCTGCACCCTGCTTCCCCCAAAGCAGAGGGATCCTCAGCAGACAGCTGGCACCTGGACCTGGGCATCAGGAGCCAAGAGGAGCTGCCAGCCCAACCCTGAATTTGCAGAGGGGAGTTCAGGGCCCAGCAGCACCCTTGGGGCACAGGGGCTTGATTTTCCAAGCTCCCAGCTTCAAAACAGGGCAGAAACAGGGGAGAAAGTTGCTTTAAAGTGATTTTTTCCCCGGCTCGATCTCCTGGGGGCTGAAAAGGCTCCCAGGGCTGCTTGGCTGGGCACGGGAAGGTTGGGAAGGGAGAGAAACCAGCCGGCATCGCTCCATCCCCAGCGCTGCGCCCTCCAAACGAGCTCTTATTAGTTTGCTTGTTGTCGTTTGCCAGATCAATGGTCCATGGAGGAGTGATCGATGGAGGCCCAGCCTCCAGGATAACAGTGCCGGATGCTCTGTGCCGTGCCAGGCTCCACAGGGAGCCCCAAATCCCACCCAAGGTGCTTCTCACCATGGGGAACCCGTCCAGGCCCCTCCAAGGGGATGGGGGATGTTCTCAGGACGGGCCCTGAGCACCCTAAAATTGGACAGAGGCCGCTCCTGCATCTCTCTGCGCCTGGGGACACTTGGGGACACCAAGCCCGGCCACCTCCCCTCATTTCAGCTTGTGCTGGGAAGGGGGGAGGGAGGGCAGGAGCACGGGCTCGGATCGATCAATTAATTAATTAATGGAGCATGTTGGAGGTGCGGCGGCAGAGCTGCTCTAATGAGGGGTGAAAAACGTGCGGCGGCTCGGCAGGGCATCGCCGGGAGAGGAGCTGGCCACCTCTGCCTGTCCCCTGCCTGTCCCCTGCCCGCGGGGGTGACACGGGGGGGTGACAGGGCACGCGCTGGCCCTGGCCCCCTGCCCTCCATCCTGGGGCTCTGCCCGCCGCGTTCGGGCAGAGGGGAGGGGGGCTGACAATGCGAGGCCATTAGCATTGAAAATCCATGCAGAGCAGCTGTTCCTGCTTGGAATGTGCAGCTGGATGCGGCTCCGGAGTGGGAGCAGAGGCGCTGAGAGAGGGGGGAAAGGCTGAGGGGGGACCTCATCACCCCAGATCCCTCGGGAAACCATCGGCAGTCGGCGTGGTGGAGCCTTCCAGAGGGCTTGGCCAAGTGGGCTCCGTCCCAGCTGCGGTGCTGCGGGGTGGGTGCGGATCCATCCCGGGGGAGGAGGATGCAGGATGCTCTCTCTGTCTCTCCCCACTCCCTCGGCTTCCCGCCGCACTGGGTTTTTTTCCGCTCCATTTGCCAGGGGCTGGAGCTGCTGCCTGATCGTATTTGGTAATAAATTATTAGTTCCAGCACTTGGGAGCCCGGCAGCTCAAAATAGCTGCTGTAAGAGCGGGCGGCTGGTGCAGGTCGAGTTCAATGGCAATCTGCTCCCAAGGGCACTCCACGCTCATTAGAGGCCTTTCAAGGTGCTGGGAAGGGGGCAATCGGGAGCCAAGGTGCTAAACCTGCCCACTTCCCGTTTCCCGACAGCGGTACCCCGCGCCCAGGGGTTTTAGGGTGCTGGGAGCCCGTCCCTGCCCCTCGCTGCCCGCTCCTGCCTGCCCGCAGCGGCTGCCAAGGGGTTTTATTTGTCTCCAGCCCCACCAGGCAGCCAGACTGGTTCTGCTCTCGCTGCCGGAGGAGGCTCCCGCTGCCAAAAAACCCGCCAGCATCATCAGGAGCAGATGGAGAGAACATGGCACGCTCCCAGCTCCCGGCTCCCAGCCCTGAGCCGGGGATGCGGGGGCTCGGGGGGGCGGCAGCGCCGCTCCAGGAGCCGGGGCTGGGGGCTCCTGTGCCATGGGAGATGCCAGCCCCGTGTGTGGCGCTGCGGGAAGGGTGAGGGGAGCGTGGCATGACCCTGCCATCCCCGCTCCTCCTCCTCTGGCTGCTCCGCGGGCAGGCGGCCAGCGGGCACCGGGAATGCCAGACACTCCCTGTGCTGCTGTGCCCGGGCACATGCTGTGGGAGGGACGGGGACAGGGTGACACATCGCCTGCTCCCTGCTCCCCAACCTCCCCCTGGTGGCCTCAGCGGGGGGACCCAGGTGTCCTCACACCCCCTGCCTTGGTGTCTGTGGTCCCAGGGAGGGGTACATGGGAGTGCCAGCCTTGTACCCACACAGGGCTGGGGACAGTGGAGGGACAGCCTGTCCCGTTTTGGGGTTCCTCTCCCCGCCCTGGTGAGGCAACCGCTGCCATGACCCCGGGCTGCTCCAGGCACCAAACTTGACCTGTTTTTCCACACGGATCTGCCTGCTGAGAGAAGCAGCCGGGGAGGGGCAGAGCTGGGGGGGCCCCACCTCACCGTGGGGCGTCACGGCGTCCCCAGCCACCCGCAGGGGTGAGCGGCACCCACGCTGTGCCGGCGATGGGGTGCCGGAGGGATGGGGGAACGCAGCGCGGCAGCCCCACATCCTATCCCACCTCCCATCCCATCCCATCCCATCCCATCCCCGTGTGGATGCTCCCCCCCAGCCAGCTCACCGTGCCTCAGTTTCCCCAGCTGGCAGCTGTCCCGCAGCACAGCCCAGGGACGCCCGGACAGACGGACGCCGGCGCCGGCGGGGCACGGCGGGTGAGCGGCGCTGCTCGGGCCCCAGCCGGGGCGGAGGCGCCGATTTTATCACCGGGAGGGAGCGGCAGAACTGGTTTGGAGCGCGGCTGGGGCAGCGGCACAGCTCAGCCCGGGGGCAGGAGAGCTCCCCGCTGCTCGCTGCCCCGGCCACTCGCCCGCTCCCGGCTGCCCTGCGCTCGCCTGGCAAATCCCATCGGGATCAGGAGCTGGCCGGGAGGCGTTTGGGATCAGCTGAGCATCACACGGGTGATGCCCTGCCGCCAGCCCCGTGCCCGTGTGCCAGCCTGCTGATCCCTGGTGATGGTTGGAAAAGCGTCTCCAGGCCTGGATTGGGGCTGGAAGTGGGGGTTGTGGTGGGGGGGGAGCTGGGGGGCACTGGGAAGTGTTTGGGGTTGTGCCTGGAGGCTGTGGGGCAGTGCCTGGGGATGCAGGATTGTGCCTGGTGGATGTGGGGCAGTGCCTGGGGGATGCAGGGCAGTGCCAAGGGGATGCAGGATTGTGCCTGGGGATGTGGGGCAGTGCCTGGGGATGCAGGATTGTGCCTGGTGGGTGTGGGGCAGTGCCTGGGGGATGCAGGGCAGTGCCAAGGGGATGCAGGATTGTGCCTGGGGATGCCAGGCAGTGCCTGGGGATGCAGGATTGTGCCTGGTGGATGTGGGGCAGTGCCTGGGGGATGCAGGGCAGTGCCAAGAGGATGCCAGGCAGTGCCTGGGGAATGTGGGGCAGTGCCTGGTGGATGTGGGGCAATGCTCAGGAGGTGCATGGGAGCTGCAGGCTGTGCCTGGAGTGCCGTGTCCCCTTTGGATGGTGCGTGGGCGCCTGGTGCTGCAGGCAGATCGCTCTGGGGGGGCACCGAGCCCTCGCCCGGGGCTGGAGCAGAGCCCGGGGGTGCCAGCGCGGAGCCCGGGGGTGCCGGGGCCAGGCTGGCGTGGCGGGTTGGCTTCCCAGCTGTTCTGGTAATGAATTTACATGAGCCGAGCGTGTCGACAAGGCGGCAGTCAATGGCTGAGAGCACCGGAGTTAATAAATGCTTGTATAATGAGGGCAGAGGGGAGCGCGCCGCCGCGCCGGCCGCCTCTCCTGGGGCCGGGGGGCAAAGATTAATCAACGCTGAGTGCCCCCCGTGCCCCCCCCGGCTCCCGAGGAGCCAGCCGTGCTCCCTGGCCATCCGCTGCCACGGGATGCTCCGGGGATGCTCCATCCACCCTCTGCAGTGGATGCTCCAGGTGTTCAATGCCTGGAGCTGCCTCCAGGCCCGCTGGGAGTTGGGGGCTGCCCCACGACCCCCCNGCCGGGCTAATTTTAGGCTGGTGTTAATGAAGCTGCTGGGTGAAGTCTATTTTAAGGCCCCACTGCATCAGCAGTTGCTGTTTTGGGAGGTGGAGAGCCCTGGAGCAATTGGTGTGACAGCTGGGGGGGCTCGGGGGGGGCTGCACCCTCCTGCTCAGCACCTGAGCCTCACTTTTGGGGTCACTGTGCCCTTTAGGACCGCAGTACTTTGGGGTGCAGTGGTGGAGATTTGGGGCGTGAGGATAAGAGATGCAATATTGGGGTTTTGCGGGGTGCAGTGCTGGGGATCCAGGGATGCAATATTGGGGTTTTGGGGGGTGCAGTGCTGGGAATTTGGGGGATGCAGTGCTGGGGATCCAGGGATATGTTATTGGGGATTTGAGGGTGCAGTGCTGAATGCCCAGGGATGAAATATTGTTAATCCTGGGATGCAGCAGTGGGGATTTGGGAGTGCAGTACTGGGAGTCCAGGGATGCAATACTGGGGAATTAGAGGTGCAGTAGTGGGGATTTGAGTGTGCAGTGGCTGGATTTGGGGGTGCAGTAATGGCAGTAAGGGGTGCAGCAGGGGTGCTTTGGGTTTTGGCAGCACCAAGCGAGTCAGGGGACTGCGCCTCTCCCCACTACCTGCATTGGGATGCTGAAGTCCCCGTGTCCCCCAAAACACCCTGCAGAGCTCTGCTGAGCCCTCCTGCTCCATTATCCTGGGGTTCAGTGGGACTGTGGAGTGCTGGGACACGGTTCCCCCGGCATTGCCTGACCTCGGGGGTGCATTTTGGGGTGGGATGATGAGCTAGAGGAAAGGAGCTGGTGGTCCCACCTCCTGGTGGAAACTGAGGATCCCATCCCCACGTGTCTAACCCGCTCCCTCTTTTCCACAGGCATGAGCCATGAGCCGAAGTCGCCGTCGCTAGGAATGCTCTCCACGGCCACCCGCACCACCGCCACCGTGAGCCCCCTGACCCCGTCGCCCCTGAACGGCTCCATCGTCCCCAATGGCAGCCCCGCCGCCAGCAGCACTTTGTCCGTCCAGGCAGCACCTTCCTCCAGCTTCGCCGCCGCGCTCCGCAAGCTCGCCAAGCAAGCCGAGGAGCCCAGAGGTGGGGACAGCCACAGGGGACAGGGACGGGGCGGTGACAAACGCTGCTGCCTTTCCCAGGGGCTGGAGCTGCTGTTTTCCTGCCGTTCCCCCCACCTTTTGCTGGTGTTGTTGTGTCTCGAGGAGGCAGTTTGGGAGTTCAGTTCGTCCGGGGTAATGCGAGTGCTGTATCTCTGTGCCCTGGGAGAGCACAGCGTGGCAGGGACCAGCCCTGCGCCCTTTCTCCAGGGCTTCCCCAAATTTGCTACTTCCCCGGCCAAATTTCCCAACTGAGCAGCCCCAGGGGGTGCTCAGCCCTTGTCACCCACATCCTCCATCACACCCCCCCTCTCTGTTTGGGGGTGGGGTGTGAGCTGCTTCTGGAGCACCCCGAGGTTCCCCCTGCCACAGGGAGCATGTCCCATGGGAATTGCTAGGGCTTCCACACCCAGATGAGGAGACAGCCAGTCCCCAGACTGGGAAGTGTTTCAGGAGACTGCTGGTGTCACCAATTTTGGATGAAATAATCTCTATCCCTGCTGTTTGCATCCGTGGGTGCTCCCCTTGGATCATGGCCCCTGGGCACTTTGATCCCTGGAAAACACACCCAACCCCTTTGCAAGATGTTTTTTGCAAAGTCTTTTTGGAAGACCCTCTTTAAAAGTCCCCTTTGGCACCATCTTTTCCCCAAGACCCCTTTTGCAAGGCTCTTTTTGGAAAATCCCTTTTGGAAGCACCCTCTACAAAACCCTCCTTGCAGCCCAAAAATCTCTGGCACAGCCATGACCTGAAGCATCAGCTGCTCCCAAGGAAACGTGTGGGGATACCAGGTCCCTGTAACTCTGAGGGAACCAGGTCTTGGTGGTGCTTCATCCTCACTGGAAGCTCCTGGTTTTTCCCAGCTGCTTCCTCTGGAGCCCATCTGCTTCCTTTGGAGCGACTATTGAATTTGGGGAATTATTTTGCTTTTTTCCCCCTCACACCCCACAGCTTGTGCCCTCCCTGTGCTGCTCAGCCCATCCCAAGGGACATCAGCAGGTTTGGGCATGGATTTTGTGGCACTGGAGAGAAGCAGCCACGTTCCCTTTGGATTTCCCCTTAACACCTGCATGGTTTGTTTGCAAAAACCCCTTCCTCACCCATTTGGGTGCCTCACGTGGCCCATCCCAGAGGTTTTTGATCCGTGTGGGTTTGGCTGTGTGTTGGGAAGGGGGTTTTTCTCCTTGCTGTGGTTTTTAGCACCAGGAAACTAATTGCCTTTCCCTGAAATCCTCACCCACTTCCCACAAAGGGAGATGCTCTCTCCACTTCCCTTCCCACCTCGGGAGGTGCTCTGCTGTGGCAGATGCCGGATCCATGCAGGATCACTGGTTTTATTCCAGCTTTATAGGCTCACAGGTGTGCTGGCACATCCCTAGGGATACCCTGCTGCTCCACAGCATCCCAAACTGTCAAGGCTCATCCTGACCCACCCCTTCCCAGCAAAGCCCCTCAAAGCCACCGCCTGCCCGGGGGCTGCTGCCTCTTGTCCCGCCCGGGGCTGTCCGCAGGGTGGGTTTGATTCCAGCCCTCCCTCCCTTCTCTTTTCCCAGCTCTCCGTCAGGGTCTCAGCTGTTAATTACATTTGCCTGTCAGCCCGGGCTGCTAATCTGCTATCGCCGAGCGGGAAGCGGGAGGTCAGAAAACAAAGGTGACACCATCACACTGTGCCTCTTGTCATCTCCAATCCAGATTAGTTTCATTGACTAACTCCTGGCTGAATACCACCAGTTAATTATAACGATCACAAACCCTCCCGTTTAAAGCCACACAGCGAGAATTAAGGTTCTGAAGTAAGACTTTAGCTTCATTAATTGCCGGGCTCATTGTGATGGTATTGATTGTTAACGCTATCGCGTGGTGAGTAATGGCTTCCCAGCTCAGAGGGGATTAGGCTGCTAATTGTTGTTGGCCTTGCGCTGACAAGATAGACTTCAGTGGGTGTCAAATCGGCCTCCTTTGTCGGGGACAGCCTTTCTCCTTCCCCCAGCCATGCTGCTCTTCAAATGAAAGCGATTCGGAGCGACTCGGGAATAATTAATCAGGGAGGGCGGCCGGCAGCGGGATGCTCCTCCTGGCCTCTGCTCTGCTGAGCATCCTTCCCACAGAGCGTCCTTCTGGAGCATCCTTCCCACCCTGCGGCCCTCCTGCTGCCCGGGGATGCTCCTGCTGCCCTCGGCATTCCCAGCCCCTGGCTCCCTGCTGGTGGTGTGTGGCCTGAGGAGAGGCAGGGGGTGAGGTGGGCTCAGGGTGGGGAGCTGCTGGCACGCTCTGGGAGCGGCTGCTGTGCCCACGGGACACACTCAGGGGAGTGGCCTTGCACACCGGGGAGCTGAGGGGACACCCTGCACCCTCAGGCCTCTCTCTGTGCCCTGCTCACTGCCTGGGAGCATCGCTGTCACCCCATCCTGTGACCACAGCCCACTCCTCCCTCTCCAACAGCTGATCCCCGCTGGCATGTTGGAATCTCCCTCCGACCCAGACTGTGGGAGCAGAGTTTGGGGGTTCAGAGCCCCCCAGGCTGCCCAGATGGGTTTGAGGAATGGGAATTGTTCAGTGGAGCAGACACCTGCTCCCTGTGCCCCAGTTAAATGTGGAATTTGTATTTCTCTGCTTTTCCTGTTCTCCACTTTCACTCCGTTTCTGTTTTCCCTTTGGAAATATGGCCAGCATCCCTGGGGTGGGGATAACTTAAAGAACAGATGTATTATGCAAATGAAACCAAAGCCTTGCCCAAGGGTTTCAGGGAGTCACTCCTTCATCCCAGTGTCTCCAGAGGCCCTGGCCTGTTCGTGACAGCTTCTGCAGCTGGATTAAGGAGTCTCTGGGTCTGCCTTGGGAAGATGGGGCCGGCATCACATCGGTGTCACTTGTGCCAAGGGGCTCTGTGGGGCTTTGGCAGTCCCTGTTAGGTGGGAGCAAGAGGCTGCCCCATCCCACCGTGCTGGGTGGAGCCTTTGGCACCACTGGGAACTTCTGGGATGGGAGAATGGGGGACCTCCTCCACTTCGGGAATGTCCCAGGATGCTGAACGCCCTAAGTGCATCCCAGCCCTGCTCCCTGCAGTGAGGCATCCTGTCAAAAACAGCTCCAGCTCCTTCCTAGGGTGGCTTCATCCAGTTAACTGCCTTTTTCCTAACTTATTTCAATCCCTGACTGAATTCCAGGGTCCTCACTGAGCAGCGAGTCGTCCCCAGTGTCCTCACCAGCCACCAACCACAGCTCCCCTGCCAGCACGCCCAAGCGTGGCCCCATGGGCCCCATCATCGTGCCCCCGGGGGGGCACAGCGTGCCCAGCACGCCGCCCGTCGTCACCATCGCCCCCACCAAGACGGTCAACGGGGTCTGGAGGAGCGAGGGCAGACAGGTATGGCTGAGTCTGGGGGTTGCCCAGCCCCCCCTGAAGGATGGAGGGTATGGGATGGCTCCCAAGGGGTCGCTGGGCTGCACACATTTGGTCCCTTCCCCGAGCTGGCGTTGTCACCGGGGCTGCCATCCGGAGGGGAGGGCAAGGAAGGAGGAGGAGGAGGAGGAGGGGTGGGGGGAGAGCAGCTAATTAAGAAGCATCGTTAGTGGTTCTCCTCTCCTCCGCATGCTACAAGCAGATTCCCGGGGGGATTATGCCACTTGGAAAGACTAATTAAACCACAAAGAGAGGCGAGGGTAGGGGATGAGAAACGCCGGGGGCGAGAGGGGGGGAAGTGAATGGAACCGGGATCCCCGGGAGGGGTGTGTGGGGTGTCGGGGTGCTCCCCAGCCCCGTGTCCCCCCCGGTGTTGGGGTTAACCGAGGGTGGGGATGTCTGGCAGAGCCACGCTGGCAGTGGTGCCCCAGCGGGGAGGTAATTAGAGCAGAGCCTGGCACGCACAATGGGGGACACTGCACCCTTTGTGGTGACCTTGGGGCTGGCCCTGCCCTGGAGGGATGGGATGAGGTGGGAGGGATGCATGGCTGGGGTATGCTGTGGGTGCCACCATCCTCCTCCTCCTCCTCTGCTGCTGAATGGACAAAATGTGATGAAAAATAATAATTTTTAAACCAAGTCTTGCCTTGTTGGGGGGGTCGCCCCACTAATTGTCAGATCCCGTGGGGTCTCTTGTCACCCCAAGTTGTTTCCCCTTGCTAGGGGTCCCTCCCCAGCTGGAGGGAGTGACCTTCCTGCAGACACCAGGGCTGGAAGCTGATGGAAAGCAGCTGAGGCCCTGTGGGAGGGTGCTGATGCCAGGGGGGTGCCGGGGGCATTGTGGGCTGACCCCTGGGTTATGGCCCTTATCAAAGGCCGTGTCACTCCTCCCCGGATGATTAATAGCTCAGGAGAACAAAGCAGCCATAAATCTCCAGGCAGGTAATGGGTGTCCTGCCCTCAGCTCTGCCCTGCCTTCAGCACCTCCTTTCCCACTGGGGCCCCCCGGTGCAGCCTCCTGCAGCCTCCCAGCCCTCCAGCTGCCCTTCCAAAACCTGCATGCAGGAGATGCCCTGGTGGATGAATCTTTCCCTGGGTACTGGTGCCAGTCAGGGCATGCTGGGGACCTACTGAGGGTCTTGGGGTGGGCACACAGCAGGGATTCCCCATCCCCTGCTGTGCCCTGATGCCCATCTCGGCTTTGCAGCAGGAAGCAGGGTCACGAGGCAGCAGCAGCAGTGCCGGCCGCGAGCGCCTCATCTCGGAGCCCCCCCTGACGCAGGAGAAGGCAGGGGGTCCCACTGTCCCCTCCCACCTCCTGGGGACACCCTACTCCTTCGGGCTGCCCCCCAGCTCCGTGGTCCAGGACTCCCGCTTCCCTCCTCTCAAGTGAGTCTGCTCGGATCGGACGGGAGCAGGGTGAGGGTGTCCCCTGCGAGCTCTGGTCCCACCCTGGGGGAGGTGACATCTCCCCGGGGGGACAGGGAGGGATGGTCACCATCTCCTTGCCCCCCAGCCTGCAGCGGCCGGTCCACCACGTGGTGCCTCCCAGCGCGGTGACCGAGGATTACCTGCGGAGCTTCCGTCCCTACCACACGGCCGAGGATCTCCGCATGTCCTCGCTGCCGCCCCTCGGCCTCGACCCGGCCACTGCCGCCGCCTACTACCACCCCAGCTACCTGACACATCACCCCTTCCCTCATCCTGCCTTCAGGTGGGCACCTCCGAGCCTTGGGATCCCTGGGAGGTACCGCTGGATGAGCTTTGGGGTGTTGGGAGCACTGAGGGCGTTTTGGGGCTCTCCATCACAGCTCCTGGCAGGGGAACTGGGAGGTTCTTTGCCCGTCTGAGCATTCCTGTCTCCCCAGGATGGATGAGTCGTACTGCCTGTCGGCACTGAGGTCCCCCTTCTACCCGCTGCCAGCGCCGGGCTCGCTGCCCCCCCTGCACCCCTCGGCCATGCACCTGCACCTCTCGGGGGTCCGGTACCCCCCCGAGCTCTCCCACTCCTCCCTGTCCGCCCTGCAGTCCGAGCGCATCTCCAGCCTCGCCGCCGAGAGGTACGGGATGCTGGGGGCGTGGATGGGGAGCTCCAAAGGATGCTGACAGAGGACCAGGGGTGGTTTTGGGGTGCTCTAGGAATGCTGGCAGGTGACTAGGGATTTGGGAGTGCCGCAGAGGGTGCTGGCAGGCGCCCAGGAATTGTTTGGGAGGTTCAAGGGTGTTCCAGGGGATGCCGACAGGCATCCAGGGTTGATTTTAGGGGTGCTCCAAGGGGGATGTTTGGGGTTGGTGCTTTTGGTTTTGTTTTTTCTCTGCAGGCTGCAGATGGACGAGGAGCTGCGGCAGAGGGAGCGGGAGCGGGAGAAGGAGCGGGAGCGAGAAGCCGACCGGGAGCGGGAGAAGGAGCGCGAGCGGGAGCGGGAGCGGGAGAAGGAGCTGGAGCGCGAGCGGGAAAAGGAGCGGGAACGGGAGCTGGAGAGGCAGCGGGAGCGTGCCCGGGAGAAGGAGCTGAGCATGGTGAAAGCCATGGAGGGGCCCTTCCTCCCCGTGGCGGAGCTGCACGGGCTGCGGGGGCACCCGGCCGAGGAGCGGGGCAAGCCGGTGGAGCCGCTGGCAGCCAGCAGAGCAGGTAACGCCCGCCTTCCAGAGCTTGCCTCGCTCCCCTCTCCCCTCCAGATGGCAAAGCTGAGGGGGTCGGTGGCCCCGGGAGGTGGCTGGGGACGGGGATGGGCTGTCCTGGCTGCCAGATTGCTTTGCCAGGAGCCCAGCTGCGGCAGCTCGGAGCGGCGGCGCGGTGCCTTGTGCCATCTGACTCGGGCTGGCCTGGCACCGTGCCCGGTGTGTGCCAGGCAGCTGGGCTGGCAGCGAGCGGGCAGCCCTTGAGCTGAGCTCTTCCCGGTGGCTGCCCCACAGCTCCGGGTCTCTCCCACCCACAGGGATGCTCACCCCAAAATCCCCCTGCTCTTCCACACCCTGACTCTCCATCACCCCTTTTTCCACCGCAGACAAACTCAAGGACTCGGTGCTGCCCACGCCAAAGCCCATCCAGCACCCTCTGCACCCGCCGCCGGGCTCCCACCACCCCGTGCCCAGCCTCATCCCCAACCACAGCGTGTTCCCTCTGCCCGGGAGCAGCGCGGCCACGGCGCTGCTCATCCAGCGCACCAACGAGGAGGAGAAGTGGCTGGCCCGGCAGCGCCGGCTGCGCCAGGAGAAGGAGGATCGGCAATCCCAGGTCTCGGAGTTCCGGCAGCAAGTGCTGGAGCAGCACCTGGACATCGGGCGTGCCCCCAGCCAGGCTGAGCCCGAGCACCGGCCCGAGCACCCCAGGTAGGGATGCTGCCATCCCTGCTCCAGGGATAGAGCTTTCCCCCAAAACTGAGCTGTGTTTTCCCGTGTCACTGCTGTCCTTGCGGGAATATCTGTATCTTAGCTGGAGAGGGACTTTGGACAAGGGAAAGGAGTGATAGGACAAGGGGAATGTCTTTATATAGAAAGAGGGCAGGGTTATATGGGATATTCTTCCCTGTGAGGGTGGCGGGGCCCTGGCACAGGTTGTCCCGAGAAGCTGTGGCTGCCTCTGGATCCCTGGAAGTGTCCAAAGCCAGGTTGGACAGGGCTTTGAGCAATCTGGTCTTGTGGAAGGTGTCCCTGTCCATGGCAGGGGCTGGAATAGGATGATCTTTAAGGTCCCTTCCTCCCACACCATTCCATGATGCCATGATGTAATGATTTACAGGATTCCCCCCCCCAATCTGTGGCTGTGCCCACCCCGTTACCCACCTCTGCCCCCCATCAGGCATCCACCACCCCTCGGCCGTGCCCCTCGCACATCCCATGAGCCGAAGCCACGGTGCCTGGCCGGTGCCAGCGGGTTCCTGCCACACGGTGCCAGCCAGGCCGGCTGTGCTGGCAGCGCCAGGCATTCCTGGTGCCCGACATCTGCGCGGCGGCAGGCGCCGAGCCCGGGAGGTGGCCCGGGGCCAGCAGCGAGTGGCCAGGTGCTGCCCAGCCACCAGCACCACTAATTGCAGCTCCCCCCTCCCAGGCAGTGGGGCTGGGCGGTGGATGCCTCGTTTGGGGGGCACCTGTGCCGAGCCTGGGCAGTTTGGGGGGCAGCGGAGCGTGCCCACACCCCCGGATTGATTGACAGGGCCTTGCTCGCCCCCGTGGCTGAGCACTTAAGCGGTGCAGGCTCATCCAGCCAGCTCTGCCGCCTGCTCCCTTTGTTATTTTTGGGTATCCAGGGGATTAGCGCGGCTCATCGAGGATAATAAGGAGCGGATCACGGGGCGGCACAAAGGCGAGCGCCCGCCGCAGGCTCCCTTCCCCATCCGCTCCTCCCGCCCCAAACCGGAGAGGAGACAGCAAGGTCACCCCCAGACACCTGCAGCTGGGGACATTCCATCCCCATCCTTTTCCTGCATCCAGTGGGGCGGGAAAGGGATGGATCCCGGGGGGCAGGCGGTGCTCCCCGCCGGTGGTGACTCCATGGCGGCGCTGGGCTGAACTCGCTGCTCCGCGCGCGGAGCTCTGGGGCGCTGGAGCGGAAAAGTGTTAAATGCACAGCTTGGGCACATGAAATATTTATCCTGCAAACGGGCTGGCTCCGGCTCCTGCTGTCAGAGGAGGGCTGTGCCGGGGTGCTGCCCTCGCCACGGGGCTGTGGCAGGACTGGTGGCTTGCTTGTCCCCACGCAGGGGTCAAGGCTGGGGTCTCCAGCCCTGCGCTCCTGGGATGCAGCCACATCCATGCTCAACCCGCCCATGCACAGCCTTAACTCTGCCCCCAGCCCTCAGGTTTGTGGCATGGAGAGGACAAGTGTGGCAGCCCCACGTGCACAAACCTCTCTGGGGGGTGGGGTGTTCCTAACAGGCGTGTTTCTCCCCAAAATCCCCCGGGGCTGGAGCGCTGCCAGCTCTCCGGTGGCAGTGCCAGCTCCTCACCGCTCCGGTGCTCTCCTCTCCCCGCAGGTTGGGATCGAGCCGCCACGAGCCGAGCAGCCGGGAGCCAGGGCAGCACTTTGGCGGGCCCCCACCCCTCATCTCCCCCAAACCCCAGCACCACCCCGTCACCACGTCCCTCTGGAACCCCGTCTCGCTGATGGAGAGCCCCCCCGACCCTCCCCGGCGCCTCCCCGAGCCCCACGCCCTCCACAGCCACCCAGCGCCCTTCGAGCCCGGCCGCCAGGGCATCCCTCTGGTGAAGGTGGAGAGGGTCTTCTGCCCGGAGAAGCTGGAGGAGGGCCCGAGGAAGAGGGATGCTCTGGAGAAATACCCCCCGGGACGGGAGCCCGGCGCCCCGGAGCACGGAGCCTTCACCCACACGCCCTTCCTAGCTGAGCTGGAAAAGTCCACTCAGAGCATCCTGAGCCAGCAGAGAGCCCCGGCCACCCCGTTCCCCGAGGCCACCAAGCCCAGCTCGCCCTACCGGCCCCCCCAGCCCCGCGCCCAGGACCCCATGTACATCTACGACGAGTTCGTGCAGCAGCACCGCAGGCTGGTCAGCAAACTGGACCTGGAGGAGCGCCGGCGGCGGGAGGCCCGTGAGAAAGGTGAGGGACCGGGGATTCCCCCCCCCAGCACCGGGACCTGCCCGGGGGTCTCCCGGGGATGCCGACGTTCCCGCATCCGAGCGCTTCGGTAAAGCCTGTGCTCCAGACATGCCCGATGAATAAATGATGAACTGAAGCTAATAAGAGGGTTTTAAATATTGATGGGGCTGCTGGAGTGGGGATGAGAATAGTGGTGAGGAGGAGACAGAGAGCTGGGAGGGGCTGGAATTGTTGTCCCAGCTCCAGTGGGATGGGGGCTCCTCCACAGAGTCCCCAGCCTGTGTCCCATTGACCCCCTGCCACCCCCAAAGCAATGCCAAGAGGATACACAGGGATGGGTGATGCCCTCTGAGGTCCCACAGGTGGTGGAGAGGGGACAGGGCTCCATTGGGTTGCACTCCCCACATCACTCCTCTCTGACATCCTACTCTGCTGCACCCCCATCCCCAGTGGGGTTCCCTTGTGTCCCAGAAGATTCCCCGGGGTCCCAGCAGGTCCCCAAGGTGTTCCCAGCCTCACACCAGCCTCTCCCCATCCCCAGGGTACTACTATGACCTGGATGACTCCTGTGATGACAGCGACGAGGAGGAGGTGCGGGCCCATCTCCGCTGCGTGGCTGAGCAGCCCCCGCTGAAGCTGGACACGTCCTCGGAGGTACTGGTGGCACCCCTGTCCCCTCCCTGTCCCCTCCCTGTCCTCTGGGGGAGCAGCCCCTCCTTTACACCAGTTCCCAGTGCCCAGTGCAGCCACCATCCCCAGATGTGTGCAGAGGCACCAGGCAGTTAAGAGATGGGGATAGGAATGGGGAGGGGGATGGGAATGGGAATGGCAGTAAGGATGGGCATTGGGACAGGAATGGGGATGGGTTGAGGTGGGAATAGGAACAGGAATGAAAATGAGAATGAGGGGAATAGGGATGGGAATGGCGTGCAGAGGCACCAGGGAGTTAAGAGATGGGGATGGGGATGGGAATGGGGAGGGGGATGGGGATGGGGATGGGGATGGGGATGGCAGTAAGGATGGGCATTGGGACAGGAATGGGGATGGGTTGAGGTGGGAATAGGAACAGGAATGAAAATGAGAATGAGGGGAATAGGGATGGGAATGGGGATGGAGATGGGGATTGCAACAGGGGTGAGGGTAGGCATGGGGATGGGAATAGGAATGAAGACGAGGATGACAGTGGCCATGGGGATGAGAATGGGGATGAAGGCGAGGATGGGGGATGACCCTGCTCTGCTCTGCCCCTGGTCGCCCCAGAAGCTGGAGTTCCTGCAGCTCTTCGGCCTCACCACGCAGCAGCAGAAGGAGGAACTGCTGAGCCAGAAGCGGCGCAAGCGGCGGCGGATGCTGCGGGAGCGGAGCCCCTCTCCGCCCACGGTGCAGAACAAGCGCCGCACGCCCTCCCCGCGCCTCCCGCTCTCCACCCGCTACAGCCCCGACGAGATGAACAACAGCCCCAACTTCGAGGAGAAGAAACGCTTCCTCACCATCTTCAACCTCACGCACATCAGCGCCGAGAAGAGGAAAGGTAACAGCCATGGCCCGCGCACGCCCGGGCTGGGGGTGCTGGGGGGATCTGCCTGGGGCCCTGAGCTTGCTCTGCTGAGCAGAGGCTACACTAAACCTCAGCTTCCCATGCTGCAGACAAGGAGAAGCTGGTGGAGATGCTCCAGGCCATGAAGCAGAAGACCACGCCGGCCGCCGTGGTGGTGAAGAGCTCCCCGCGGGACAGCCCCGGTGCCCCCAGCACTGGTAAGCGCCCCAAGTCCTTGCCTGGGTTTTGGGTTGGGGGGCACAGCTTTGCCTTGAGGGGCACACAGAGTCCTGGCTGCAGCCGACTGCTCCTCCTCTTCCCAAAGAGCCTCCAGTGCCTCCGCTCCTGCTGGACCTGGATAAACCCGTGGGCATCGCCGTCTCCGTGCCGGAGGTGCCGAAGACGGCAGAAGCCTCCAGGTTAGAGCAGCTGAGGCCCCAGGAGCCACCCAGGCCCAAGGAGTCGGGCACGGCGCCGGAGAAGCCCCGGCTGAGCGACGGGCACCCCGGAAAGAAGGCTCTGAGCATCCTCAGCTACGTCAGGGGTCCCCTCCCCAAGGACATCCCGGTGCCGCTGTCCCACAGCATGAACGGCAAGAGCAAGCCCTGGGAACCTTTCATTGCCGAGGAATTTGCCCACCAGTTCCACGAGTCGGTGCTGCAGTCCACGCAGAAGGCGCTGCAGAAGCACAAAGGTAACGGGGAGTTGTTGGGAATTAAAGTCACTTAAAGAATCACCAGCAGATGTATCAGGTTTGGTGTAAAACCAGTATCACAACAAAGTTCCTTGGCGAGGTTCTCTCTCCTGTTCATTAGATGGTTAAAGCACTCTGAGGAAAAGCAAACAAAAATGCAAAGGCAATAAATAAACCCCAAATAACCTGTGTGGAGGCTGGAGAAGGGGGAAGCAAAAGGAGAGGAAAGGACAAAAAGGAGTGTTGGAAGACCCTCGTGTTGGGTCACAAGTTCAGAATAGACCCTTGTGTTAAACTGAGCCTGGACTTGATCAGCAGGTTATGGTTAAAGGTCCAACAGCATAAACTTAAATTTAACAGCACTTAATTCATAATTTAAACAATTTAGCAAGGGATTAATATAGAACTTACTATACCACAAAACAATAACTCCTTACAGGCCTAACTTACAAATCTAAAGTACTTAAGAATCCAGGAGAGTAATGCTCTGAACTGAGTGCCACATCGAACCCTCCTTGAACCCCTGCAGGGATGGGGACTCCAGCACCTCTCAGGGCAGCTCCTTCCAGTGTTTAACAGCCCTGCCAATCAAGAAATTCTCCCTGATGTCCAGAAAAAGAAGCAGGGATACAGGAGGCTGGCTGGGTACTGGGATATCACCCCCTTGTCCCCCCACCAGGCTTTGGCACTGGCGACTTCAATGCTGGAGCATCCCATGAGCTCGTTGCTGATGCTAAAAATCAGGGATAATCCAGCTCCAAAGCCTCCAAACTCACTCCGTTGAGTGGTTGAAATAAATAAACCTACTCCAGCGCACAAGGAGCGATAAAAACCCACGGAAAACTCTGGGAAGGGTGCAATTAATGCCTTGTGGGGGGCCGTGGGGCGTGGGCAGGGGCTGACTGCGGCTGCCCGCAGGGGGGACGGCGGCGCTGACGGCGGAGCAGAACCACAAACTGGACACGTCCATCCACTACAACATCCCCGAGCTGCAGGCGTCCACCCGCCCGGCCGGGCCCCCGCACAACGGCACGGCCGAGGGGCCGCTCCGGCCGCTGCCCGCCCTGCCCCGGGACTCCGCCTCCGAGGACGAGGAGGAGGAGGAGGAAGAGGAGGAAGAGGAGGAAGATTACCCCAGGCCCAAGTGGCAAGGGATCGAGGCAATTTTTGAAGCTTACCAGGAACATATAGAAGGTGAGGGGTGTTGGGCAGGGAGGGTGAAATGCCAGTCTGTGCTTTGGTTTCCTGGGGGAGGTGTCAGTGGTTCCTGCTGGGATGGGCTGGGGAAGCGCTGGGGGATCTCCAGCAGTGCAGGGGCAGCATGAAAGCAACAGGCACTGTTGTTGTTTTTGCAAAAATTAATGTATGCCTGAAAAATCGGTGTATTCACAGCTGCCCAGTGTCCTCCCAGTGGGACCTAAAGGTTCCCCACAGGCAGTGCCGGGGTTGGGAACGCTCTGGGGTGCAATCACTGCTGGCTGGGCAGAGCTTAGAGCAGGGCTGGCACCCTCCATGGGTGGTGCAAGGAGCTGGAGGAGCCAGTGCTCAGCCCTTGTCCTTTGGGTGTTGCAGAACAAAACCTGGAGCGCCAGGTGCTGCAGACGCAGTGCCGGCGGCTGGAGGCCCAGCACTACACCCTGAGCCTGACGGCCGAGCAGCTGTCACACAGCATGGCGGTGAGTGGGGATGGGCTCACATCCCCTGGGCTCCCATCCCCTGGGCTCCCATCCCTTGGGCTCCCATTCCCTGGGCTCCCATTCCCTGGGCACTCATCCCCCTGGGCTCCCATCCCCTGGGCTCCCATCCCCTGGGCTCCCATTCCCTGGGCTCCCATTCCCTGGGTACTCATTCCCCTGGGCTCCCATTCCCTGGGCACTCATTCCCCGGGGCTCCCATTCCCTGGGCTCCCATCCCCTGGGCTCCCATTCCCTGGGCACCCAATCCACCTGGGCTCCCATCCCCTGGGCACTCCATACCCTGGGCACCAGGTTCTGTGGGCACACAGTCTTCTTGGAATCTTCTTGGGCATCCCAATGCTCCCACAGCACACCCATCCATATGCATTGCACCCATTCCCTGCAGTGCCCATTCCCTGCAGTTCCCCATTCCCTGCTGTATCCCAAACCCTGCACTGCCTCATTCCCTTCAGTGCCCCATCCGTACCCTGCCCATTCCCTGCCCCAATGCTCCCACAGCACACCCGTCCACATGCATTGCACCCATTCCCTGCAGTGCTCATTCCCTGCAGTGCCCGTTCCCTGCAGTTCCCCATTCCCTGCTGTAGCCCAAACCCTGCACTGCCTCATTCCCTTCAGTGCCCCATCCGTACCCTGCCCATTCCCTGCTTTATCCCAAACCCTGCAGTGCCCATTCCCTGTACTGCCCTTTCCCTGTCCATTCCCTGCACTGCCCATTCCCTGCACTGCCCATTCCCTGCACTGCCCATTCCCTGTCCATTCCCTGCACTGCCCATTCCTGCACTGCCCATTCCCTGCACTGCCCATTCCCAGCAGCCCCCCCACCCTGTCCCCTGCCGTTCCCCTCCCCTGGAGCTGTCGGGTGCCCTCTGACCATTCCCATTCCCTGGCTGCCCGCAGGAGCTGAGGAGCCAGAAGCAGAAGATGGTGTCGGAGCGGGAGCGCCTGCAAGCCGAGCTGGATCACCTGCGGAAGTGCCTTGCCTTGCCTGCAATGCAGTGGTCTAGGGGTTATTTCAAGGGGTATCCCAGGTGACGCTCCTTGGGCCAGGCCGAACATATAGTCTAGAAATAATAATCTATTTTATTACCTTGAATATTTAATATTTTTCACTGGAAGGTTTGAAGCTACAAAAATAAAATTAAAAAAAAAAAAAAAAAAAAAAAAAAACCCAAAAAAAAAAAAAAAGGAAAAAAAAAAACCAAAACCCAAACACAAAAAAACTCTCACAACAACAACAAACATGGAAAAGTGTTTACTTTTCTTTTACTTGGTGAATTGTCTGCCAGTGAGCTGGCTCACTGTAGAATCAGATAAGCACCAGTGCCAGCACAAGGGAGGGAGGAAGACCATATGGCCAGGGATCTGAGAGATGGGAAGGTGGGAGCACATGTATAGTCTAGAAATAATAATCTATTTTATTACCTTGAATATTTAATATTTTTCACTGGGAGGTTTGAAGCTACAAAAATAAAATTTAAAAAAAAAACAACAAAAAAACAAACGCAAAAAAAAAAAAAAAGGTAGAAAGCAAACCCAAACCACGACAACAAAATCATTAATAATAAAAGGAAGAAAACAGAAAAAAAAAAAAAAGGATTAAATAAGTGGAGAATGTGCCATGCATGAAGCAAACGGGAGCCGGGAGGAGCCGGGAGCCCATCCCACGGCCAGCAGCCCTCGGCATGTCCCCTCCTGTCCCCTCCTCCGGGGGCCACGGCTCTGAAAGCGCCCCCCTCCACCCACCCACACTTTATAACGCTCATTTTTTGTTGGTTCTTTGGTTTTTTTTTTTCTAAAAAAAAAAAGGAGAGAAAAAAAAAAAAAAGACAATGAAAGACTCCACCGACAACACTAAACCCGGCGGGGCCCCGGGTGCTGCCGGACCCCGCTCCCAGCACGGCACCCCCAGCCCGGGGTTTCCCCTGGAAATGCACTTCGCTGTCAAAAAATAAAGTCAATAAACTGGTTGAAGGTCCCTTTTTGTTCCTGGTTGGCGGGGAAGGGGCAGGGACACGCGCGGGGTCACTTTGTCACCCCGGCTTTGGGATTGAACAGGTGGAAAAACAGAGAGAGAAAAAAAAAAAAAAAGGTGCTTCAGCCTTGTACTGTGTATATATATTAAAAAACAACAAAGTTTTGTATGTTTTTATTGCTTTAATTATTGTTATAAAAAGCTTGCCTTTTTTTTTAAGATGTTTCTGCTTTTTTTTTTTCCTTTTTTTCCCCCCCCCTCCCTTCTGCCTCCCTGTTTTTACTTTCTTTCTAGTTTGTTTTCTTTTTTTTTTTCTTTTTGGCAAAAGGATTAACTCGCTTTTAGTGTTTGTACTGCTGCTGGTCGGGCCAGAAAAGATATTGAAATGTTTTAAAAATAATTCAAACCCAGGAAAGATAAATCCCCTTTTCCACTGGGGCAGGTCCTGTCCCACCACCAGGCCCTCGAGAAGCTGAGCCCTTCCACCCTCCTGTGGTTTTCTTTTTTATTTTTACCCTTTTTCTTTTGCTTTCTGGGGCTTTTTTCTGCTCCAGCTGGGTCGTCGTGGGTGTCACAGTGCGGGGTGGTGCCTGAGCCTTGCCCAGGCTCCGTCTGCCAAAGGGAAAATCCCAAGGAATTGCGTGGAGAGGCGGGAGGGTTGAGGGGTGGGTGGCACTGGGGTGTCCTTGTCCCCCCACAAAAAAATCCCCAGACAATCAGAGCGGCTCTAAGGCAGTTTGGGCACAGGGGGAGTGGGTCCTGTGGGGTCTCTTGGTGGCACTTTGGGGACAATCCACGTGGAGCCGTGCCCGCAGGCGGGCAGGGATGTCCTGGTGCCACCAGGGTCAGGCTTGGTGCCATTTTCAGCCACTCGCTCAAAACCAGAGCGTGCCCCGCCCCCCCCGGGGGAGCCTTTTTTATTTGATTGTTATTTTTAAATTATTTATTAGAAATTGTTTTTAATTCGCCACGAGACCAGCTCACATCTCCGGGAAAAGGTGACCTCTGCTTCCTGCTTTAAATTCCCTCGTTGCACTGGCAAAGAAAAGCATTAACCCCCCCCACGCCCCCCCCCTGCTCCCTGCTCTCTCATTGGCTTCACCAAATCAAAAAAAGCTGGGCGAGATTAAAAAGCAAAAATGCCCTTGTGACAGAAATTAGTTTAATCTTTTTTAAATCCCCAATTGCCTCGCCAGCCTCTGGCCTCGCCGCTGCCAACTCCGGGCTTCGAAGGGAATTTTAACACGGCAAAATTCGCTCGTTGCTCTGCTCCTTTCCCTTCCTGTGTGCCGTGGCAGAGGGAGGGGGAAGAAACCAGGGATGGGAAATTATTGGCAATTTGTCCCTCGCCGTGCTGAGGAGCCTGGCTGGGATGCAGCCTCGCTTTGTAGCAGCTCCTGTGCTGACTTTCCCTCCTCACCAGCCTGGATTCAGGGTTTTTGGCCAGAGCGTGCCCCGCCCCCCCCGGGGGAGCCTTTTTTATTTGATTGTTATTTTTAAATTATTTATTAGAAATTGTTTTTAATTCGCCACGAGACCAGCTCACATCTCCGGGAAAAGGTGACCTCTGCTTCCTGCTTTAAATTCCCTCGTTGCACTGGCAAAGAAAAGCATTAACCCCCCCCACGCCCCCCCCCTGCTCCCTGCTCTCTCATTGGCTTCACCAAATCAAAAAAAGCTGGGCGAGATTAAAAAGCAAAAATGCCCTTGTGACAGAAATTAGTTTAATCTTTTTTAAATCCCCAATTGCCTCGCCAGCCTCTGGCCTCGCCGCTGCCAACTCCGGGCTTCGAAGGGAATTTTAACACGGCAAAATTCGCTCGTTGCTCTGCTCCTTTCCCTTCCTGTGTGCCGTGGCAGAGGGAGGGGGAAGAAACCAGGGATGGGAAATTATTGGCAATTTGTCCCTCGCCGTGCTGAGGAGCCTGGCTGGGATGCAGCCTCGCTTTGTAGCAGCTCCTGTGCTGACTTTCCCTCCTCACCAGCCTGGATTCAGGGTTTTTGGGCCAATTTTTCCCCCACGCTGGGGTTGTGGTGAGCATTTGTGTCCGTGCAGAATTGCTGGAGCAGCTGTGCCAGAGCCTGGAAGGGCTGGGAGGAAGGCAGAGCCTGCTGGGGGCAGGTTGGTTGCTGTGAAAAACAAAACAAAACCCCAAAAAAGGACAAAAACCCAACCCTAAACATGTTCAAAGTGTACCTTGTTGGAATTAATTGTAATGTAATATATTATTTGTTGAATGTAGTAATTAGGTATTTATGAATATATTGCTGTAATTCCTGAAAACATCCCCCAAAAAAAAAACCCCCAAATAAACTCTTCCACAACGACGGCAAGGAATCCTTTCTCCCTGGGGAACGCAGCCCTGCTCCGAGCATTCCCGGCAGCTCCTGCCGTCATTCCTGCCATCCTCCCGCGGTGCCAGCCCCGCGGGGCACAGCCCGGGCAGGCAGGGCACAGATGGCAGCGGGAGCCCGGCCCAGATGCTCGGGGAAGGGCAGCGCCGGCAGCCTGGCACCCTCGGGCACCGGGAATAATGACAGCTGCCAGCAGCACAGCCCTGCTCCGGCCACAGCCCGCCCGGATCCTGCTGGATCCTGCCTGGATCCTGCCCTAGATCTTGCCAGGATTCTGCCTAGATCTTGCCAGGATTCTGGCCTTGATCCTGCCCAGATCCTGTCTGGATTCTGCCTGGATCCTGCCTAGATCTTGCCAGGATTCTGCCCCAGATCCTGTCTGGATCCCACCTTGATCCTGCCCTGAATCCTGCTGGATACTGCCTGGAACCTGTCTGGATTCTGCCTGATCCTGCCCTAGATCTTGCCAGGATTCTGCCCCAGATCCTGTCTGGATTCTGCCTGGATCCTGCCCAGATCCTGTCTGGATTCTGCCTGGATCCTGCCTAGATCTTGCCAGGATTCTGCCCCAGATCCTATCTGGATCCTGCCCTGAATCCCCACCAGGATCCTGCTTGGATTCTGTCCTGAATCCTGCCTGGATCCTGCTCTGAATCCCGCCTGAATCCTGCTGCAGATCCTGCCTGGATCCTGTCTGGATTCTGCCCCAGATCCTGCCTGGATCCTGTCTGGATTCTGCCCCAGATCCTGCCCTGCATCTCACCAGGATTCTGCCTGGATCCTGCCTGAATCGTGTCCTGAATCCCATCAGGATTCTGCTCTGAATCCTGCCCTAGATCCTGTCTGAATCCTGCGCCAGATCCTGCCTGGATCCTGCTCTGGATCCCACCTGAATCCTGCCTGGATCCTGCCCTGCATCTCGCCAGGATTCTGCCCCAGATCCTGCCTGAATCGTGTCCTGAATCCCATCAGGATTCTGCTCTGAATCCTGCCCTAGATCCTGTCTGAATCCTGCGCCAGATCCTGCCTGGATCCTGCCCCAGATCCCGTCTGGATCCTGCCCCAGATCCTGCCCGAATGCTGCCCCAGATCCTGCCTGGATCCTGCCCCAGATCCTGCCTGGATCCTGCCCCAGATCCTGTCTGGATCCTGCCCCAGATCCTGTCTGGATCCTGCCCCAGATCCTGCCTGAATCCTGCCCTAGATCCTGCCGGATTCTGCCTGAATTCTGCCTTGGATCCTGCCCTAAATCCTGTCTGGATCCTGCCCTGAATCCCACCCTGGATCCCGCCTGGATCCTGCCCTTGCCTGTCGCTCTGCCGCAGGGAAACGGGGCCGGAGCCAAAGGAGAGCTGCAGGATTTTCCAAGCATTGTTTATGACACAGCCCAGGATTAATCTGATGCCGTTCTTCAGCTGCAATTTTTTTATTATCTTTATTTTTATTTTTTTTTTACAGACAGCTTCAGATTAAAACCCCAAATATTACAAAAATAAAGATGGTTGATATTCTGGTATTTCCCCACAGCCTGGCATCTGAGAGGGAAAACCATTTTCTTTTGTCCTTCTCCAAAGAGCAGATGGATCTGCTTCCCAGCTGATCTCCCCAGCAGACACCTCATTGCCGGCACATCTTCCCTTCTTTCTCTTTTTTCTTTTTTTTTTTATTTTTTCCCCAAGGCTCTGAGAAAATCCATGGAAGCACCGCCTCAAAATTTATGGCTTTCAAGGCAGTGTGTGGCCTGTGCTGCCCTCAGAAGTTCCCTCGCTGAAGTACAACCCGAGAGATCCGCCCAGAGTCACCGGGGAGAAGCGGCACAGCCGCGGCAAGAGCTGCTCCGGGAGCGCCGAGGGGACATGGGGACAGTGGCTCTGCCCTCTCTTCATGCCCTGAGAGGACACGGGGACCGCGGCACTGCCCTGCTCCTCATGCCCTAAGGGGACATAGGGACAGTGGCACTGCTGGCTCTTTGTGTCCCGAGGGGACATGGGGACAGGCCTCTCCCTCTCTTCATGCCCTGAGAGGACACGGGGACCGCGGCACTGCCCTGCTCCTCATGCCCTAAGGGGACATAGGGACAGTGGCACTGCTGGCTCTTTGTGCCCCGAGGGGACATGGGGACAGGCATCTCCCTCTCTTCATGCCCTGAGGGGACATGGGGACAGTGGCACTGCTGGCTCTTTGTGCCCTGAGGGGACATGGGGACAGGCATCTCCCTCTCTTCATGCCCTGAGGGGACACAGGGACAGAGGCACTGCCCTCTCTTCGTGCCCCGTGGGGACATGGGGACAGTGGCACTGCCCGCTCTTTGTGCCCTGAGGGGACATGGGGACAATGGCACTGCCCTCTCTTTGTGCCCCGAGGGGACATGGGGACAGTGGCACTGCCCGCTCTTTGTGCCCTGAGGGGACATGGGGACAATGGCACTGCCCTCTCTTTGTGCCCCGAGGGGACATGGGGACAGTGGCACTGCCCGCTCTTTGTGCCCTGAGGGGACATGGGGACAGGCATCTCCCTCTCTTCGTGCCCTGAGGGGACACGGGGACAGGCATCTCCCTCTCTTTGTGCCCTGAGGGGACATGGGGACAATGGCACTGCCCTCTCTTTGTGCCCCGAGGGGACATGGGGACAGTGGCACCACAACGTGGGGACACAAGGACAGTGGGCCACCCTCTTGGGGGACGCAGGGACTGTGCCACAAACAGGGGACAAGGTGCCACCATGCCAGGGGACACATGGAGTGTTTAATGGGCAGGATGTGGTGACACAGCTGGGGTCACATGAGTCGTGCCACAGGTGAGGGGATGTGGTGACACCAAGCTGGGGGGCACCTGGACTGGGACATGACAGGACATGGTGACTCCATGGGGGAAGACACACGGACAGGACAGAGTGACACAGCGCTGATGTCCCCAAGCTCACCCTGTGTCACCCTCAGTGCCACATCCCAGAGCTGTAAATAGGGAAGGAGACATGGACAGGGCCGGGCTCTGAATAAAGTCGCGTTTTGGGGGGATCTGGTGTTGGTTTTGGGGGATGACAAAAAGGTGGGGAGGTTAGGGGCAAAAGTGCCCCAAGGAAGGGTGGGGACAACCCCAGGAGGGAGAGTAAAAAAAAACCCAGGGGGAAGGGAGGGCCAAAAAAACCCCTGCCCTGACGCTCTGGGGATGCTCTAGCAGCTCTAGAGCAACCCCCAGCCGGGCCTGAGGGGAGCTGTAAGGGCGGGCAGGTCCCTGAGGGAGGTGGGGCTGCCCACAGGAGCAGCTCCTTCCCAGCTCCTTCCCAGCTCCCCGTCAGAACTCCTGGGAGTGGGAGCTCTCGCCAGGCTGGAGGTTATGGGGGAGGGAGGGCAAAAAACCCTGCCCTGAGGCTCTGGGGATGCTCCAGCAGCTCTAGAGCAACCCCCAGCCGGGCCTGAGGGGAGCTGTAAGGGCGGGCAGGTCCCTGAGGGAGGTGGGGCTGCCCACAGGAGCAGCTCCTTCCCAGCTCCTTCCCAGCTCCCCGTCAGAACTCCTGGGAGTGGGAGCTCTCGCCAGGCTGGAGGTTAGTCCGGAGCTTGTACATGTGGTCCAAGGCCTGGGTGAGGAAAGTCCCAGTGGTGTTGATCTCCATCAGGGTTAAGTTATCCAGCTAAAAGGGGAAAGAACAGGATCTGGGAAGAAAAGGTACTCGGGAAGCAGCTCACAGCCCACAGTTCCCCTTGGTGACACCACAAGGGACTGACCCAGCTGCCAGCCCTGGGCAAGAGAAGCACCCGAGCACCATTTCAAGAGCACTCCCCATGCCTGGAAGTGTTCAAGCACAAGCTGGATGGGGCTTACAGCTGCCTGGTCTAGTGGAAAGTATGAAAAGGGATAGAACAAGATCTCCAAGAGCCAACCCAAACCATTCCATGACTCCTCCGCTTCCCACAAGGCACAAGGCTCAACACCCAACTCCAGCTCCTCAGTAACACACCCACGAGCCACGCTTTTCCCAGCAGCTCACCCCTGTCCCCCCGGATCCCTCCCGGGATGGGGGGCTGGCCCACCTTGGCGTGAGCCTCCTGCTGCCGCACGAAGCTGTCGGCAGACAGGCGCAGCTTGGCCATGCGCGTGTCCCACGTGTCCTTCACCAGCGTCCGGATCTCGTCCGCCCTCGGGATGTTGTCAGAGGCACTGGGACAGGGAGAGGGAGGGCAGGGTCAGGGCAGGCTCTCAGGGCTGTGTGGTGGTGTCACCGAGGGGTGACACCCACCCTGGCGCTCGCAGGACGGTTTGCTAAAAGCCCGCGACGCCACGCGAAAATCCTCTCTGCTCCTTGTCCTGCTGGCATTTCTGGGATGGGTTCTTCCTCCAGGAATGCTCAGCTCCAATGCAGCAGCTGGCTGTCACTAGAATCCTTCTGCTCTTTAATTGCCCAGCTGGTATGAGGCGCACAGAGGGCCCCAAACCTGGCCAAAGTCACAGCCAGCTGGGGAATCCAAGGGCTCAGGCACGATGAAATCCCCAGCTCGGGGCTCCCGGGGCTCCATCAGGGAGAATTAAGCTGGAAGGGCCACATGGGATGTGCCACATCACCCCATTCAAGCCACTCAGCGCTGCCATAAGGAGCTGGGAGAGGCAATGGATGCGCAGGGACAGAGCTGTCAGGGCTGGGATGTGCCACATCACCCCATTAAAGCCACTCAGCGCTGCCATAAGGAGCTGGGAGAGGCGATGGATGCGCAGGGACAGAGCTGTCAGGGCTGCTGGAGCGTGCTGGGAAGGAGCAGCACGCCAGGAGCCTCCTCTCCAGAGGGAAAAACCAGAGCTGGAATGCCCACCCTGCTTAATCGAGGGCTTAAAAAGTCAGCAGAGCCCTCGCTGAGACAAATACCAGCCAGCAGATTTTACAAGTGAAATGCCTCAGCAGGCAGGAGCTCAGGCTCGGAATATCCCCGGCCTCCTGCTTCCCAGGCTGAGGGAAGAGGAGCTTTCCTCCTGAAGGAGAGCCAAGGAAGAAGCCTGGAGGCTGGAGGCTGCTGAACAGATTGCAGCCGTGGAACGTGTTGCGGCTCCTCCGGGCCTCCACGCCGAGCTGCTGCTCAATAAAGCAGCACAGCCCCAATTATGAGGCCACAGAACGAGCCATCCCCAAGCTCCTGAGAGGCAGAGTTACCACGAGGGAAGTGCTGCTGCGAAATCTTGGCAGGCTGAGGGATAAAGCTCCCTCAACTCTCCCTTTCCCCACCGCCCTGCGGGGCTGCTGCCAAGCAAAGCTTGAAAAATCGTCCGTGCTCACACCAAGTGGGGTGGAAAATGGCCCAGCTCAGCTCCTACTCACTAGTTCAGCAGCAGCTTGGTGAGCTCCATGTAGTAGGGGCTGGGCATTGGAGTGAAGGTGTCCTCTTTCCGCTCCTGATCCCGGATTTCCTCCAGTTTCCCTAAAATACAACCAGGGACGCTCAGGTTTTGTGTGTTTCCCCCCCCCGCCTCTCTCCCCAGGGAAAACCCAAATTGTGTAGGATCAGCTCAGTGTCCAAGCCTCCAGGGGTGGGAGGGCAGGAAAAGGCTCCTGTGAGGAGGCACACAAGGGACATGGATGCCTCCAAGGTCTCCCTCCTCACAGAGATTTTCCCAAGAATCAGTGACAGGATGAGAGGAAACAGCCTCAGGTTTTGCCAGGGGAGGTTCAGGTTGGACATCAGAAGGAATTCCTGGACTGAAAGGGTTGTTAAACTCTGGAAGGGGCTGCCCAGGGAGGTCTGGAGTCCCCAGCCCTGGAGGTGGCACTCAGTGCTCTGGGCTGGTGACAAGGTGGGCACAAGTTGGATTTGATGAGGCTGGAGGTCTTTTCCAACCTCAAAAATTCTGGGACTCTGTAAAACAAAGTCCCTAAAGCTTCTTCTGAGCAAGCCTCACCACCCTCAGAGTAAATAAAGAATTCCAGTGGTGGGACATGAGATCCTTCTGTTTCAGCTGCTTTGTGTCTTTGAATTAAGCTCCCCACTAATGGTGGAAAGCGGATTATTTTTAATTTCATGTTTCCT
Organism: Onychostruthus taczanowskii; assembly: GCF_017590055.1. Taxonomy (NCBI): domain Eukaryota; kingdom Metazoa; phylum Chordata; class Aves; order Passeriformes; family Passeridae; genus Onychostruthus; species Onychostruthus taczanowskii. The sequence goes on along the minus strand of NW_024499017.1, from coordinate 11,940,666 downwards.
CTGCACCCACTGAAGGCCAGAGCTGAAGCCAGAGCCTCCATCCCTGGAGGTGGCACTCAGTGCTCTGGGCTGGTGACAAGGTGGGCACAAGTTGGATTTGATGAGGCTGGAGGTCTTTTCCAACCTAAAAAATTCTGGGATTCTGTGAACCAAAGTCCCTAAAGCTTCTTCTGAGCAAGCCTCACCACCCTCAGAGTAAATAAAGAATTCCAGTGGTGGGACATGAGATTCTTCTGTCTCAGCTGCTTTGTGTCTTTGAATTAAGCTCCCCACTAATGGTGGAAAGCGGATTATTTTTAATTTCATGTTTCCTCTGCACCCACTGAAGGCCAGAGCTGAAGCCAGAGCCTCCATCCTCACCAACATCCATCCATTCTGGGGGAATGAGCCGACACTTCTGCCTCTGCTTCAGATTAATGGCCAACCACACAGGCACTTCCACTGGCAAACCAGGATTGAAGGGACCCAGATCTCCCTGGAAAACAAATTAAGGATGAGAGGCGGGCAACAGCCAGGGCTTGGACTGCACACAACTTGTCTGCTAATGTGGTGAGAGTTTCCAGAGGATTTGGAAAAGCCTGAGTCAAACATTTGATCCTGCATTTCCTCCTCCTGCTTCCCAGAATTCCTGCTCTCAGACTTTGCCTCATCTCCCTCGAGAAGGACTAACCAATTTTTTCCTTTTATTCCAAGGTGTTTCACAGGAGTTACAAACTCCATCTCCCTGGACATGCAGCTCCCAGAGGCTCCCCGGGAGTTACAAATTCCCTGGACGTGCAGCAGCCTCTGGGCTCACCCTGAGGGTTTCCAGAGGCTCCCGAACCTCCTGGGGGCTGCCCTGCCTCTTCTCCCAACGCTCTGCCTTGCCATCCCTCATCCCAAATCCATCCCCCATCTCCTCCCCAGACCCATCCCAACCCCCCCAGCTCCTCTCCCTCATTCCCCCAACTCCCACACCTCAATCCCAATCCTTTAAACCCAATTCCCCAGACCCAATCCCTGTCCCCAACACCCCCGCAGCCCCTGCCCTGCCCCAGGCTCCTTCTCGGCCACCCCCGGCCGCGTCCCCAAGGCCTCAGGCCGGTCCCAGCCCCCTCAGCTGCTCCCAAACACCCCAGACCCATCCCAACCCCCCCAACTCCCACACCTCAATCCCAATCCTTTAAACCCAATTCCCCAGACCCAATCCCTGTCCCCAACACCCCCGCAGCCCCTGCCCTGCCCCAGGCTCCTTCTCGGCCACCCCCGGCCGCGTCCCCAAGGCCTCAGGCCGGTCCCAGCCCCCTCAGCCCAGCCCGGCCCCGCCGACCCCGATGAGGTGAATCCGGTCGAGGCTGAAGTTGGGCACGATCGTCACCAGCTCCTTCTCGGCCAGGAACTCCACCTCGGCCGGCTCCATGGACCCGGGGCAGCCGAACCGGGATCGGGCCGGGATCGAACCGGGGCCGGGCCGGGATCGAACCGGGGCCGCACCGGGGCCGAGCCCGCCCTCGCTCCCTATTGGCTGCGCAGCCCCCAGGCCCCGCCCACCGCTTCCCGCTCCGGCCGCCCGGCGCGTTTTCGCGGTCTTCAGGGAAGGCGGGGCCTGGCGCGGCGCGGCGCACGCTGATTGGCTGTCCCCTACTGTTGCCGTAGCGCACGCCTCTCTGATTGGGTGGCCTGCGCGCGGCGCGCTCTGGCCGCTGCCCCGCCGAGGGAGGTCCGGATGGGGGTACGGGGACCAATCGCGACGCTCCCCACGGGCTCTCGCCCAATCAGCGCTCGCACTTGTTGCCGGGGCGCCGAGGGAGTGGCGGTGCCAGCTACTGCCGCTCCCTGGCGGCCGAGAGCGGCAGCGCCCCGCGGGAACGCGCGCGGGTCCCCGCGACCCCCGGGCTGTGAGGGGGGACACGGACCGTGATGGGTGACACGGACTGTGAGGGGGGACACCGACCGTGATGGGTGACACCGACCGTGATGGGTGACACGGACTGTGATGGGTGACACGGAGTGTGTGTGGCTGTCCCTGGGCGGTGCCCAGGCCCCAGCAACCACCCTCCTGTGCACGCAGCAGCAGCAGTGTCCGTCTGTCTGTCTGTTCAGTGGCCCCCTGTGCAAACACCCATGCTCAGGCAGCTGCCATCACGCACCTGTCCTTTTCCTCTGTTCCCCATCCATCCATCCATCCATCCATCCATCACCCATCCATCCCCCTCCCCACACCCAGCTCAGCCAAGTTGGTTTCTGGATGATTTGGGAGTCCCCATGGAACGCTCCCCACCAGACAAATCCACCTCTCCCCAGTCCCTCTCCCAAACCACCTCGGGCTCAGCCCAGGGACCACCCACAGATCATCCACGACCCTTGGGATGAGCGTTACCCCCAGCCTGGGGTGGGAGCCAACCCTTGGGGACCCCCCACCCACCCCCACCACGGGTGGCACCAGGAGGGTCCCCGAGCCCCCGTTCCCGGAGCAGCCCCGGTGCCGCCGGCGCGCGCTGGGCGCTCCAGGAGCGTCTCCCCCACGCTGCGCCTCCCCTCGCGTGTCTTTTGCCATCTGCTGCTGTCATTAAAAAATTAAATTTCCATCTGCTTTCACACTCCCGCCTCTCCCGCCGGCTCCGGGTGCCGCCGCTCCCCGGGAAGCATCGCCCCCGGCTCCCTGCCGGGATGCGGCCGATCCGGCGGGATGCAGGTGACGGCGCCGAGTTCATTTCCCCGCTGCTGTTTGCTGAAATGGATCCTTCAATCCCTCCTGGAGGGATGGGGACCCCACTTTTGGCCCCCCACGGGCACGGACGGGGTGATGCCGGCGTGTTTTGGGGTGCACAACCCACCCCCCTGTGCCGACACAGCCAAGTTTGGGGTGCAGAGCCCCAGGGTTTTATTCACCGTGGGGGGATCCCCTCCCCGGCGCTGTCAGGAAAAGGGACAAAATCCAATCCCTGGTGTCCAAACCCACCCGTGTGGGTGCCCCGCGTGTCCCTGGCAGCTGCAGCAGCGCCCTGGGAGCTGTGGCTCCCATCCCGAGGGAGCAGGGACAGGTCCTGGAGGGCTGGGTGTCCCCCGTGTCCCCCCTCAGCACGGGCTGCAGGGCGAGGGGCCCTCCCCACGCCGGGACAGCGTGGTGCCCGTGGGCGTGGGAGGCGTGACGATGATGGAGGGCACGTGCAGGTGCTTCTGTCCCGGGGTCGGGGTCCCGTCGCTGCCGTTCCCGCTGCTCACGCACATCTTCAAGCCTGGGGAAATTTGGGGGGATGAAAGGGGGATAAAAGGAGATCAGGCACAGGGCTGCAGCGTCCTCCAGCTCCCCGCCCCTCCTCCGTGTCAACCCTTTGTGAGCCACCGGAGAACCCACAGCATCCTCACATCTCCTCCCCTGCATCCACCTTGGATTTTGGGGGGGTTTCAGAGGTGGATCCCCTCCTCCCTCGACCACCTGCCCAGCCCACCCCCCCTCCGAGGGGAGCAGATAGCTTTAATCTGCTTTTTTTTAATCAGGAGAAAAGCCCCATGCGGCACAGGCGGCATCCAGGGAGGTTTCAGCTCTTCCCAAGCAAGAAAATGCCCGGAGGGGACAGACACTGATATTTTTAATCTCTTTTTAATTAAGGATAAAGCCCTGCCTTATGTAAGGGAGCTGGAAAAGGGGGAGGGTCTTTTGTTTTATTCCAGGCTCCAAGCTCATCAAAGGGGTCTGGAAGCATGGGGGAATATTTTGGGGCTTTGTCCTGGATTTGGGGCAGGATTGGGATTCCCTGGCTGCTTGCTTCCCCTCTTCACTTATCCCTTGTTGGACAGGGGGGGTTGTGAGACCCCAAACCCCCCTGACCACTCCCTCCCAACATCCCTGACGTGGAGAGGGGGCAGAGCTCATTTTTGGGTGATGTATCCAACTCTGTACCCATCACAGTGAGAATCCCACTGAATCTGGTCTTGGGAAAAGCCAGGGAAGAGGCAGCCCTGCATCCTGCAGAGGGATCCTCATTAAGCCCCATCCCTAACGACCCCAAGGACGATTAGCAGGAGTCAGAGGGATGCAGAGCTAATGGGAGATGCCATATCCAGCCCTCGCCCTGCGAGGCCAGCAGCACTAAAAGCTTTGCCCCTGTGCAGACATCCCTGACGCCATTCCCAGCCTAAATCCATTAAGAAAATTCAAGTTGGGGAAGAAGCTCCTGGTTGGAGTATCCCTGGGGAGAGTGGAGCAGTGAGGGATGCTTGGGGCCAGCCTGGAGGCCGGGAGCTGGGAGCCAGGCTCTGGGCTGAGCCCTGCATCCCACCCACGTGTCCCTGAGCAGCCCTCTCCTGCCTCCGAGGAAACCCACCTGATTTATGGAGGGCTGCCCTCAACCCATGGATTCTCCAGAGCAAAGGGTGCAGGACATGCACAGGACTGGGAAAATAAAGCTGGGAAAAATAAAGCTGGGAAAATCCTCTTTGGGGTGATCCAGGCGCAACAGGTCACCCGTGGGACTCCAGAAATTCCACCACATTCCCAAACTCCACCCAACCCGCCCACACCTAAACCTCCTCCCAGGGTACAACCATCCCTCAGGAGCCTCCAGGGAGCAGCAGCACCCCAAACCCCTGCCCCAAGCTCACCTTTCAGGCAGGATAACTTGAGCCCCATGTTTTCATCCTCTCAGCGGGATCCAGCTCTCCAGCTCCGCCGCCGGCCCTCGCCGCTGGCGCTGGGGAAGAGAGGAGAGGGCTGAGGGAAGCGATCCTGGGGGGAGGAAGGAGCAGGAGCTGAAAGCTCACATCTCTCCCTGCGTGTCTGTGTCTACAGGAGCCACAGGAAACGCGGCTGCTCGCTCACAAAACCACCAGTGATGTCACGGCACTCGGGTGACTCAATCTGGCCCGGTGAGGTCCAGGAAGAACTTTTTGGGAGGGTGGAGAAGGAGCCTGGTGCTGGGTGCTGGTCCCATCCCAGCTTCTCCACCCCTGGGCTCTGGGCTGAAAATATTTCGGGATGAGAAGGTTGGGAGCAGGAGGAACTGGGTTGGTTTTAGGTTGGTTCTTGGAGAGAAAACCCCGAGCCCACCCAGGGGAAACAGAGGGATGATCCCAGAGCTGCCTCCCTCGGCTGAGCCAGAGCAGCTGCTGGGATGCACTGCTGGAATTCACATCATCCTGCTCCTCTTGGGCATCCCTGATGTCCCCAGTGCTTTTGGATGGATAATTCCCACTGTGGGACACCATTTTTTTTCAAGATGCTGACAATTTTTCTGCAAAAAAGTCCCTTTATTGGGAAATCCTCCCCCTCCTCCCACAGCTGCTGGGAAAAGCTTATTGGGATGAGGGTCAGTGACTCATTTTGGCTCTTCCAAGCTCTGGGCCACACAGAGAGCCAAGGAGAGCCTCTGCCCCCCCTGCCTGATCTCTGCCTTTCCAAGAAGCCCTGAGGTGGGTCGGCAGCACCCAGCAAGAGGAAGTGAAAATTTGCTATCTCTGCTTTTAATTTTGTATTTTTATCAGTTCCCCAGGTGCAGCCTGAGCTGTGACCTCCCCCAGGGCTGGGGAGTGGAGTCCTCCCCAGGACCTCACTTTGCAGCTCTCCTGGAGGCTGCCCAAATATCAAGAAATCTGTTCTGAGGCAAATCCTGTGGGTTTTGGCACCTGCTGGTGGCTCACACCACTCAGGGACAGAGTAGGGTCATGCTGGGGATGCCCAGCTCTGGGCACAGGGGTCTCCTCTGGGATCTCATCCTCTGGAATCTCATCCTCTGGGATATGATCCTCTGGAATCTCATCCTCTGGAATCTCATCCTCTGGGATCTCATCCTCTGGAATCTCCCCCTGTGGCCAAACCCTTGCAGAGGACACATCAGCCCCCTCCCCATGGATAAGGGCCCGATTCCAGCTCCAGAATTTGGCTGAATTCCCCCTGCCAGCAATCCAGCACGAATCCTGCTGCTGGGGCTCCAACTTCCCTCCCGTGTGCCAGCACCAGGCCAAAGAAATGTTCGCATCCCGACGAGTTCACGCTCCAAAAAGCCTCAGACACTCATGGCAGGCGTCACTGGAGCTGCCCGGCCAGGGGGGACACTCAGAGGCTGCACTGGGAAGGGGCAAAAGGGACAAAGCCGGGGCGCCGAGGGGGTGGCACTTACCCGGTGCCCGGAGGGGCGATGCCCGCCGTCGCATCCCACCCTCCCCGCGCCGCCGGCCGCTCCCGGGTGCCGGAGGCTGGCACGGGCGATCCCTCAGGAGGAGGGCGGCAGGAGGTGGCAGCCGGCCGGCTTTGGGTTTGGCGGGGTTGGTTGGGAACCTGGTTAATGAGGTGAGCGGCTCCTCCCATCCAGCCCCCGCTCCGAGCCCGTCCGTGCCCGGCAAAGCCCGCGGGTGATGAGGAAAGGCTGCTTTACTCTCGCCCCGCTGCACAAGGCGGTCCAGAGCCCAGAGAGAGGGAGAGGAAGGAGCGCCCTGGGCTGCCGGCAAAGCCTCCGGGCATCCAACACCCCCACAAGCAGCCTGAGGGCTACCAAGTGCCCCAAAGGGCCAGTGAGTGCCCACACCCAGCCGCCGGCATCCCTGAGGTCCTGATGTCAACAGACACCGACCTCTGGGAGCAGCTCCACCTTCTCCAGCTTCCAGGAAGGATCTTTTCCCCTTCCCAGCCCCACAGGCAGCCTGGCAGCGGGAAGGGCACCAGCGGCTTCCTCACCGTTCCCAGGATGAGCGCTCCGGCTCGGCTCCCACCCCGCCGGGAGGATGCCCGGGAGGAGGCTGTGCCTCCGGAGCAGCCGCTTTCTCCTGCATTAGCAGCAGCAGGAGGCTTTTCCATGTTCCCCCTCCTCCGCAATTAAGAGGCGAGGCCCCTTTCAGGCTCCTTTTCAGGCTCTGTGAAAAGCAGCGGCTCAAACGCGGGGCGCCGGCCGCACATTAAACACCCCCGGCTGCGGGAGGCAGGGGGGAAGGGAAGGGAAGGGAAGCTTGGAATTTCACCCCGGGATCAGCAGAGAGCTGATGCCAGAGCTTTGGGAGGGCTCCGGTGGGATCAGAGCCCCGATGGGATGGGCACGAAGGGCAGCAGGGAGAGCAAACGGGTGGGTTTGCTCCACTTTCTGCTGGTTTGGTCCTGCCATGTCTGATGAAAATCAGAAACCTGGGAAGAGCTGATTTCCTTCCCGATCTGACTCCTCTGATTTGTCAAATAACTGAGTTATGCAGAGCTCCAGGAGTGGGGAGGGTGGCACAGGGGCAAGGCTGCAGCTCCAGCTGCGGGCACAGTTCTGAGCGGAAACGTTTGCAACCCACAGCTCTCTTTATTCCCCCAGAAAACTGACAAATTAATCGGTTTATGTGGATTTTTTCCCTGTTCAGCTGCAAAGTCTAAGACTTAGAGACAAGTCCTGAAGCAGAGCCTGGCAAACCTGATCTTTCCAGACTCCATCCCAAACTCAGAGCAGCAGCATCCCATGGAGCCAGGGGTCACTCCCTGGCAGCACAAATCCAGTCAGAGCAGCACAAATCCCACCTCCACATTGAGCTGTTTTACTGCCTGTCTCCAAAACTACCTGTTTGCTGCTGCTGGGTGAGAACAAACAGCCCCAAACCCACGAGGGCTGGAATTAGCCTGGCCTGGAGCAGCAGTTGTTGCTACAACAGTGACAAAAAGCGATTGTCTTGCTGCAGCAGGGATGGGAAACATAAACACCAGGCTGCTGAAATACCTGTGGTTAGTTCTGCGGGTGCAGCACAGCTCCAGCTGCTCTGCTGACACCTGATAGGCACAAACACAGCGTCAAACACCCCTTCCTGTCCTCCCCAGGGCCGGTGAACAAAGCAAAAACCTTTGTGAAGGTTTAAAAAGCGGGGGTTGTCCACCTTGAGGTGACTGGGAATGGCCTGGATCCCCTCTGGCGTGGGGCCCTGGTCGCTGCTGGGTGAGCTGAGTGCCAGGAACAGGAGCAGCCCAGTGGGCTCAACACCCCCTTTGCAGGGTCACAGCCCTTCCAGGAGTTCCTGGCTCCTGTCACAAGGCTCTGGGCTGTGGCTTGCTGAGCATCACGTCAGGCCAAGTGGCCAAAGCCCACCAAGAGGCAGCTGGCCAAGGGAGGAAGAGGATGGGCTCAGGGGGTGGGGGGGTTTTGTCCTTGCAGAGCTGCCCAGAGCCCGGCTGTCCCCTGAGGTGGCCACTGGCTGGTTTCCAGTCCTGCCTGTGTCCCTTTGGTACTGGGCTGCTCCTCTCCTGCTCTCAACCCTCCTCCTCTCCCAACCCTCCTGCTCCATCCTGGCCTGGGGCTGAAGCCCTGCTGGGGGGTGAAGATGGAGGGCAGCCTCCCAGATTCCCTCTGGGGGAAGGGCAGGGAGAGCTGCTGCTTCCCAGGCGCCAGAGGAACCGCAGGGACAAGGGAAGCGTTGTGCAAACACTGGCCACAAGAAAAGCTTTGGCTGGAGAGCCCGGAGCAGCTCTGCTGGCTGCCTTCAGGAGCTGCTCCTGCAAACACCAGCTGGGCTCCCCTTTCAGCAGGGAGGGGGAGGAAGCAGCTTTCTGGGTCACAGAGTGCCAGGGTCTGCTAACGCAGGTGACACGTCACCCTGGCTCCGTGCTAAGGGAGCAACGAGGCCACCTGTCCCCTCCTGCCCCCGGCCCTTCTGGCCCGAGCAGGGGAGAGGGCTGCTCCCAGCCTGGCTCTGGAGCTGCCCCAGAAAGGGGCTTTGCTGGAGCTGGAAGTGGCAACCAGTGCTGGGAGCGGAGAAGAAACTCCCTCCCGGAGATCCAGAGTCACCAGGGCTGGCGAGCGGCACCCGGAGGGGATGCCAGGCGTGGGGAGGGAGGGAAGAGGGGAGGGAGGGAGGAGGATGTCACGAGGAGGCAGCTGAAGATGCAGGCTCCGGGGGAACTGGAGCAGCTCCAGCATTCCCCAAACACGGGCTCTTGGCAGGAGCGGCAGAGCGAGACAGCGGCAGGAACCGCGTGGGCTGGAAGCACCCCCGGAGAAAATCCAGCGGGATGGGGCAGGAGCTGCTGCAGAGGGGTCGGGAGGGAAGCGGGGAGCGAGCACGTACCTGAGGCACAGAGCTCCCGAGGCACAGAGCTCCCGAGGCACAGAGCTCCTGCATCCAGAACAAGGCACCTCTCCCCCGGCATGGATTCAGCCGGGAGGCCACGGCCGGGAATTGGCTCAGGGACCTGGCCACGGCCGCCGCGCTTCCCGGCTCGCTGAGCTCCAGGTTAATCTGGGCCCAGCTTTCCCTTTTATCCCCTGCTGCTACAACCTCGATAGAGTTTTTCAATTAGGTCCATCTTTTAAGCTCCAGGGTGCATTTCTAGGAAGGGCGGCGGCGTTCCGCGCGGCCTTGGCGGGCTGGGCTGGCTGTGCGCAGAGCGGGCCATGCCTGGCACGGATCCTGCCCGCATCCCGCCGGAGTGCTGCAGCCAGAGCAGCCTGGAAGCACTCCTGGAGTGAGCCCTGACCCCCAGCACACCTACCGGGTGTTCTTAAGAGCAGAGTTCCCTGCTTCCCTCATCCCAGCTCCGGCAGGCTGGAAGTGCCACGCGCAGGAGCGCTGTCCCCCCTGCCAGCCCCCCGTGTGCGTCCTCTCCGAATCTGCCTCTGGAAACCAAGAGGAAGGGATGCAGCTGGGGTGGACTTTCGAAGGAGAAGGCTGGGTGAAAATGTGGTCTAAAAGCGACAGTGAAAAAAATAAAAAAGGGAAATCGATAAAGCCCTCAGCGGCTCCTTGGGCACACAGAAAGCGCTGCCGGCTGCGGGAGGGCTGGCTCAGGGCGCACAGAAAGCGAGGAGGGGGTTGTGCTGCTGGACTGGGATGTGTGGAGGTGTTCGAGCCCAGCTGGGAATAGCACAGCCTGGGCAGGATGGGAGGGGAGCAGCCCAATAGGGACCAGCTCGTGTGGGTGCCCCAGCTGGGCTCCAGGAGATGAATTCCTCCCAAACGAGAAGCAGAGCTCACATTTCCCCTCGAGGCCATTTTCCAGGCTGCACTCAGCCGCAAGCCCACCCCACTAACAGCCTCCTCCATTAGCATCGGCCCAGCTCCCCCTGGCAGTGCCCTCCTCCACCGGCATCTCCAGCTCGGAGTGCAGCGATTAGGCCGGGAGCCAGGGAGCAGAGAGACCGGGCACTGCTTCCTGCATCTGTCACCTCTCCTCCTCTGCCACTCGCTGGAGGAATTCTTGGGGGCAGGGGGCCGCCCCTCACGGCTGGGGTGGGCTCTGCACATCTGTCTGCTCCTGGCTCCAGCTGTGCCAGGTGATCTCTGAACCGCTCACCTGCTCCCGCGTCAGCTCCAAGAGCTGGAGCTGGTACATCTCTGCTCGCTTTCCTCGGGGAGGGAACATCCCAGGAGCAGATGGGAAGGGGGAAAATGTCAGCAGCAGGCTGCTTTGCTTGTTGGATGGGGAAAAAACTTCCCCAAATCCTCGTATGGACACACAGAGTGATGAGCTCAGGGAGAATGTGGGAGCTGGCATTCCCTGGGAGCAGGGACCTCACTTGTGAGTGCCCCAGGAACAGCTGGTCAGGGATTCTGTGGCTCCTGTCACCCATCTGCTTGTGGGGATGTTTGTCACTGTTCTGGAAAATCGGGTTGAGCGGGGAAAAGAGAATCCCACAGGCTGGGAGAGCTGGGGGTGCTCACCTGGAGAGAAGGCTCCAGAGAGAGCTCAGAGCCCTGCCAGGACCTGAAGGGGATCCAGGAGAGCTGGAGAGGGACTGGGGACAAGGGATGGAGGGACACTGCTAGGGAGGAGATTTAGATGGGATTTTGGGAAGGAATTGTTCCCTGTGAGGGCGCTGATGCCCTGGCACAGGTGCCCAGAGAAGCTGTGGCTGCTTCTGGACCCCTAGAAGTGTCCAAGGCCAGGCTGGATGGGGTTTGGAGCAACCTGGGATAGTGGAAGGAGTCCCTGCCCATGGCAGAGGGTGCAATGGGATGATTTTAAGATCTTTTCCCACCCAAACCATTCAGGGATTCTTTTTTCCAAATGCTTCAGGTCGTGTGGATGAAGTAAAAAGTTGGGAGTGAAAAAAACATCTGGGCAAGCAAATGCCAAATCTCCAAATTTTGGTGGATAGGGAGAAAAAAGTTAATCCTGGAAGTCATTAATTGCTAACAAACTGAAAAAGAGTAGGACACACATTCCCAGTGCTGCCTTCCCAGCTCTCAGCAAGAGATGCCTTCCCCAAGATTTCCTCCCCCTGACATTTTAAAAGGAATTACCTGGAATTCCTGCCCTGAATCCAGGAGATCAACCAGCCAGGAAAGCAGCATTTGCTCGGGGCACATGAGCAGGAAAGGGAACGCAGCCTTCCCTGAGCCCTGCAGCTTCCTCATTCTTCCAGGAGAGCCTGGATTTATGGAATTGCTGCTTTTGTCCAACCTTCAATGCAAATAGGCCAGGGGAGATAAGATCTGCAGGTTTGTCCTCTTTGCTCAAAGCCAGCCTGAGCTTCTGCTGGTGGCAAAAAATCCCCATTTGAAAGCAAAGAGAAGATTAAAAAAGGGGAAGACAAAGCACTAAAAGCTGCTCCCCTTCCAGCAGCGTGTCCCAGGTTAGTCACAGGGAATATTCCAGCAGGTTACACACTGAGGAGACAAACTGCCTAACAGGGGGAGCAGGATTAGCCTGAATTTGCATATTTATGATCAAAGCTTGATTAGGAGATGCTGTTACAAAGAACAAGAAACACATTTCCTGTGGCTCAGGAGACTCAGCAGCTCCCTCTGACAACCCCAGAAGAGGAATCTGGCTAAGATAACGATCTGCCTCTGGAACAATACCTTGGATTTCACTGGGTGTTTGTACAAAGTCCTCTTCCTGCAGCCTGGGTGCTTTGCATTCTGCTCCGGGGATATCTTTTCCTACAGACATGGAGTGGAGCAGCCACTGGAATGTGTTATCTGGCTGGTTTGGGGAGCTAAATACATGTTTTCAGTCAACAAGTGAAAACATTTCCCTCTCCTGCAAGGCTGACTCAGCCTAGGGAAGGTTCTTGACTCGGTGCCAACCTCTTTGGTAATCACACCTCACCCGTGCACAGCAGGGAGATAAAAACCAAAGTGCCCAAAGCTTCCTCTCCTCCCTCCCACCTCACCCCGTGGAATCTCACCTGGAGGGAACTCCACGGCCTGGGGGCATCCAGGGTCTATTCCCTGCTGCAAATGGGATTTTAGCCTTGCCCCATCCCTCTCCAAGACTGTTTTTGGAAAGGTATTTCCAGAAATCATTAAAAAGTAACCTCTCTAAAGATTAGAAAAGCTGAAGTCAAAACTTTGGAATAGGAACAGTGAGGGCCAAGCAGAAGCAGTTCTGGTTTCCAAGGAATAGCAACATTCACTACAAGTGGGATGGCGTCCACGAGGACAGCTGGAAGTGACAGCTGGCAGCTCTTCCAGGGAATGTCACCACCAACATTCCGCGGCTTTACGGACACAGAGGCCACTCCTCTTTAATCAGTCAGCTTTCCACACAAGGTACTGAATATGAATTCTGTTTACATTCAAAAATAGCATTTTTCTCTCTTCAGTACAGAGTGGGAATGCCCGTGGATTAGTCAGGAGGGTCCCTCCTAGCACAGGTGCAGCACAGCTTTGTTGATCTCCGGGTTTGTCCAGTCGTTGCGGATGTCATCCAGGTGATTATCGAAATCCACCAGTGTCTCGTAGGACTTGCTGTCCAGCAGGGAGGCAGCGATTCGCTGGGCTTCCGTCCAGTCTTCACAGAAGTCGCTAGGATGGAAAAGAGCCAGGAATCAGTTGGAATCTGCTGGAATCCTGGATGCTGAGAATTTTAAACTTTCTGTGCCGAAAGGGACAGACCCACAAGAGAATACTGCATTGGACCTGAGGCAGTGGAACAGGATTCCAAAATTAATTGATAGTACTGGGATTACGGGTGTGGAGTTGGTGGAAAACTTAAAGTTTGGGGTTTTAGAATATAAAAATAAATATGAAGAAAGATTGAGGTTTTAGGGTGGAGGCTGATTGTTCTTCTTCTTTACCTTCTTCCTCCTTCTCCGTGGGTTTGGGTGATGTTTTGTAATTGGACAGGAAAGTCCACGTTGTGGGCTCTTTGGGATCAGTTATTGGGTTAAAAGGGAAAATAATCTAGGTGTCCTTTCTTAATTGGATAGTTTAGTCTTAAAAGACTTTATAACAAGAGATTGTTGGCCATTTTGTGCCTTCTAATGAAAGGCTGCTGAACTCATGGTTGTGAGACTGTTTCACTGATAAGAAATAATAAACACCTGAGTCCAAATGTGAACTCCTGTCCCCGGTGCCCTCAATCCAGACCCAGAGAAACTGACAGGAATCACCACAGAAAAACTTTAAATGAAGCCAGGCTGCAGAGACCTCACAAGGACAGCCTGGTTTTCCCCAAAGCCCATGGAGTTCCAAGGACAGCCTGTTTTTTCCCCAAAGCCCGTGGAATTCCTGGTTCACTCACACGTGGGGGTCCTTGCACCTCCACTTGTTCTCGTGCAGCTCGTACACGTGGATGGCAGGCTCCACACACTCCATGGTGAACTTGGTGTTGTCAACCTGGGGTGGGACATAAACACCACCTCAGTCTCCTCCTTGGCATCCCAAGAGAGGAAACAAACCCCAAATCAGTTTGTAGAAACAGGGTATTCTACACCCACCCACTGTTTTACCCTCAAACTGACACATGTAAGCTGCCAGTGTCCTTTGTCACAGCAGTGAGGAGGCAAAGCCCAGTTTGTGACATTAAACATAAGAATTTAAGTTGCAGGAGGTGGGCTGGAACAAGAAATTGCTGCCTGAACATGCAGAGAAAGCCCCCAGTTCTTCTGAGGTGGCAGAGAGCTCACCACAGTCTCTCTGTGAATTTACACAGCATTTCACTGCTCGTTTCATCTCCTCCCCAGAGCATTTTGGAGGGGAAGAGAAACTGAACTCCTCACGAAAGCAGGCAGAGAACAGCATTTCCCTGGTCCAGCAGCAGGCTCAGAACACACAGGGGGTGAGGGGAAGGAAGTTCTTTACCATGATGAGCGCAGTGTCCGTGAAACCCTCGGCAATCCGGGAGGCCACCTTCTCTGCGACCTGGTTTGGGCTGGAGCAGAAAGGAAAAGGAACTGAGTGATGGGAGCCACAAGTTTCAGCTGAAAGCAGCAGGAAATGAGCTCAGAGAGATGTGAGAGTGACTCTGAGTGCTTGCAAACAGGAACAAGATAAAGGAGCTGATGCCACAGCTGATAGAAGGCTCTGCAGCGCCTGAACTGGAGCTCAGCTGGGTTTAGGAACGGCTTTGGAATGACATGGAATCAACATTTGGTGGCCTCCTGTCTTCTTCCCCCAGATCACAGACTCTGCCCTGGCAGGCATTTAAAAAAGAAATTGAGTTTACTCCCCAGTCTGCACTGAAAACTTGTCCAAAATCAGATAACCTGTGACAACCTTTAGCACATCTCAAAGGTGACAATCTCTATGTGGTGCCACTTAATGTGGTGCCATTGACAATCTCTGTGTGGTGCCAGTTGTCTTCAGAACTCAAACTGAACTTTCAAAAAACCATCAAGCCTGTGATATTCTTTCAATATCAATATTCCTCAAAGAGAAAAAACTGTAACTTCTCCTTAAAAATGTGTTCAGCAGATTTATAAGGAAAGGACAAATAATGCTTTTATCCTTAGAAGTCACAAGTGATCCTTAAAAAACCTAATTGAGTCTGAATAGACATTAGCAAATAACTGGAATCAGAGCATCGTGGAATGGTTTGGGTTGGGAGAGACCTTAAAGATCCTCTCATCCCATCCCCTGCCATGGGTGGGACACCTTCCACTACCCCAGGTTGCTCCAAGCCTCATCCAACCTTGGACACTTCCAGGGATGGGGCATAACACTTTAAACAAGTTGCTCTTATTCTAATTAGTCCCAGTCCTGGATTTGTCCAACAGATAAGAGGGGAAAACATGGAATACACAGATCTAAAATTAAACTGTGGCTCCACAGGAAGGTTCCTTATTGTTTAGTGAGTAATCTGAGTCACCAGCAGGGAAAAAAATGACTAATCCTGAGGAAGAGAAGTGATAAATAAGAGATATCACTGCCTGACTGACATCATCTTCCACTTCTTCACCACATAAAAAACTGCTCTGAAAAAACTCAGTGACAATGAGGAAATTTAGAAAGAATCAGGTCACTCCTGACTTTCCATAAGATCCTGGGAGTCGCCAGACTTTCCAAGATCCATACTGCACGAGCAAACACTCTGCAGATTTTGGCTTTTTCCCTGACAACTGCAATTCAAGAAGCTGGCACTGGTTCAAAGAGTGGCCTTTTATAGCAGCCACGGGAGGAGAGCAGGGATTCTGCAAAGCCAGGGCTTTCTGCACCTGACCAAAGGCCACATCCCGCAGCCCCACGGAGACAATGTGGAAGCAGCTGACAGTTGTCAGAGGGAATCACACACGCCTGATTTATGGGGATGATTGCTGCTGGCAGAGTCCAAGGTACGAGATAAAAGAGCAAACAGAAGGAAATATTGGCCCAACACACCTGGCATCTTTCACGCGTTCGTTCGCCTGGTAATATCCAGCTATCACGTAGCTGTTCTCCTTGCACCAGGAATCAATCTGGAAAAGCAATGGGAACAATAAATCCTAGGGGAAAAACCCACCAGGATCAAGAAAAAAAAATAAAACAAGCCAGGATGAAGGAAATCTCATGGCTGCCCTGTAAATAAAGCGGTTGCTCCATCGCTGCCACGGGGTTCTTGAAATAAATCCACATTTCTGTCTGGGTGTGGGAGTGCTCGCAGTTGGGCTGATTGAGCTGGGATGGAGAAACCCAGCAGAGCATTTGGAGGATGATGGGAAGCATTAACCAAATGGAGCAAAAGAGCAAGGAGCTGGCTCAGTCAAAGCCTGGCCTAAATCCCAGTGACAGGACAATTAAACTCAGCCTGGAGAGGGGCTGGGTCTCACCCACCAATGGCCGGGACAATTTTCTGTCAGTGCTCACCTGCCAAGGCACTTCAGAGAATGCTGCCCTGTCCTTGCAGAAAGGTTTTACTGCTAATGTCCCATTTCTAGGGGAAAATGCCACCATTTGGGGCCTTCTTTAGAAAATAAAAGCTTGAGGTGAAAGGTGAATGTGAGGCAGAAGTTTGTCCCACTTAGTAGCTTCTCAATTGAGATAAAATTGTTTTCATTTGAGAGTTCTTCCTTGTTTAACATCTCCATGTAAATGCTTTACCAGATGTACTTTTGGCATATAATTTAGACAATTTTTGATTTGAACTTAGGTAGTTTTGTTGGTTGTTGCTTTTTAATTAAATGAATTGAAACACTGCTGCTCTTGCTGCTTTAAACTGGAGCTGAATTCCTCCTGCTGAGTCTGACTTTGAAAATATCTATCTATATATATATACATGGTATCTATATATATATACGATGTTTTTTATTAGAATTGAGGATATCCAGTCAGCAAAACACAAAGACAGAAGGGGAGGAAGCAGCTCGAATTTTCCTTTGCAGTCCCTAGAGAGCACGGCCTCAAAAAACCTTCCCCAGCTCTATTAAAAAGGCCTCCAAAAATACATCTGGTGCTGACCTGTGGCATCCTGGGAGTCAAATCAATCTCATTTTCAGCAATAATTATTGTATTAGACTGCAGAACCAACCAAACAAAGCAGCCATGTGAATAATCCAAGGGATGACAAGGATTTAAGTGATAAAAAAAAAAAGCTGTGCAGCCCTGCAAGAGCTGCTGTTTCAATTCCAAACCCATTTTGAGGGCTTAGGACTCTGGTTTTAATTGTTAGTGGTTTGAAAGCTTGGCATTAGAGCCAGCAGCCCAGGCAGTAAAATTAATAACAATAATAATTATTAAAAAAAACCCCAACTCCATCCATTTAAAAATTAAAAACCGCAGTCCTAAATCCATTTTTGTTCCCTACCAAAAATTGTCTTGAAAAGATAGAAGAGAATGATTTTAAGTTCTCACTTTCCTAACTGGTAATTAAAAATTGCTTCTGCATAAAACAAAGGGGGGAAAAAAAATCCCATTTTGGAATGAAAGCTGTTTCCAGCTGTAATTTCCAAGCCCAGCACTGTTCCCACAGGTATCCTACAGCAATTAGCTCCTGTTAGGAATATCAGAAATATTTTTAATGTTAGAAATATTTTTAATGGTAGAAATATTCTCAATGTTAGAAATGTTTTTAGCATCAGAAATATTTTTAGTGTTAGAAATATTTCTAATGGTAGAAATATTTTTAATATTGGAAATATTTTTAGTCACATCCAGTCCTGCCAAGGAAAAATCCAAAGTGGCTTTGGTTTGCTGCAGCCACCAGGGCTGGAAAACCCTGGGAGGAGGAGGAGGAGGAGGAGGAGGAAAATGAGGAGGAGGAGGAGGAGCCGTTCCAGGAGAGGGAAGTGCTCCTCGGTTTCTCCTTTTTGGAGCTGTGGTTGTAAAACCACATCAATTAGCAGAGAAATTCAGAGGCTCGAGTGCAACTTAATTCACTTTTTCTTCATGACTCTGGCTTGGGGAAGGATTTCAGAGTGCAAATTAAACACAGGAGCTGCTGCTCTGCCCTCTGGAGCTGCCAGCCTCGGGAAATCAGAGGGTCCTGGAATGTCCTGAGCTGGGAGGGACCCCCAATCCAACACCCCAAAATCCCTCCCCGCGCCTGGCAGCACTGCCCAAACGCTCCTGGAGCTCTGGGACTTTGGGAATGTGAACATTCCCTGGGGAATTCGGTGCCCAACCACCCTCTGGAGGTGCTGTTTGGCTTTTTCATTCCTTGTACTCCCTAAAAGTTTTAGGAGGCAAAGCCACAAAGTCTGGAAGTCCCTCCTCTATTTTGTACCTTTTTGCTGCCATCCCATTCCGGGATGACTCAGGGCAGGGAAGAGGAGGTGGAACTTGGGGGGTTGGTTCCAAAACCCCTCCCACAGGGCCACCTCCACCAAGAATCAGCAATAATTGAGCTTGGGAAGGAGCAGATCCCATTAAATCCTGCCACAGCTGTGGAACCCTTCAGGAATGGAGCTGCTTTGCCACAAAAATGGAGTTTAAGCACCCTGATCTCCCAGATT
This sequence comes from Onychostruthus taczanowskii, assembly GCF_017590055.1. Lineage (NCBI taxonomy): Eukaryota > Metazoa > Chordata > Aves > Passeriformes > Passeridae > Onychostruthus > Onychostruthus taczanowskii. The sequence continues at coordinate 11,922,640 of NW_024499017.1, read as the reverse complement.
TATCCTGGATCCACACTCCAGCTTGTACAGAAGATGCGGGATCACCTCCTTCCAACCTTTTCCGTGAGAAAATCCAATTTTCACAGCTGCTCTGACAGGATTTACTGACACCTTTGCCTTTGTTTAAACCCAGAACAGCAGCAAAAGGCCCTGGGCTCTTGTAAAATTCTGTTTTTTAAAGGGTCACAGCAGTGACAGAGCCCTAATTATTGTGGGAAACACCAGGAGTTTCCAATCTTTACCTTTTTGTACCAAAACCTGGGAGTAAATAAGTAAAGTCCTGCCATTGCTTTGGCTCTGGGAAAATTTTCTTGCTGCAGATGTTGCAAGAAACAGGATTTATTTCCTAATAATCTGATCCTGCTGCAAGAGCTGCACTAAAAAGCTGCACTGAAGGCCTAAATTACCAAAATTCAGTGCCACAAACCCTGTGGAAAGACATTTAATTCTGATTTAATGAAAACACACTGTGCTCAGTGCTACTCCCACACTGCTGTAAATATATTTAAAATGATACATTTGGGGTGTTTAATGGTAAAAGTAAGTGGTCAGGGCTCAGGATCAGCTCCTGTCCTGTGCCTCTGGCTGCATTTCATCACTTTAGGCTCCACAAAGATGTCAACATTGCCATGGCATCATCTCAGCTGCAGAAAACTGGAATTCATTTAGGAGGAACTGGAATTTGTTTCCAAATAAAATCTTTACTGGGATGAAAAACACTGAGGGAAACATTAAAGGCGAGTCTGGAGGAACCAGAAATTTGTTATTTTTAATGGTATCAAGAAGTGACGGATCTTGTTTTGCTCACAGTCATGTAATAATGGGATGGTTTGGGTTGGAGGGGCTCATCCCACTCCATCTTCCACCATCCCAGGCTGCTCCAAAGCCCATCCAGCCTGGCCTTGGGCACTGCCAGGGATCCAGGGGCAGCCACAGCTGCTCTGTGCCAGGGCCTCATCACCCTCCAGGGAATAATTCCTTCCCAAAATCCCACCTTAGTCACCCTCTGGCAGTGGGAAGCCATTCCCTGTGCCCTGTCCCTCCATCCCTTGTCCCCAGTCCCTCTCCAGCTCTCCTGGAGCCCCTCCAGGTCCTGGCAGGGCTCTGAGCTCTCCCTGGATCCTTCTCCTCCCCATGTGAGCATCCCCACCTCTCCCACCAGAACTCCCCCAGTTTTTGGAGCATTTCCACACCGCGCCCTCCCCGGGCACCCCCAGCACGGCCCCAACACCTCCCTGCACCCCCGCATCCCTGCGGGAACACCTCACCAGGGTCAGGGCCACCTCCAGCATGGGGGCGAGCGCCAGCGTGCCGTGGAAGAGCGGGATGCAATCCACGAACAGCGCGGGCTGCGGCGGCCGCGGGGCCGGCGGCCTCTCGGCCACCAGGAGCCCGTTGACGGCGCAGTGCGGGTACTTGGCGCCGTGCAGCACCATCTTGCAGTAAGCCTGCGTGGTCAGCTTCATGGTGCCGAGCCCCGGCCGCGGTCCGGCCCGCTCCGGCCCGGTGCGGCCCCGCTCCCCGCCCAGCGCCGCTCCCCGCCCGCCGCCGAGCGCCGCCGGCTGTCGGGAAGCGCCGCCAAGCGCGGCCGGCTTTGCGACAGCGATTTGGGGTGGATTTGGGGTGGATTTGGGGTGTGGGAGGATCCCGAAGGGGAAAAAGCTCTGGGATGGTGGGGTGGGAAATGATGTCTGGGATAATCGTGTGGGAAAAACCTCTGGGAAAAGATCTCTGGGATGATCAGGTTGGAAAAGATCTCTGGGATCGTGAGGTGGGAAAAGATCTCTGGGAAAAGATCTCTGAGATCATGAGATGGGAGAAACCTCTGGGAAAAGATCTCTGGGGTCATCGTGTGGGAAAAACTTCTGGAATAATGGGGTTGGAAAAGATCTCTGGGAAAAGATCTCTGGGATCATTGTGTGGGAAAAACCTCCAGGATCATCGTGTGGTAAAAGATCTTTGGGATCATCGTGTGGGAAAAACCTCTGAGATCGTTGGATTGGAAATGATCTCTGGGATTGTCGGGTTGGAAATGATCTCTGGGATCATCATGTGGGAAAATCCTCTGGGATTGTCAGGTGGGAAAAGATCTTTGGGATCATTGTGTGGGAAAAACCTGTGGCATCATTGTGTGGGAAAAGATTTCTGGGATTGTCAGGTTGGAAAGGATCTCCGGGATCGTTGGGTTGGAAAGGATCTCTGGGATCGTTGGGTTGGGAAAGATCTCCGGGATTGTTGGGTTGGAAAAGATCTCCGGGATCGTTGGGTTGGAAAAGATCTCCGGGATCGTTGGGTTGGAAAACATCTCCGGGATCATTGGGTTGGGAAGGATCTCCGGGATCGTTGAGTTGGAAAGGATCTCCGGGATCATTGGGTTGGGAAGGATCTCCGGGATCGTTGGGTTGGAAAGGATCTCTGGGATCGTTGGGTTGGGAAAGATCTCCGGGATTGTTGGGTTGGAAAAGATCTCCGGGATCGTTGGGTTGGAAAACATCTCCGGGATCATTGGGTTGGGAAGGATCTCCGGGATCGCTGGGTTGGGAAGGATCTCCGGGATCGTTGAGTTGGAAAGGATCTCCGGGATCATTGGGTTGGGAAGGATCTCCGGGATCGTTGGGTTGGAAAGGATCTCCGGGATCGCTGGGTTGGAAAGGATCTCTGGGATCGTTGGGTTGGAAAGGATCTCCGGGATCATTGGGTTGGAAAGGATCTCCGGGATCGCTGGGTTGGGAAGGATCTCCGGGATCGTTGGGTTGGGAAGGATCTCTGGGATCGTTGGGTTGGAAAGGATCTCCGGGATGCTGCCGTCCAGCCTGCGGCCCGTCCCCTCCGCGTCCCTGTGAATCGCAGATGGCTCAGCTTGGAAAGGCCCTAAAGATCCTCCATTCCCACCCCTGACACCTTTCCCTGGCCCAGGCCGCTCCGAGCCTGCCCCTGGGCACTTCCAGGGATGGGGCATCCCAAACAATAAAGGAAAAAGCGTTTTTGAATAAAATGAGTTCAGCGACGCCTGGGCCGCGTTTGTCCCGGCTGGCGCTGGTGTTTTCCATCCCCTCAGTGTTTTCCATCCTGCTCTGGCCGCTCTGGGCTCCAGACCTGGAACCTCCGGGCCCTCACAGGACCCTGAGGGGCTGGAGCGTGGCCAGGGAAGGGAACGGGGCTGGGAATGGGCTGGGGAATCCTGAGGGAGCTGGAATGGGGCTGGGAATCCTGAGGGAGCTGGGAAGGGCTGGAGAATCCTGAGGGAGCTGGGAAAGGGATGGAGAATCCTGAGGGAGCTGAGGGGGCTCGGCCTGGAGAAAAGGAGCTCAGGGGGCCCTCCTGGCTCTGCACAGCTCCTGCCAGGAGAGGACAGGGAACAGGGACAGGAGCAGAGGGAACGGCCTCAGGCTGGGCCAGGGCAGGCTCAGGGTGGACAGCGGCAGGAATTTCCCCATGGAAAGGGGGGGCAGGGATTGGAACTGCCCAGGGAGGGTTGGAGTGCCCATCCCTGGAGGTGTTCCAGGAATTCCTGAGGTGGCACTCAGAGCTCTGGGCTGGGGACAAGGTGGAGATGGGGCACAGGTGGGACTCGATGATCCCGGAGCTCTTTCCCACCCTCAGACATCCCGGGATTTTGGGAATGCGGAATAGACCTCCAGCGGCGGTCCGCCCGCATCCCATCAGCCCCCGCGCGGGGCCGCTCCGGCCCGGCCCGCTCGCTGCCCCGCGCTCCCGGCGTGCCCCGCGCTTCCGGTTGCGGCTCCTTCCGGTCCCGCCAGCCGTAGAGGACGGTCGCCAGGTCGTGAGGCCGGGCCGGGCCCGGAGGAGCCAGGGGCCGGGCTGGGAGCGGGCTGGGAGGGAGAACGGAGCCCCCCCGCCATCCCTATCCACGGCCGGGCTGGCGCGGCAGCGTGGGTTGGGGGTTGCGGGGAGGGCTGTGATGGGGCAGCGCTGCGACCCCTCCCGCGGGGTCTGTCAGCGGTGTCGCGACATGTCGGGCGGGACTGAGGTGACAGGCAGGGAGGGCAAGGGCAGGGGCAGACAGAGGGTCCTGGCGGGAGCTTGCGCGGCTTTGGGCCGGGCTGGGGTCAGCGGAGGATCCGGGATCCCGTGTGGGTGGGAATCCCTTGTCGGCATCCCGCCCTTCCCGGGGATGCTCCCTGCTCGGGGGTCGCTGCAGTGGCTCTGGGATGTGCTTGGTGCTCCAGGAACGGTTTATTTTGGAATTTCAGCGTCCTAGAAGGGTGGTTTAGATAAGCCAATGTCCTTTGCCTCCAGTGCAGGAGGCTCGGGTTAAAAACAGGGAGAGAAAGGCTCATCCAGATCGGTTTAGTGGGAGAACATCCCCCTAAATCTCCTCTCCAGCATGGAGTGGTGTGCTGCCCCCTGGAGAAGGAGCAGGAAATCTTTAGGCTGTATTTGTTTTTATATATATATATATATATAAAAACTCGTGAGAAATGTTCTTATTTCACCCCGGGCCCTGACTGTTGCTGCCTGCCCCTGCAGGATGTTGGCTTCCAGAGTGTTCAGCCTGGTCGGGAGGAGATCCATCTCCACCTCCCTGTGCCTCAGGGCACATGGACACGGTGGGTCGGGGGCAATAAAACACAGCCTGGAGGGGGGAGCTCAGAAATCTGCCCTGGGGGGGCTGTGGGTGAGGGCAGGGTTGGGGTGGAGGGAGGTGGCAGGAATGACAGCCATGGGATCATCCAGGTGGGAGGAAGCTGCAAGGTCACCGAGTCCCAGCTGTGCCCCATCCCCACCTTGTCCCCAGCCCAGAGCTCTGAGTGCCACCTCAGGAATTCCTGGGACACCTCCAGGGATGGGCACTCCAAACTTCAATCCCTGACCCCCCCCTTTCCATGGGGAAATTCCTGCTGCTGTCCACCCTGAGCCTGCCCTGGCCCAGCCTGAGGCCGTTCCCTCTGCTCCTGTCCCTGTTCCCTGTCCCCTCCTGGCAGGAGCTGTACAGATCCAGGAGAGCCCCCTGAGCTCCTTTTGTCCCCCCAGCTGCCCTGGATCCCTGGGAGAGAGGGAGGTGTCCCTCCATGGGATGGGATGATCTTTAAGGCCCTTCCCAATCCATCCCAGTCCATCCCAATCCATCCTGCAATTCCATTTTCATGCTGGCAGCGCAGCGTTTCTCCTGAGCCCTGCCACCCCTCCCTGCAGTGCTGCACCTTTGCACTGCTGGCTCCTGACTTGGGAGCAGGCAGAGCTCTGTGTAACCACTGTCCTGTGTCCCTGTGTGTCCCTGTCCCTGTGTGTGTGTGTCCCTGTGTCTGTCCCTGTGTCTGTCCCTGCATCTGTCCCTGTGTGTCCCCCCGTGTCTGTTCCTGTGTCCCTGTGTGTGTCACTGTCCCTGTGTGTGTGTCCCCATATGTGTGTCCCTGCATCTGTCCCCGTGTCTGTCCCTGTGTCTGTCCCCGTGTCTGTCCCCGTGTCTGTCCCCGTGTGTGTCCCTGTGTGTGTCCCTATGTCTGTCCCTGTGTGTCCCTATGTCTGTCCCCGTGTCCCTGCATTTGTCTCTGTGTCTGTCCCTGTGTGTGTCCCCATGTCTATCCCCATGCATGTCCCTTTGTCTGTCCCTGCATCTGTCCCTGTGTGTCCCCATGTCTGTTCCCGTGTCCCCGTGTGTGTGTCCCTCTGTGTGTCCCTCTGTCCCCGTGTGTCCCCATATATGTGTCCCTACATCTGTCTCTGTGTCTGTCCGTGTCTGTCCCCATGTGTGTCCCTGTGTGTGTCCCTATGTCTGTCCCTGTGTCCCCACGTCTGTCCCCGTCTCCCTGCATCTGTCTCTGTGTCTGTCCCCGTGTCTGTCCCTGTGTCTATCCCCATGGATGTCCCTGTGTCTGTCCCTTTGTCTGTCCCTTTGTGTGTCCCCGTGTGCGTACCATGTCCCTGTGTGTGTCCCTGTGTGTGTCCCTGTGTGTGTCCCTGTGTGTGTCCCTGTGTCTGTCCCTGTGTCTGTCCCTGTGTCCATCCCCGTGTCTGTCCCCATGTCAATGCCCATGCATGTCCCCGTGTCTGTCCCTGTGCCTTGTCCCCGTGTCCCCGTGTGTGTCCCCACGTCCCTGTGTCCCCATGTCCCCGTGTCCCAGCTGGCGTGGTCAAGGCTGAGGATTACACCCTGCCGGCGTACGTGGACCGCCGGGACGTGCCCCTGCCCGAGGTGTCCTTCGTCAGGGACCTGTCGGCGCAGCAGCGCGCGCTCAAGGAGAAGGAGAAGGCGTCGTGGAGCGCCCTGTCCGCGGATGAGAAGGTGGAATGTAGGTCTGGGGGGCTCGCAGGGACCACCGTGTCCATCTGTGGGTGGAGTGGCTCGGCTGGGAAGGGAGCTGGGAGATCACCTCGTTCCACCAGCCCTGTCCAGCCTGGCCCTGGGCGCTGCCAGGGATCCAGGGCACCTGAGCCAGGGCCTGCCCGCCCTCACAGGGAGCAACTCCTTCCCAAAATCCCACTGAACCCACTCAGCTCAAAGCCATTCCCTTTGTTTTGGCACTCCAGGCCCTTGTCAGAAGTCTTGACAGATTTTTGTTGCAGGCCATGCTTGGAACAGCTCTTAATCCTTGTTTTTCCCTCTGTGAGCAGAGCTGATCCATGTAGGAATTTTCTTAATTACGATGGAGCTCTTTGTGTGCACACACGTGGACATCCATGATTTTTATTCCCAAGATCTTTGGTGCTGTTACAAAACATGCAATGCCCCTGCTGTGGCTTCTGTTCCATATCTGAGGTCACATTCAGCCATTCCTTCCTCTTCCAGAAACCAAATAATAATCAGATTTATTTCTTGATTCCCATCTGCTTTCAGCCAGCCAGGAAATAAAAAAATCTCTTCAGTACAACACCGTGCCATTGTCAGTCCAGCTGGGTGAAGTGAGCCCCAAACACAAACGTGGATCTGAATGTTAATAACCACTGACCTTGGCATGAACCAAATTCCACCCTGTGGAGGCTCCCTGTGGGTGTTTTGACTTGCAAATAAAATTGCCTCATCTTTTCTAGCTGCTGTTATGTTATGAAGGGAGAACCTGATCTGGGAAAGGTTTAAAAGAGGAATTGTTCCAAATTTTCTGTTGCTTTGGATTTTGAATTCCTGCGGATTTCAGTGGCAGCTGAGCTCGAAACATTCCTGTTGGAATTATTTGTGCTAGGAAGCTTTGGGGTCAGTAACCACACTGGGAATTGGAGGGGAGGAAGGAGAACTCCCAGTTTTCCTTCTTTCAGGTCTATACTGTAATCTGTGCCCAATTTAGGATAATCTGTAAAATGGAGACTAAAATTGATGTGGGGGTGAAACAACTGATTGGCTTTGGTGTGTGCCACACCTAATTTAACATCCATCCCCTTTTGGGCAGCCTCAGGCTTTGTTCACCTCCCTCTGCAGACTCCTGGCCACCTGCAAATCCCAGGAAAAGATAAAAGAGGGGATTTGATACTTTTTTTTCCCCAGTGTATCGGATAAAATTCAACGAGACCTACGCAGAGATGAAAAAAGGGACAAACGAGTGGAAAACCATCCTGGGGGGAGTTCTGTTCTTCCTTGGTCTCACTGGACTCGTCCTCATCTGGCAGAAGCACTTCAGTAAGTAACTCTTCCATGGAGAGTGGGATCAGGAGATGCCTGATGGGAATTCTGTGGGGCCAGGCTGGTTTATGGAACAGCCAGAACAGGGGATTCCATTGTCTGTTAGTCCCTGAAAACTCCATCCTGGAGCTGTAACTCGTGGGGATGTAGCAGAAATACTCAGGAAGCTGACTCAGAGAAATTTGGGAGGACAGGAAATGGAAGGGAATGAGTGGTGAGATTCCTGATCCCAGAGCTTCCCCTCTTTTGCTGCCTGGGGTGGTGAGCATTTGGGTTTCTGCCACGTTTGGCTGCCTTCCCAGCTAAGGATTCAGCCTCCAGGGAGCCTCCAGCTGCCGGGAGGCAGAGCAGCAGTTAAAGGAGCTGCTCCCTGCCTTGAGGCTCCCAAAAATAGGAAAGCAGGAAGCTGTTATCTTGGTGATGGAGAAAACCACTGGAGAATCCATGTGGGAGTGTGGTTTGAGCTGGATGCTGCAGATGCTGCGTGCAGGGAGTGGAGATGGGAACGGATCACAGAATCACAGGCTGGTTTGGGTTGGGAGGGATCTTGAAGATGATCCCATTCCACCTCCATCCATGGCCAGGGACACTTCCCACTGTCCCAGGTTTCTCCAAACCCCATCCAGCCTTGCCTTGGACACTTGCAGGGGCAGCCACAGCTTCTCTGGGGCAACCTGCTCCATTGGGATAACTTCAGCGGGGGGAAAATCCTTTTTATTAGCAAAACTTAGCCCAAAATTCCCAACTTGCTGAGGTGGCTTGAGGACATAATTCCCTAATTCCCTCCCATCCTGCAGTGTACGGCCCTGTCCCGCACACCTTCTCCGACGAGTGGCTGTCAGCTCAGACCAAGAGGATGTTGGACATGAGGGTTAACCCCGTGCAGGGCATCACAGCCCAGTGGGATTTTGACAAGAACGAATGGAAGAAATAAAGCAACTCAGTGGAACCTGCTCTGCTTGAATATGAAATGATTCCATCACCCGTGTGTGACCTCGTTGCTTGTTGTACTGGAACACCCTCTGCACCTCCAGAAATGCTAATAAATGTCTGGTTAACTTGAGAGCTGCCTCTTGCTGGTCTCGGGGTGGGTTTCTTGGGGTGGAACGTTGGCTTCCTGAACAAGATTTGCTGCCTGCCTTAATGTTTTCGGGGCTAAGAAAGCTGCTGCCAAATTTCTCCCTTAGCTGAGCTGGCGTCTCCTGGACCCTGCAGGTTTTTAACAGCTCTTACTCCCTGTTTTTCCCAGTGTCTGTGAGCAGAGCTGATCCCTGAAGGAATTTTCTGAATTATGATGGAGCTCCTTGTGTGCCCACACATGGTCATCCATGATTTTTATTCCCAAGATCTTCGGTCCCTCTGATCCCTGCCCCTCTAAAGCCTAAACCAAGTTTGGACTTAATTTTGCCTGATGGGACAGGAAGCCATCAGGAAATTGATGTTGTGGTTTAGGAGCTGTGGTGGGCTGTTGCTGGTCCCTTTCCCTTCCACTCAAAAATTTGGGAAGGTTTATAAGGTGGGAATTAAGCAGTGAGCTCCCCTTCCTACAGCTGAAAAATCCCTTCAGTGATAAATCTATCTTGGGTGCTGAGGAGAATGAGGGTGACAATCCCAGCCTGGTGGTGATGGCTGGAATTCCGCTTTTCCCTGCTTTTTGCACAGCTCCTGCCTCTGGCAGCCTGGTGGCACCGACCTGGCTGAGGGACACAGAGGTGCCAGGGGATTGTGCCTGGAAAATCGATTTGTTTTGGAGCAAATGCTGGAATTTCAGTGCTTCTGGGATAAGTGAGTTCCTCCCAGGACTGTCCTTCCAAAAAGCTGTGGAACCCCAGGGAGGCCAGGATAGAAATCTGAGCCTTGCCGTGATCCCAGATCCTTATTTCATCCTCCCCTTCCTGGCACCAGCCACTCTCTGCTCCTTTCCCTCCGGAGCAGCAGCGGGACCTGCTGGAGCAGCCTCAGGTGAGCTGAGTTTGCCAGGGCTCTGCTTGCTCCCCTCCTGGTGTGTTTCCCTTCCTCCTGCCCTGGGAAGGGGTCAGAGCTCACCATCCTCCCTGGGAATTTGGGATGTTTGTTTGCAGGTAGCCTTGGAGGCTGAGAAACCACCCGAATCCTGATCCTGGGGAGAGAAAATCCATGGGGACTGGAATGAGCAAGGTACAGGGGGACAGTGGGATGGTGGCCAGCACATTCTCTTCTTCTGCAGCTCATGGATGCACTTCCCAGGTCCCTAAATACAGCCATCTGCACCTTCCCCTTTCCCACAGCCCTTTGGAATTCCGAGCACTTCAAGAGAATTAGGAAAACAAACACGGATTTAAATCCAAGCTTTATATCCGTGGTGAAGAGCTCGGTGTCTGCAGGTGTCAGAAAAGTGACAGCTGGCATTAAGTGCTCATCCCTGGGGTGGTAAAACCTTGGCATTTTCATCCTCAGGGATAACAGGGGTCCCTGCAGGGAAATTCCCCCCTTCCCACCCTCGGGGTGTGCCCCAGCAATGGGGGAAATGTGGTTTCAGTGCTGCTCTTTCCTCCGGGGCTGGAGGAGGGGATCAATTTCTGTTGGTGTCCTTAAATAACCACTTGGAATGTGAGTCCTCCAGTTTAAAATTAGACTCTAGGACAACAACAGAGAGATGAGATCAGGGCAAACTCCCTCTGCATGGCTCTGATGTGGATTCACCCCCTGTGAACTCAGCCTGACGGGCACAGTGCTTTTTACAACCCCCCGTGCCACCAAACCCTTTTGGGGAGCCCAGGCTGTTGTTGCCCAGGGCTGGATTGGTGCAGACCCTTTTGTAGGATCCAGTTTTGCACTCCATAAGATGCAGGGCTCTGCATTTCCCTTCACAGTTCATGCTGTGCTGAATCCAGGTGTTTGCACCCAGGAATGGGCTGGGGTTCAGCTGGATGTGACCCCGTGCTGTTGAAAACCCTAAAACTCCTCAAACCAGGGCTCTTCTGCCAGATGGGCACAGCAAGTCCAGCTGATGATCAGCTCTGTCTTTCTGTGCCTCTGGAAATGCTCTGGCAGGTTCTCACACCCCTTAAACACCCTCAGCTGTCCCTTTTCTCCTTCATAACCCTGCAGCAGCAAGTTGGAGACCAAATTTGCAGCCTTGACATCTCTTAACTGCAATAAATATAAATCCTGCTATAAATAGCATCCATCCATCCATCCCCAGCTGGCAGATGCAACCTTTGAAACTCCAGAGGATCACATCCAAACTCCTCCCATTTCTGTGCTGAGCTGTTCCTGAGCTCTGCTCTCCTGAGGGGTTGGGCTCAGCCTTTCCTGGCTGTTTATGAAGATGATCCATGGATTTGGGTGCTTGGTTTGGCATGGCCTGGGGAGTTTGGTGCCAGGTGTCCTGGTCCTGCTGGAGCTCATTCCCACCACATCAGATGTACCTTGTTCCTGGTGCCATCTGAATTCTCTCTCCTTTTTGTCACCTCCCAGATTGTCACCGGCCTCTACCTGGGGAATATTCATGGTGAGTGTCTTTCCTGCCCCTCCGTGGTGCTGTGGGATCCTTGGGCAGCTGGCAGGGCTGGAGGATTCCTCTCCTTGGCAACTCCATGTGCCCCCAACTGGGAATCTCAGCATCTCCCAGAGCTGGCCCAAATCCCCTTCCCAATTTCCAGTGATCCCAGTCCAGCCCAGGAAAGGGATGTCCACTGGGAGCTGTGCTCACCAGCCAAGCTGGAACCCCAGGAAATTCACAGCACATCTGGAAACCTCCCCACCAGCAAGGACACAACAGCCTTGTCTGAGTTCTCAGGGTAATTTCTGATGTTGGGATGGCTGTAGGAACCTGCTGAGCACCCAGGGCATCCCAGGGGGGTTTTGCCTGGAAGGAGGTGTCCAATCTCCTCCCTGCACCGTGTGGGATGAGAGGCTGGGTGGAATGGGAGTCAGAGGGAGGGGGTGGCCAGGGGGTCCCAGCAGGGCAGGTAATTCCCACGTGGCTCCCATTTCCAGACTCTGAGGACCATGAGAACCTGCTGAGCAAGGGGGTGACCCACATCCTGTCCGTGCACAACCGCGCCAAGCCCGTGCTGGAGGTGTGTGCCTGGCTGGGGGGGCTGGGGACCACCCGGGGCAGCAGGACCAGGGAGGGGACACCCAGGAGCTTCTCCTGGCCTGGGGAGAAGCAATGCTGGATTTGCACCGATTTACACAGATTTGCACCGATTTGCACCGATTTACACCGATTTGCACCAGTTGGCACCAGGCGATGCTGCCCAGAGGGGCTCTGTGATGGATTTGGGGAGGGGGCAGCGGGGTGTTCGGGTGGTTTTTGGGGGGCAGGCGGGACCCGCAGCGCTGCCGGGGGGTCCCCACGAGAGGGCGGCGGCGCCCCGCGAATGGAGCCCCGGCGGGGAGGGGACACGGCGGGACCGCAACCGGAGCTGGCACCGCCTGCTCGGTGTCCCCGCTGCCCCGGCCTCGCTGATCCCCGGAGCGCTGCGGGACCCTGGCTGGGGAAACTGAGGCAGGAGGGAGCTGCCCCTGGGGTGGCGGCAGAGGGGTGCGACAGGTCGCTGGGGCACAAATCCTGCCCGGATGGACCAAGCTGCAGGTTCAGCTCCTGGGATGTGCCAGGAGCGAGGGGCACGGCCGTGGGGTGCTGGGACCTGCTGGGGGACAGGGACACCTTCCACCATCCCTGGCTGCTCCAAGCCCCAATGTCCAGCCTGGCCTTGGGCACTGCCAGGATCCAGGGGCAGCCACAGCTGCTCTGGGCACCGCCCCCCCCTCACAGGGAACAATTCCTAATTCCCAATATCCCATCCAGCCCTGCCCTCTGGCAGTGGAAGCCATTCCCTGTGTCCTGTCCCTCCATCCCTTGTCCCCAGTCTCTCTCCAGCTCTCCTGGATCCCCTTCAGGCCCTGGCAGGGCTCTGAGCTCTCCCTGGACCCTTCTCCTCTCCAGGTGAGCACCCCCAGCTCTCCCAGCCTGGCTCCAGAGCGGAGTTTTCCCAGCTTTTGGAGCATTTCCCCAGCTCCTCTGGACTCTCTCCAGCGGCTCCACGTCCTCCCGGTGCTGGGGGTGCTTCACCCCAATGTTGAGGTGCTGCAGAAAGGGAATGTGACCACCAGGACCCCTCATCCTTTTGGGGCCACCATGGGGGGGAACTCCAATAAAACTCCAGCTGGGGCTGCTGAGGCGCTGAGAACGGGGAGTGGGACAGAGCCCCAGGGAAGGACAGAGCCCCAGGGAAGGACAGAGACCCAGGGAAGGACAGAGCCACAGGGAGGGACAGACGGGCTGGGGCTGGGGCCGGGGCAGCAGCCGGGGCTGGGCCAGACGGGGAGCAAAGCGCACGGAGCGCCTACAACACCGAGCAAAGCTCACGGAGCGCCTACAACGCGGAGCAAAGTGCTCAGAGCACTGACACCACACAGCAAAGCACACACAGCACTTACACCATGGAGCAAAGTGTGCGCAGCACTTACACCATGGAACAAAGCGCACGCAGCGCTTACACCACGGAGCAAGGTGCTCAGAGCACTTACGCCACGGAGCAAAGTGCTCAGAGCACTTACACCATGGAGCAAAGTGTGCGCAGCACTTACACCATGGAACAAAGCACATGGAGCGCTTACACCACGGAGCAAAGCACACACAGCACTTACACCGTGAAGCAAAGCTCTCAGAATGCTTACACCATGGAGCAAAGCTCTCAGAGCATTTACACCATGGAGCAAAGCACACACAGCACTTACACCACGGAGCAAAGCACTCAGAATGCTTACACCACGGAGCAAAGTGCTCAGAGCACTTACACCATGGAGCAAAGCGCACGCAGCGCTTACACCACGGAGCACAGCCCGCAGAGGGGAAGCGGAAGGGCCCGGGGGGTTTTGCAATGTGTCAATCACGGCCCCAGCGGTGACCGCAAACCCCAGCGCCGCTGCCGTGGTGGCCCCGGGATGGGGACACCCGGCCCCGTGAGGAGCTGCTGGGCTCATCCTGGGCTGGGGGGTGGGTCAGGCTTTGGGGAGGGTCGGGGTCATTTTGGCTTCTTCATGGTGGGTTTGGTAACTCCAGCGTGGGAGATTTTGGGATGGCACCAGGCATGGAGCTGTGGGTGAGGTGATGCATGGAAAGCCTGTGGGTCATCCCAGCACAGAATTATCCCTGTGCCCATCCTGAACAGAATTATCCCTGTGCCATTCCTGAACAGAATTCTCCCTGTTCCCATCCTGGCACAGAATTATCCCTGTGCTCATCCTGCACAGAATTCTCCCTGTTCCCATCCTGGCACAGAATTATCCCTGTGACCATCCTGCACAGAATTATCCCTGTGCCCACCCTGAACAGAATTATCCCTGTGCCATTCCTGAACAGAATTATCCCTGTGACCATCCTGAACAGAATTATCCCTGTGCCATTCCTGAACAGAATTATCCCTGTGACCAACAGAATTCTCCCTGTACCCATCCTGCTCTGCCCTTCCTTCCTTCACTAATCCACTTTTCCCAGCCTCCTGGGCTGGAGGGTGCTCCAGAGGGTTGGGCTGCCTGAGCCGGGAGGGACCTGATGGAGATGGGGCAATCCCTGGTGCTCTGGCTGCAGCATTTCCACCCTGTTTTGCTGAGAAAGGATTTAAAAAAAAACCCCAACCCCCAGATAAAAAGGATCTAAATTTAGCACCAAACAGGGAGGATCGAGGAAGCGATGTTTTAAGGAGAGGAAAGTAATCTGACCTAGGCCAGCAGGCAGGAGATGATTTATGGGGTATTAAAAGGACGGGGAGGAAATAACTCATTGATGAGAGTGGCTTTGTCAGTGCACGTCTTCCTGGTGGAGTTTGGGGCTCCCTGGCTCTGTTTTGGGGGGGGCTCCTGAATATTTTAGTTGTCCCCACAGCCTGGTCTGTCCTGTGGGATTGAGAGGAAATCAGTGGGGTGGGATGGATGCGCTCATCCATCGCAGCGGAGCAAACCCCAAAGTGGTTTTTGGCTTTTGTCTCCCCTCAAGGTCAACTGAGGAAAAAAAAAAAAAAAAAAAAAGAGAGAAATAAAGGATTTTGTGATTCTTGGAGGTATTTTGTGACTGTTTTATTTTGTATTGCAGGACATGACCTATCTGTGTATCTCGGCCTCGGATTCATCCAGTCAGAACCTGTAAGTGATTTCCCATCCTTTTTCCTGTTGGCAGCTGTTGGTCAATAAAAGCACAGGTTCTGCGGGATGAAGGTTTAGTCTATTCATGTTGTGAAATTTCACATAATCCCTGAGCTTCCCAGAAGCTGGGGTTCATTTTTGTGTGGTAAATAACATTTTAGGGCTTAAAATCTATTTTTAATGTGTGTTTGCAGTCAGGAAATGTGATTTTTTTGGTCAAGTTTCAGAGTTATTCCACTGGCAGGATTGAAAATTGGAGTGTTAGAAAGATGATTTGTGTCAGTCTTCAAGGCTTTTATTTTTTAAGAGAAATTTATTAAAATATAATTTTTTTGCCATATAAAGCACTGATGCTCGTAACTCTTGGAATGCTGTTTTGGAGATGAAGCTGCTGAGAGGAGCTGGGAGGAATTCCCAGGATTTTGTGGGATGCTGCTGCTTTGGGTGATGAGCACCCATAAATCATCAATTTACACCAGCAAATTGGCAAATCAGTGGGATTTTTCCCTCCAATCAAACCCTAAAAATCATCAAAAATTAATTTCCAAGTCCCTGCCTGTGGAGCTGCTGGTTTTTCCAGCATCCTTGGGAGCAGCCTTGCCCAGGGGTGGAATCCTGCTTGCTCATGCTCTGGCTGAGCGGAAAGAGAAGCTTTACAAGAAAAGCCTGCCTCAGCAAGAACTGGGATTTTTGGTTGTTATTTTTTGCCCCTTCGCTCATTTCTTTGCGCTTGTGGCGTGTCTACGAAAGGGGAAAAAAAAAAAAAAAAAAAAAGGGAAAAAAAAAAAAGAAGATAAGGCTGCCTGCAGGAAGGAAGAGTTATTCAAGAAACTATTTTCTGCTTGTCAGTTTATGCCTTGGATTTCACAATCCTGGTGAACTTTGTGTCCTGCTTGTGATTTTGGAGCTTAGTGCTAATTCCACTCCCCGATCCCACGCTTGGAGGCTGGAAAAGCACAGGCAGAGCTTTCCCTGTGGGGAAAACACCCGTGGGTGAGGATGGATGGGGAGCCAAATTCCTTTGGGAGGTTGGGACAGGGATGCAGGCTGGAGGCACGAGCATCGTGTCCTTGCAAGCAGAGAACATTCCTGCTGGTCCTGCCGAGGGGCTGAAGGGCAGGACTGGGATCTGCAGAGTTTGGAGCTGTGTGGGCAGCACCTGCAGGCCCTGGGGGGATGTTGTGTGCTCTGTGAAGATCAGCAGGACAAGCAGGGAAATCCCCTGGGACCAGCTTTGGATGCCTTGGGAAGGCTGAGCTAGAGCAGGGGCAGGGAAAATCCTCCCAAATGGTGATGCTCCATTTGCTGGAGGATCCTTGGATTGACATCTCCTTCCAGGAATGAGAGGCTCAGTATTTTTAGCCTGCTCACGTGATGTCAGACACTCTCGTCTCTCCTCCTATTCCTGGGAAGCAGAACTCCCTGCAATTCCTGAATAAATTCATCTTTGGCTCCTCTGACAGCGCCGAGCCCAGCGCTTCAGGGCAGGGTGAAGAACAAACACCCTTCTCCATGGGCCAGGAGGAGCTTCTGGAGAGTTCCCAGAGGGAGAACAGCTCCCTTGGCAGTGGGAATGACTGCGGGAGGTCAAGCCTTGGCTTCTGAGAAATCAGGAAGGCAGCGTGGGCTCACGCCCACCCCGTCACGCGGAGCGGAGGAAGTCCGGCGCCGCAGCAGAGGTTATATAAAATTTGGATCATTTATCCTTGGTGCCCAGCTAGAGAAGGAATTGTTTTGTGTCCCTGCTCTGTGCACAGAGCTCACCATCCCCTGATATGAAGCTCAAACCCACACACTAAAGCAGCACAGAATGTGAAAAGTATGAAACCTAAACCTGAGGCATCACCTTCCCCTGGCAGAGGAAGGATCTCTGCTCCCTCCCCACGCTGGTGGCCCCGGGGTGGTGAAAAACCCTTGGGAGTGACAGTGCTGGTGTGTGCAGGGTGTCCTGGTGCCCTGCAGGGACAGCCAGCCCTTCCCTCCTCACTGCTGCCTCTCTCCCTGCAGGCTGCAGCATTTTAAGGAGTGCATCCAGTTCATCCACGAGTGCCGGCTTGGAGGGGGAGGCTGCCTGGTGCACTGGTGAGAGCTGCTGGGACCCCTCACACCCACCCTGGGAGCTGGGGACAATGCCTTGGGAAGGCTGAGCTAGAGATAAACCCTGAGGCATCAGGCATGGACCCCAAAAAGTGTCCTTGGTGTTGAACACCCCTGGGGAGGGGAGGAAGGCGAGGAGGAGGAGGAGGAGGCACAGAACAGAAAGGGATGTGTGCTCCCTGCACTGACCACCTGAGCATCCAAGACGTGGGACGGGCTTGAGGAGGGGACAGCGAGGTGACAACAGCACTGAGGGTGTGAGAGGGCTCCTCATCCCCTTCAGCCCACGAGGGGCTCTGCATCCCAGGGTGATTCCTGCGGGATCCCCTCCCTGACTGGCCCCTCGGCCGCCCAGCCTGGCCGGGGTGTCCCGCAGCAGCACGGTGCTGGTGGCATACCTGATGACAGTGACAGAGCTGGGCTGGCAGAGCTGCCTGGCTGCCACCAGGGCCGTGCGTTCCTACGCCAGCCCCAACCCCGGCTTCCAGCAGCAGCTGCAGGAGTACGAGAGCACGCTGCTCCACGAGGTAAGCCCTCCTTGCGTGCATTTTTGGGGGGTTTGCAACCAGGCACGGCTCCTTTGCATGCAGCTGTTTGCTCCAGCTGGATTTGGGAATGTCATTTATCACCTGAGGATTTGGGGGTTTGTATGCAAAACCAAAAAGAAATTAAAAAAAAAAAAAAAAAAAGAATTGCCTTGATGTTGTGTGAGTGCAATTTAAAAAACTCTTAAAAACCCTAAACTTGTTTTCTGGAGTTGGGATGCAGCGGGAAGGATGGGAGAGCAGTTTGTCCCTTGGGAACCTCAGGAAGGAGCTGGGCCAGTTCCCGGGAATGCAGCGCCGAGAGGGGGAGTGCAGCGGGAGGAAGGCTCTGGTGAGGGTCTGCCAGGGCTCCCTCTGCCAGCAAGTGCCCTGCTCCCAGGAGGGAGGAAGGCTCTGGTGAGGATGTCTGGGCACGCTGGGGTCTGCCAGGGCTCACTCTGCCAGCAAGTGCCCTGCTCCCAGGGGCAGGTGGCAGGCAGGAGTGGAGAAACCTCCTATTTCCTCCCCAAAACGAGGTGGGGCAGCAGGTCTGGGAGAGCAGGAGCTGAGGCTGGCTGGGTGCAGGGGAGGGAGGATGGAGCAGAGCCCAGCTGCATTCCAGGGAGAGCACTTAGTGCAGAGGTTAGAGCTGCACTTTTGACCTGGAAAGCCTTCGAAAGCGGAGGGACAGGCCTTGAAAGGCAAAGGGAAAGACCTTAAAAAGCAAAGGGAAAAAAACCCTTAAAAGCCAAGGAAAAGGCTTTTAAAAGCACAGCTCCCACCTGGCTCTCCAGCTGCCTCCCACTCTGGACTCTGCTCCTTCCCCCATCCCTGGGGTCCCAAACTTCCCATGGGACACAGACACCTCTGCAAGGAAAGGGAGACGCTGGAAAAGATGTGTGCAAGGGATGTCGAAGCTCCTGTCACCCCTGAGCCCGGAGCCACCCCTGGAGGCAGAGGGCACTGCAGCCACCGTGGCAAACAGGGGTCCCTGTGCTCCCCCTGAGCCCTTGGGGGGATTCCTGTGCTGGCAGGAGGGAGCAGGGACAGCCCGTGACACTGTCCCCAAGGCCAGCACTGTCCCCAAGGCCAAGTTCCTTTCCCCGGTGCTGTCACACAGGGATGTGGCCCTGCCCCATTAGCACCAGCTGGCAGGAACGCCCCTGCAGGAGGGTGGAAAATGTTCCTGGGGATTACAAAACACCCGCGGGGCTGGAGATTCCCTGGGGGCTTCCCCTGGCTGGGCCAGCTCTCCCCAGCCCTTCCCGCAGACCCTGGTGTGGGCTTTGCTGTGCCCTCTCTCCCTCCATCCCAGTAATTCCTCCAGCTCCCAAAATCCCTTCCCACAAACCCTGGTGTAAGCTTTGCTGTGCCCTCCCTCCATCCCAGTTATTCCTCCTGCTCCCAAAAATCCACCCTGGGCTCAATGGACACCGCAATTTCCTCCTTTTCCCTTCAAATCTGCTTTTTCCATCAGCTCACGGTTCTGCCAGTGGCTTTGCAACCCTTTCCCTGAAACAGCCAAGGCACAGCTGGGGGTGGAGGTGCTGGGATGTGTTTTCCTGTCCGTGGGATTTAGCAAGAGCTGCCTTTTCCTTGAAACTCCCACCCGTGTTCCCTGTGATGTCAGCCCTGGGCAGGGAATGGCTCTCGTGGGTGGGAAACCTCAATCCTTGCTGGTTCAAACCTCTGAGGAACAGCTTGGACCTCCTGGGGCTGTGGTGCCTCGGTTTCCTTCACCTCAGGGAGCTCAGATGGGAGGAAGGGATGGGGAAGATGCTCCAGCCTCGTGCAGCTGTGGTTTCAAGCTGGCAAATGGGGCTTCTCTGGGCGGGAGGGATGAAGAAGGAAGGAAAGGACCAAGAGCAGCAGCAGGATGATGGGTAGGGTTAGAAAAGGAAGCCAGTGTGGATGTCACAGAGGGCACAGATGGGCATTCTGGTGACAGACCTGTCCCCCGTGGTGCTGGCACAGCGTGGCCAGGCTGCCTTTTCCCCCAGATGGGCTGGGTGCTGGCCTGGGAGAGAGGAGGAAGAGGAGGAGGAGGAGGAGGAGGAGGAGGAGGGCAGTGGCTTGGTGCTGAGCACTGCAGGAAATGGGCTGGAACCACTTCTTGCTCTGGCTTTAAGAGGAAATGCCTGGCACCTTCCCCCATCTCCCTCCCACTCGCTCCCTCCTCCCTGGAGGGTGGGAGGCAGCCCCCAGCCTGGCTGTGAGCCCTGCTGGGTGCCAGGCAGCCCTTCCCACGGAGCTCCAAACCTCTGGATGGTTGGCACAGAGGGGATGTGCCCCCCATGAGATCCTGGCATGGATCTTGCCCCAAATCCTGCCCCAAACCCTCTGGTCTCACTTCCCAGGGAGTGTTTTCTCTCAAGGAACACAGGTCTGGCTCTCAGGGCCACCCGGGGCAGGGATGTCCCTGCTTGCAGGTGGCAATTGTGTGACAGCCCTGGTGAGTCCTGCTGTGGGAGGGAGTGGATTTGGGAAATCCAGACATTCCCAGTGGAAATCCCCCCCCGCCCCAGCTGATTTTCCCTGGCTGCAGGAGAGGGGGATACCACCAGGGTCACTCTAAAACTTTTTTTTTCCCTTGTGGCTGGTGCAGTGCTGAGCTGCCAGTCCTGCTGCCCTGCCTCCCAACCTTTTTCTGGGAACTTGGTGGCTCCTGCCCATTGAGGATCCCAAATCCACAGCGAGGGCACCTCACCCTGGGGGTGCCAAGGCTGGGCAGCTCACGGCAGCTGCTTCCCTCTCCCCCTGGCTCCCCTGGCTGCATCCCATCCCTGTCCCCATCCTAGGGCTCCAATGCTCGGTCCCTCTCTGCACCCTTTGCACCCACAGGCTCCCTCCATCCTTTCCTCGAGGTGTTTGGTGTTGCTGGGTGTGCTCCTACCACTAATTCCTTGCTGGAGCAGCTGGATCTCTCCTCAGGGAGATGGCAGAGCCCCAGTGAGCCCTGGAGCTGTGAATCCTGGCAGAGCTGCCCCTTCCTGCCCACGCTCCTGCGTGCTGCAGTGTGGGGCTGTCTGGCTGTTTCCTCATCCCAGCACTAACGGGAACAGTTTCTCTGGATCATCCCCAGGCCTCAGCCTGCTGCCAGCTGGCCCCTGGCCACCAGGATGCTCCTGCCTCTGGAATAATCAGGATCAGTGGGGTGAGAGGCTCTCCACAACCTCCCGAGGTGCTCTGACATCAAACCTGCCCCACCTTGCAAGGACCAACTCGGCCCTGCTGCCTGTGGAAAAAAAAAAAAACAACCAAAAAACCTTTGGGAAGCATTCCTTACGGGAATTCAGGCACACGAGGAAGCAGCAGCTTCTTGGCAAGGAGGAATAAATAAAGCTGCTGTCCCAGCTGCAGGCAGTGTGGGAAGCTGAGGGTGCTGCCAGCTCTGTGCTGGGGATGTGGGGATCCCCTGCCTCTCTGGGGTGCTGGGGGTGAGCTCCTGTGGGACTGGCACCTTCCTGCGTGCTGGCTGTGCTGGGCATGCAGCAGGGATGGCTTTGCTCGCTGCTTTCCCCCGGATCTACCGCAGCCCTGCTCTGTTTCTGCGCTCTCTCAGCTTTTCAGGTCACCCTGACAACATCTCCTGCCTTTTTTTTTCCTGCCAGTACCGCGCCTGGATCCTCCGGGAATACGGCAGGAACCCCTTCCAGGACCAGGAGGAGCTGCAGCGCCTGCTGGAGCAGCAGCAGGGCAGCAGGGATTGCTCCTGGCCCCGCTCCCCGGCTCCCTCCTTGTCCCCTCCCTGCCGCACCGCTGGCACCGCCGCTGGCAGCAGATGCACGAGCAGATAACCAGCCAGGCTGTCCCCGGGCTTGGAAAACTCAGTTTTCCCTTTGCCAAGCACCTCCAGGGATTCGTGGCTAGGGCACAAAGCTGCCAGCACCAGCCTGGGCTCCAGGGGGGACAGGAGCCACAGATCCCCCTGGCAGCTGCCAGCTCCAGGGAAAGGGTGGCAGTGCCCTGCTCTGTCCCATGCCCCATTCCCAATGGATCACAGCCCCCTCTCCACCCTCAGAGCAGCAGCCAGCCCCGTCCCTCTCTCCTCATGACAATATCTGGGCTGGCAGGGCACGGGAAAGGTGGTGCAGGCCTTGGGAATGAATCCAAGGTGGGAGGAGATGGAGAGGGGCCACCTTGTCCTCTGCTTCCCTGAGGAAGGAGGAGTGAATCCTGGGATGTGGGGGTGCTCTGAGCCTCGGCTGGCAGCCAGTGGGGTGGGGAGGGGGGCTGGAGGTGTTTTGGGGCTGCCCCTCGCTGTGCATGTCCCTGGCAGGTGAATATCAGCCTCAGGGATAAGGGGAAAGGTAAACCCAAATTTACCTTTTATCTGGAATTTTCCTTATCCCAACTCCAGGGATAATGGGAAAAGTAAACCCAGATTTACCTTTTATCTGGGGTTTTCCTTATCCCAGCCCCAGGGAGGGGGGAAATCCAGCAGTGCCTCTCCTACTGCCTCCATCCCTGGAGCCAGAGTGGGTTTGGGATTTCCCTGAGCCCCATCTGAATGTCCCTGCTTGCCAAAGAAACCAAAAGCTTGGTTGGATTCACTTAACCCATGGACCAACTTAACACTGTCCTTCTCCAAAAGCCTTTTTAATACCTAAACCCTGTGCCCGTGTCCAGTTTTTCATCCCAAGCTCGGATTGTGCTTTTCCAGAGCTTTCTTTGGCAGGAATCCCCCTTACAAGGGGGGTCCCATCCCATGGATTCAGCCCTTCCACTTGGAAACCTTCAACCCTTCCGTGCCATCTCGGCCTTTTACTATAATTACCCTGTTTGTCCTCTCAAAAAAATGTCTTTTCTGCAATTCCTTCTAAGAAAAACGGGATTCAAAACATTTCTAGGAATTGTCTTGATGAAGATTTTTGGGTACTCATCGTGTGACAGCACCAGGGGTGACTCACTCAGCTCCTAATAAAGAAAAAAGTGATTAAATCCTGAGGGTGGCTGGAATTGATTTGTGGTGTTCCTGGTGGGAATACAGAGATGGACTGAAATGACCACCCTGCTTCCCATTTTCCTGGTGAGAACCACCAGCAAAATGAAAAGTTTTAAATATTCTGCTTATAGCCATGATGTATAGAATTCCAGGGGAAAAAAATGTGTTTTTTCCTCATTTATTTAGGTGGAGAAAAGGATCCCTGTGGCTGGTATTCCACATGGGAGTAATGGGAAAGCAATGAATGAGGTGGAGGCTGTTGATGGAGTGGGCTGAAGGGAGGCTGAGCAATCAGCTCAGGGATCAATATTGGATTTAAAGCCTCTGTTTTCATTTTAGGAAGCAGAAAAATGGAACTTGCAGGCAGGAAGAGAAAGGAGAAGAAAGTGGGAGTTAATAGGAAGTCGTTGGAGATGGGTGATAAGCAGAGATTAGATGTGCAGGAGGTGTGATAAGCTCCACAGCCCGGGGTTCAAACATTCCCAGGGAACCACAGCACCACAGAAAAAGCTGGGAAAATCCCCCAGATTTGGGGAATCACAGCAGCACCCTCCGTGCCTGACATCACCGCCACAACCATGCCCCAAAAACCTCCTCCTAACCCAAATTTCCCTGGATTTGAGAGCTATCAAATATCTATTTTTTTATGTGAATATATCTATTTTTTCCACTCTGTCCTCCATCAGTGGGACCTGAGGTGGATTCAGGAATTCTGGGAGCTGGGAGGCAAACCCTGGACAGGTAAAACTGGGCTGATTTCCACTTTTTGCCTGAAACCCTATTTTAATGGGGTTAATTTTTTATCCTCCCCACAGGGACCCTCTTCACCCCAGGGAATTTGGTTTTACCTTTCCATCTTTACCTTTCTCTTTCCTATGAAGCTGCAGAGCCAAAATGAAGGTGGGAATGATGAAGTGGCCTCTCCCCATTGGAAATTCACAATGAATTTCCAGGTTTTTGGTCTCCAGAGAGGATGGAGTTTGGTTGTGTGCAGACCCTCCAAAACACCACATTTTCCCAAGAATTTTAACAAAACAAAGAGGTTTTTACAGGAGGGTCTCTATCTAGCAGGAGGATGCAAAACCCCTGCAAAGCTTAAAATTGTATTTTTTGGTCAAAAAAAAAAAAAAAGAAAAAAAGAAAAAAGAAAATGAATCCTCCTGACTGTCTGATTGCAGAAGATGGGTTTTGGCTCGCCCCAAATCTCCTGGGGGGGATCCAAAGAGGATCAGTGGGGTGTTTAAAAACAAGGGCCACACAGCCATCCTTTATTAGAAATGACAGGAAAGGTTGTGCACCTCAGAGCGTTATTTTTATTAAACCATCTGTCCAGCTCTATACATTTCCCATTTCTCTGTATTACCCACGTGGGAGTAATTATGGTTTTCTTCCAAGAAATGTGTGTGTAATCTGGTAATCCCAAAAAAAAAACCCCTCTGAAGTCAGGCTGCAGATGGTCCTTTATGCTCTGGTGGGTCTGGCTGGGTTTGGTCGGGATGGGGCACGGTCAGGACACCAAATCCAGACTGGGAACAGTGGGAACTGCTGGGGCAGGCAGGGAGGGAATGATCCTGGACTGATCCCAGAAAGGAACTGGGAACTGCCTGGACTAAACTGGGACTGGGGATGGACCAGTCTGGGACTGGGGAAAGTGGCCTGGGAGTGGGAATGGACTGGGCTGGGACTGGGACACTGGTCTGGGAATGGGGAAACTGGGCTGGGAATGGGGAAGCTGGTCTGGGACTGAGGATGGACCAGTCTGGAAAGTGGTCTGGGAGTGGGAATGGGCTGGGCTGGGACTGGGGACACTGCTCTGGGACTGGGAAAGGTGATTTGGGGTTGGGGATAGAATGACCTGGGACTGGAGAGTGACCAGTCTGGGACTGGGAAAACTGATCTGGGATTGGGGAAACTGATCTGGGACTGGGGAAACTGATCTGGGACTGGGGAAACTGATCTGGGACTGGGGAAACTGATCTGGGACTGGGGAAACTGATCTGGGACTGGGGAAACTGATCTGGGACTGGGGAAACTGATCTGGGACTGGGGAAACTGATCTGGGACTGGGGAAACTGATCTGGGACTGGGGAAACTGATCTGGGACTGGGGAAACTGATCTGGGACTGGGGAAACTGATCTGGGACTGGGGAAACTGATCTGGGACTGGGGAAACTGATCTGGGACTGGGGAAACTGATCTGGGACTGGGGAAACTGATCTGGGACTGGGGAAACTGATCTGGGACTGGGGAAACTGATCTGGGACTGGGGAAACTGATCTGGGACTGGGGAAACTGATCTGGGACTGGGGAAACTGATCTGGGACTGGGGAAATGGATCTGGGAATGGGGAAATGGATCTGGGATTGGGGAGACTGGTCTGGAATTGGGGAGGTTTATTTGGCGAAGTACGGATCATGGGCTGGGGATGGATTGGTCTTGGACTGGGGAAACTGGTCTGAGACTGGGGATGGACTGGGCTGGGACTGGGATATCGGTGTGAGACTGGGAATGGACTGGGCTGGGACTGGGATATTAGTCTGAGACTGGGGATGGACTGGGCTGGGACTGGGATATCGGTGTGAGACTGGGAATGGACTGGGCTGGGACTGGTAACGGAGCAGTCTGGCTCTGGGAAGACTGCTCTGGGACTGGGGAAGCTGGGTTGGAACTGGGAATGGATTAATTTGGGACTAGGAATGACGGGACCGAACCGACCCGGGACATACCCGGGACAGGGACGAGCTAACCACGCCCCCTCCCGCTTCGGCCCCGCCCCCTTCGCTCAGGCCCCGCCCCTCCCGGTCAGCTGATTTCGGGGAAAGCCTCGCTTTAAGAGAAACTGCGGCGCGCGCCCCGCCGGGACGCTCCTCATTGGTCAGCCCCGCACGGCCCCGCCTCCTCATTGGGTAGGGCGGGAGCAAGGAGGAGTCAGTGATTGGCGGAGCGTGGAGGGGGCGTGGCGGTGGGCGTGGCCGCATAATCTCTGTGGTATAAATAATGAGCTCGGGGAATCCGCGGGCGCGGCACCGGGAGGGCAGAAACGGGAACGGGACCGGCACCGGCACCGGCTGGGGGACAGGTACCGGCATCCCGACACCAGCATCCCCCGTGCGAGGGCAGGGTAGGGCCGGCCGGGGGACCGATACCGGCATCTGGGAGGGCAGGGACCGGCCGGGGGACAGGGACCAGCATACCTATGGATGGGCAGGGACCGGCTGGGGGACAGGGACCGGCACCGGCATCCCGCGTAGGAGGGCAGGGACCGGCCGGGGGACCGATACCGGCATCCCGGGGTGGGCAGGGACCGGCCGGGGGACCGATACCGGCATCCCGTGGGTGGGCAGGGACCGGCACCGGCATCCCCGTGGGAGGGCAGGGACCTGCCGCAGGATCGCGTCCTGTACCGGCACCCTCTGTGAGCGGACACCGGGAAGGCAGGGGCAGGTCCCGAGCCCTGCCCCGGTTTCCTGCACGCCTGCGGGGCTGCCGAGAAGCGCAGGAGGTTTGCGGGGTCGCACGGATGCGGGATGTCCCCATCTCGTGGTCCCCTGCGCCAGGAGCGAGCCCGGGATGGGCGGGCTGGAGCCGGGGCTGCCGCTGCCCGCCCGGTGCAGGGGGCTCCTCGATGTTGTCCCGAGCTGTGACTCCCTCTCGGGGAGGGAGACGGAGCCCCGGCCTCCGGCAGCGATGGGAAGAAGCTTTCTAGAAAAAAGAAGTGTCCCATTTCTGTGGGATTTCTCGGGTTCTTCCCTTTTGGCATCACTCAGGGTGGGTGCTGGAGCCCCCAGAGGAGCTGCCCCCATTCCTCCAGGGACGAGCTGTGGCATGTCCTTTGGGGCATCCAGAGCTGTGCCCTCCGTGATGTTTTGGCTGGTGGTGTTGGTGCTCACCATCCCTATAAACCAGGGGCTGTGCTCTGAGGAGCCAGGGCCATCTAGAAGGGATGGAATTGGTGGCACTGAGCTGGTGGGAGCCCATGGCAAAGCAGGGACCATGGCTCTCGGGCTGTGCTGGGAGCACCCTTGTTTTCTCCCCAAAAATCTTCCAGTGGGGCAGTAAAGAACAAATAAACAAGGGAGAGGCAGTCCTGTAAAATGTAGAGCCCAAAATGCCTGGGAAGTTGATTTGGGGGCTGCTGATCACTTCTGCCAGGCCACCAGCTCCTGTCATGGCGTGGAGGTGACAGGGAGGGTTGAGCCTGGGACTTTGCTTCCAGCAGCTGTGTGTTCATTATCCCTGTGAGGATTTGGGATGCCGTTTGGAGCTGGCAGCTGCTCCCCAAATAGTGCTTGGTGAGAGGAGCTGCTGCCCCCTCCGGGACAAATCCTTGTGCCAAGGCCAGCCAGGGACAGCTCTGGCACCCCAGCCTGGCCTGCCCAGTGTCACTTGCTTGATGTTTTGCTGGTGGTGCTGGTGCTCACCATCCCTAAAAACCAGGGGCTGTGCTCTGAGGAGCCAGGGCCATCTAGAAGGGATGGAATTGGTGGCACTGAGCTGGTGGGAGCCCATGGCAAAGCAGGGACCATGGCTCTCGGGCTGTGCTGGGAGCACCCTTGTTTTCTCCCCAAAAATCTTCCAGTGGGGCAGTAAAGAACAAATAAACAAGGGAGAGGCAGTCCTGTAAAATGTAGAGCCCAAAATGCCTGGGAAGTTGATTTGGGGGCTGCTGATCACTTCTGCCAGGCCACCAGCTCCTGTCATGGCGTGGAGGTGACAGGGAGGGTTGAGCCTGGGACTTTGCTTCCAGCAGCTGTGTGTTCATTATCCCTGTGAGGATTTGGGATGCCGTTTGGAGCTGGCAGCTGCTCCCCAAATAGTGCTTGGTGAGAGGAGCTGCTGCCCCCTCCGGGACAAATCCTTGTGCCAAGGCCAGCCAGGGACAGCTCTGGCACCCCAGCCTGGCCTGCCCAGTGTCACTTGCTCAGGTGACAGCACAGCTGGGGGCTTTAATCCCCATCCCTCTGCTTCCTCTGTGATTTATCCTGCAGCAGAATAGGAATAAGCAGAGCACCGAGTCAGCCGCTTCTGGGAGCGGAACTTTGGTAGAGCTGGAGGAAGAATTTGTGTAACTCAGAAGGAAATTGCCTTTTTTTTTTAATTTTAAAAGAGTTTTTAGAAGAAGAGGATGGGGTGGGGTTGTGGGCTGGGGGTGTTTTAATCTCAGAATCACAGAACTGTGGCATGCCAGCAGGGTTTGGGCTGGAAAGGACTTTAAAGCGGGCAGACTTTGGCATGAGGGGCTTCCAAAAGCTGCAGGTGGTGCCGCTGCCAGCCGAGCGGGGGGCAGAGGGGCCAAGCACCCCAGTGCCTGTGCCGGGATGGAGCTGCAGAGCTGAGAGGGCCCGTGGGTGTCCCGTGCCCCCAGGATGTGTGACAGGAACGGCGGGCGGCGGCTGCGGCAGTGGCTGATCGAGCAGATCGACAGCGAGCTCTACGCCGGCCTCATCTGGGAGAACGAGGAGAAATCCATGTTCCGCATCCCCTGGAAGCACGCCGGCAAGCAGGATTACAACCAGGAGGTGGACGCTTCTATTTTCAAGGTAGGGAATGCTTTTTCTTGCTGATTCCTGGGCTCTGTGCTGCTGGTTTTGTGCCTTGGTGGGACGTGGCCACGCTGTCTCTGGGTTTTACATCTTTAACCCTTGCAGGAGATGCTGCAGTTGGTCTCCTGGCTTATTTATTTTTTTTTTTGGGATGATTTATTCCTTTTCATCAAAATTTACGACCAGTTTTAAGTTTGTTTTCGGTATGTTTGAATTCAGATGTGATGTGAGAAGCAGCTTTTGACCTGCTCTAAGCTTCTCAGCAGCTTCTCTTGATAAAATGCTGGGTTTATATTAAAAAAAAAAAAACAAACAAAAAAAACTAAAAAGACTTTGTAGGACGGAAGGAAGAATTTCACTGAAGCAGGGGATTTCCAGTTTTGGAAAATATGGGAAAATTCCGTCCTGAAGCAAAAAGCTCAGGTCTTTCCCAGGAATTCCCTTCCCTCTGACCCCACTTCCAAGTATCTGTACTGGTGAAGAAGTTCAATTTCAGTTTAATTTCAACTGGTTTGGGAGCACTGAGTTATGACGATAGCCTTGAACTCAGCCCTCTGAAAATATAGAAATATCTATAAAAGGAATCAATATGTATTTTAAAAAATATGTAATGTTTTTCATTTTTCCTTCAATGGTAAAAATATGTTCTCCTACCAAAAGCACAAATTAAGTTGTGATCTTAGGGAAACCAGTTTATTTATTTGTCAGGAGCTGACAAATGAGGTTTATTCTGATTTTTAACTGAGCAGCGATTCCTCGTGCTCCCAGCAGCTCTTGACCCGCAGGTGTAGAAGTGAACCCACACGTGATTTTGACCTCTGCTTTTTGAAAAGCTGGGTTTTACGAGCCTTTTCTGCATTTCTGAGGCAGGCAGTGCTGCTCTGCACCCCAAACCCCCCCAGGTGTGCTGCAGGCTGTGCAGTCTAGGAGCGAAACAACAAATCCCCAAGAGATGCTCGACAGGGTGCAAGATGCAAAATGCTCTCTGCAAGCCCAGCTCTTCCTCCCTGAGAGGCTTTGTAGGGCTCACAGGGAGGATTTTCATAGTTTTTTTTTCTCATTCTTTGCTTTAGGCCTGGGCTGTTTTCAAAGGCAAGTTCAAGGAGGGCGACAAAGCCGAGCCGGCCACGTGGAAGACGCGGCTCCGCTGCGCCCTGAACAAGAGCCCTGACTTTGAGGAGGTGACAGACAGGTCCCAGCTGGACATCTCCGAGCCCTACAAGGTCTACAGGATCGTGCCAGAGGAGGAGCAGAAGTGTGAGTTCCCCAGGAGGGGACTGAGCCTGCAGTGGGTGCATCCTGTGAGCACCTGAGCTCGGCTCCCTGCCAGCCCCTGCTCTTGTCCTGCTCTGCTGTGTCCCCCTGCCGTGACAGGGAGGGGAGGACAAAGGCCAGGCTTGGGTTTTTTTAACCCCTTAAACCCTTAGGAAATGTGGGACAGCTGCAGCTTTGTGGGAGCTCCCATCCCCTGAGGATGTTGTAGGGGCAGATTCCACCTTCCCTGCCTGGCAGAGGGACACCTGCAGTGGGTGCATCCTGTGAGCGCCTGAGCTCCCTGCCAGCCCCTGCTCTTGTCCTGCTCTGCTGTGTCCCCCTGCCGTGACAGGGAGGGGAGGACAAAGGCCAGGCTTGGGTTTTTTTAACCCCTTAAACCCTTAGGAAATGTGGGACAGCTGCAGCTTTGTGGGAGCTCCCATCCCCTGAGGATGTTGTAGGGGCAGATTCCACCTTCCCTGCCTGGCAGAGGGACACGAGCCTCAAACTTTTTTTTTCCTCCCAAGCCCTGCCCTATGAGGATGGTGGGGAGCTGCAATAAATCCCTTTTCTTGCTGGAGGAGCAATGATTTTGCAGAGAGCTGCTCTGATGTCCGGTGTGGCTCAGCTCACACTAACTATAACTCTATTTGTGGTTAGGGGAGCCTGTGTGCTTTGTCCTTTAAGTTAAAAACTTGCAAAAAAAAAAAAACAAACCCATGATTTTGCAGTCAGGAAATCTCCCTTTAGCATGTCTGTCCCCTCCAGCCCGTTCACACAGGGGCTGTGCTGCCACTATGCAAATGGCACTGCAGGTTCCCACCAGCAGCACCCCTGCACTGGGGTGGCTGGTGGAAAAAAGAGAAGCAGCAGCCCCAGCCCCAGTCTCTGGGGTGCTCAAAAAAACCCAAAAAACTCAAAAAAAACCCTGCTCCAGCTCTGTCTCTGTCACCAGCCAGGCTTTTGATTTTTCTTGCTGCTGGTCCCTGTGCAGGGGGGAAATTAGTTGTAAAGCGATTTTTTTGGGCCCAAAAAGCAGCTCTGGAGGGGCTGTGAGCCTGCTCC
This sequence comes from Onychostruthus taczanowskii, assembly GCF_017590055.1. Classification (NCBI taxonomy): domain Eukaryota; kingdom Metazoa; phylum Chordata; class Aves; order Passeriformes; family Passeridae; genus Onychostruthus; species Onychostruthus taczanowskii. Next base: position 11,892,502 of record NW_024499017.1, on the reverse strand, counting down.
AGGTGCTGTTACACAGCTCTGCTGTGGTTCCTGCTCTCATCACTTTCACTGGGTGAAAGGTTCCCAAAACCCCTCAAGATGAGCTGTGCCTGGCCAGTGTGGGTGTTCTCACTGCAGTGTCACCTCTCCTTCCAGGCAAAGCAGGGGTGGCCAGCGGGAGCAGCCTGAATGATGTCACCGAGATGGACTGCAGCTCCTCTGCCATCGACGAGCTCATCAAGGAGGTGAGGCCTCACCCTGGCTGCAGGTGCAGGGCTTGGGTCAAGCTGTCCGGCTTGGGAAAGCCCTGCCCTCCCCGAATTCCCTCTGCAGAGCTGCAGGGTTGGCTTTGCAGCTCCTTCACACGGTTCTGATGTTGGCTCCTGCTTTCCTTGTGCGTCCAGCTGGGAGAGACCTTCACTGGGGAGGAGTCTGTCAGAGCTCTGGGCCCCTCCTTGGCCTTGTCACACCTCTCTGTAGCTCTTGAGGGTCTTATTCAGATGTACAACCTCAGCAATGCCAGATTTGATCTTTCCAACCCCCAAAATTGGCTGGTGCTGCCATTTGGGTCCTCCCTGAGCGTTTCAGGTGCCTTGCTGGAGGCACCGAACCCGCTCTGATCCCGGTGTCTGCTGTCCCACAGCCCTCCTGTGTGGATGAGTACCTGGGCATCATCAAGAGGAGCCCCTCACCCCCCCAGGAGACCTGCAGGAACCCCCCAATACCCGACTGGTGGGTGCAGCAGCCCAGCCCTGGTAAGCAGCCAACAGCTGGTGTGGTGTTTGGGAGATTTTTGGGGCAGGAAAAATCTTCCTGTGTGGGGATACACAACGGAGAGCAGTTTATTTTATCTTCCTTATTAAGAGTGTTTGAAGTGCTCATTAAGAAATCCAGCTGGGAGCTTTTTGCTGGCATTTCCCATGTGGGAGCTGGGAAACCTGGGGCAGAAAATGAGGGGGAACTGAGGGATTGGGATTTGGGATTTGGGAATGCAGGCTCAGCTTGGCTTTCTGTGCCCACAGCATTGCCCCTGATGAATGGATACTCCAGCTACGAGCAGTATCACTCAGGTAAGGCACCTCACCTGGCCAGCAGGTGCCCCTCTCTGTTCGTGGTGGCAGGAGGTGGCTCTGACTCTGTCCCCCACCTTCAGGGAGGCTTTGCTTTGGGTTTGGGAGGTGATTATCCACATTTCCACGCTGGGGTGAATCCTGCCTGGTGGCATGGGGGCAGAGAGCAGCTGCTTGGGGTGCTGGGGCCAGGCAGCCTTTGGAATGGGGGGATCTGCCTGTGGCATGGGGGGAGTGAGGAGCAAAGGCAGGAGGAAGAGGCTCAATGTATTTCATGGCCTTGAACTGAACCACCAGAAGTTCCACCTCAACATGAGGAAAAACTTCCCATGGAGGGTGTCAATGTTGGAACAGCTGCCCGGGGAGCTGTGGAATTTCCCTTTCTGGAGACCTTCAGAGAGGAATTCATGGAACAAACCCCACCTGGATTTGTTCCTGTGTCACCTGCTGCAGGTGACCCTGCCTGGGCAGGGGGCTGGACTGGGTGGTCCACAGGTCCCTTCCAACCCCAGCCACTCCACGATCCTCTAATACTGGGAGCTCTCACTTGCTGCTCAGCCCTGGAGATGTCCCTCCACCAGGAGACAGCCACTCCCAGGAGATTTGGGGTTTGGGCATGGCGGCGAGGAGCAGCTTTGTCCCTTCCTGATGAGACGCGCGCGTCCCTCGCCTGCCAGGTTATTCCCAGATGGTGATCAGCTTCTACTACAGCGGGAGGCTGGTGGGCCACGTCAGCACCTCGTGCTCTGAGGGCTGCAGGATCTCCCTGGGGCAGCCCTCGGGCCACGGGGAGAAGCTCTACGCCCCCGATGCCCTGGAGCACGTGCGGTTCCCCTCGGCCGACGCCATCCAGAACGACCGCCAGAAGCAGATCACCAGGAAGCTCTTTGGGCACCTGGAGAGGGGTGTCCTCCTGCACAGCAACAAGCAGGGCATCTTCATCAAGAGGCTGTGCCAGGGCAGGGTCTTCTGGAGTGGCAACACCATGGCCTACAAGGACAGGCCCAACAAACTGGACCGGGAGGACGTGGTGAAGATCTTTGACACCAACTTGTTCTTCCGAGGTTTGTGGGAGCCTCCTGCAGGCTTTGGTGTTAGGATTTCTGCTCTTTCCTGTGGGGAGAATCCCTGCATTGGTTGGTTTAGGATGGTCAGCCAGCAGATGTGGTGGGCAACCCTGGGTGGCAGCAGTTTGGGGTGGGGGAACCTTCAGAGGAGGGTGGAGGAGAGCAGGGATATGACTCTGGCTAGAAACTCCCTGGAAAAGCTGAGGTAATTCTGGGATCCCAAAGCCTTGGGACAATGCACAAATGGTTTGTGGAGCTTGACCTGGCATGAGACCCCCTTGGGCCCTGTGGTGGGGTTGAAAGGGTGGAGCCCTTTTTCCTTGCACACTTTGAATCCCTCACTGCTGGGTTCCCAAGGATGAGCAGGTGACACTGCCACACTGAGGGAAGGATAATCTGGTGTTTGGGGTCATGTGGCAAATTCCAAACCAGAGCCTTTGCTTGAGCCCACAGCTTCCTTGCGGGGTGTTTGATCCCAGGGATGTGTAACAAAGCCTCTGGAGGGCAAATCCCAAGTTTTCCTGTGTCCTTGCAGAGCTGCAGCAGTACTACAACAACCAGGGCCGCTTCCCAGACAGCAGGGTCATGCTGTGCTTCGGGGAGGAGTTCCCAGATGCCATGCCCCTGAGGTGTAAACTCATCCTTGTCCAGGTACGGGGGGCTGGGAGGAAAAGGGACCCAGGAAAGGTGGGAATTCTGCCAGCAGAGCTCCACCCCTGCAGCCACGGGGCATTTGGGTGGATGGGGGTGGAAGTGTGGTGCTTTCCCACAGCCTCCTGAGAGGTGCTTGGGCTGCTGGCTATCAAATTCCTGCAGCTGGGCTTGCAAATGAAGCTCCCTAATGGCACAAGTTTTGTGAACTGCAGGGAAATCTTTCCTCTTCCTCCTGATCCTGCTTTGGCACTGGGACTTTTCCTGTGGGAAATGGGGAAGTAAATGCCTGGACTGATTTAAGATCAGTCAGTGATGTGCTCAACAGCTGTGATTGGCAGCAGTGGGGTTGGGAAACCTTAGGAGGGTGAAGAAGGGGATGGGATGTGGGGTCAGCCCTCGTGGCTCTGGTCAGAAACTTCCCCTTGGAGAAGCTGCAGCAGTTGTAGGGTTGAAAAGGCTCAGGACAGGGGGTTTCTGTCCTGAAACCCAGGCCCAGCCAGGCTGTGACAGCAGGGATGTGACAGGGAGGGCACAGGGAGGGTGTGGCATCCCCTCCTGAGCAAGCAGAGACCCACCAGGTCAGAGACTGGTCCTGTGCCTCCTGCACAGCTCCTGACCTCATCACCTCTTGCTGTCCTGGATGTCTGCCCCAGTGGATCACTCTGGACATCCCCAGCCTGTCCTTGCACCTCAGTATCCCTGCTGGCAGAGCTCCTGGGGCTGCTCCTTTATCCCTGGAGCCAGCGCTGCTGTCCTGGCAGGAGCTGTGCTGTGCTGTGTGTCCCCCATGCAAGGAGCAGCAGGAGATGCCCCAAGAGGACGCTCCCCACTCAATCCCTGTCCTTTTTCCTTTGTCCCAGGTGGAGCAGCTGTACCTGAGGCAGGTGGTGGACGAGGCTGGGAAGAGCTGCAGCTCCAGCCCCATGCTGCCCATGGCAGAGGAGCCCCAGCACGACCAGGGCTACCGGATCTTCCAGGACATCTGCACCACGCGGCCGCTCTTCCGAGAGAACCAGCAGATTGCAGTCTGAGCCTGCTGGGCTGGCCTCATCCACAGCCACGTCAGTCCCTCCAGTGCCTAAGTGTCCTAAAAAAGTGACCCTAAAAAAGTGTCCTTATTTTTTTTTTCCTTATTTTTTTCCTTATTTTTTTTTTTGCTTTTTTTTCCTTTTTTTTTTCCTTATTTAATTTTTTTCCTTATTTTTTCCTTATTTTTTCCTTATTTTTTCCCATTTTTTCCATTTTTTTTCTTTTTAAAATTTTTTTTTCTTTATTTTTTTTCTTTTCTTTTTTTTCTTCTTTTTTCTTTTTTTTCCCTTTTGGAAATTTGGGTTTTGTTCTTTGCTGTTTCCAGTGCAGGGTCTGTATAAATCCAGTGGTGAAAACGTGCCGTGAGCAAACAGCTTGGATGTTCAGTGTTTGTCCTGTCAACAATTTATGATAAAAGTGACTTTTCTAGCCCCAGGACTGTCTGTAGCTCATGGCTGGGGCACGAGGGAGCATCCAAGCTGTGCAGGAAGGTCAGGGCTGGCTTTGCTTTTTGTTGCCTTTGTTAATGGCCATTCAGGCAGAACCAAAAACCAACAGCTGTAACCACCTGCCCCAACAACCTGCAACTCAGACCTTGCTGAGAGCAGCAATTCGACAGGAGGTGACTCTTGGAAAAGCATCAGAATGCTCAAATTTAGGAAATGATATCCAGGAATCAGCTCTCCCCCTTCAAAGAGTCCTGCTGGCGACTCCTGAGCACTCCTGGGTGTGCCTCCCAAAGGGAACTCCTGAAATTCCTCTTTATTTTTTGCTGTGAGGTTTATGTGTTTCTTTTTCACGCCAAAGTGGATTGAAATTTGGCAAGCCATGCAGAGATTCTATATGTAAATATTGAACACAAAGACTTGGGAATCTTAATTTTTCCTGACCAGAGCCAGAGTTTATATAAATATATAGAGTTTTAATTTTTCAAGACTGCAGCGTAGTGTGAATAGCTTGGCTTCACCCTCCCAAACACACGTGTGGGGCTCTCCCAAGCGTGTCCAGGCAGCGCCATCCATGTGGAAATCCTCATTTTCACAGCCTCTGTGTGTGCCCCCAGCTCTGGGGAGCTGCTGGTGCCTCCCAAAGCAGGACTGCACATGTGTGCGTGCCACCAAAGCTGCCTATTTATTGTATGCCTGAGGTTTATTAATTTTTGGGGTAAATTTTTATATCTCCCTGCAATTAAAGTGCTATATTTTGTATTTCTCTTGCGATGTGGTTTTTGGGTGCAGTGGGTGGGGTCTCAGAGCTGCTGGGGGGAGTCTGGGATCTCTGACTTGCCCCTGATTTGGTTTTACCTGTGGTGGGGCCTGTGTTAAGCCTCTGTCACCTCCTTCCTCTTCCTGGATTTATCTCCAGCCAGAAAGAAATGAGTCAAAATGCTGTAATGCAATGGAGGGAGGGAAATGGGATCACTTGGAGAGCCTTCATTCCAGGGAGGAGGAAGATGTGTCCCTGCTCATCTGCCACAGCACTGAGCTGGGTGTGATGCTTCAAGGTCACGAGGTGGGGACAATTTTTTATGGTTGTGTCCAAAAACTTCCTCTTTTCCTTTTCCCATGGGAAATGGGAGCGTTTCCCCACTGTCCTGTGGTGGTGTAATCCCAGCTGACAGGCAGGTGCCTCCCTCATTCCCTGGTACCCCTTCAGGGGGAGGGGAATTGGAAAGAAAAGCCTTGTGGATTGAGAACAATTTAATATTTGGAAGAAATTCTTTACTTTGGGGAGGAATCCTTCCCTGTGAGGGAGGTGAGGCCCTGGCACAGGGTGCCCAGAGAAGCTGTGGCTGCCCCTGCATCCCTTGAAATACTCAAGGCAAGGTTTGGTGGTGCTTGGAGCAATCTGGGACAGTGGAAGGTGTGCTGCCCATGGCAGGGGGTGGAATGAATTGAATTTTAAGGTCCCTTCCAGCACAAACCATTCAGGCATTCTAATTACAAAAATATCAAGTATAGTAATTGTAATGAAAGGCAGAGAAGAGTAAAAGTGAAGGGAAGCAGGTGATGCAATTGCTCATCCCTACTGAGAAGAAAATGAGCACTATCCCAGCAGAAACCAGGACACTTCTCTGTTGTATTGCACTGAATAGTTATTTAGTTGTTTTAAGTAACTATTTAGTGCAATAAAACACTTCTCCATCCAAATTTCTCAGGGTTCTGCTCTAGGGGGGTGAACCAGCTTGAACTTTGAGATCAAGCATGAGGATTGAGGGAATTCCTCCATCCTTGCCCCATCCCTGTTGGTGGGATGCTCATGGTCCTGCCTGTGCCCTTGTGCACATCCTCTGCAGGCATTGCAGCACCTGCATTTGGTGCCTGTGAGAAGAACTGGCTGCACACCGAGGGTTTTTTAGGATGCACCAGGATCCTAAAGGGCAAAGGAGACCCCGACTCCTGTAAGCTGCTATGGGGTGCTGTGCCACTGGGAGGGGGATGGCACCTGTAGGGGCACTGTGAGCGCTGCTCAGCCTTTCTCTGCTCTTCCTGAGCATCCCACGGGCTTGACCCCTGCTCCAGCCCTCCCTGCTCCCCCAGAGGGTCAGGGAGCCTCACCTCCTGTGATGCCTTGGGAAGGCTGAGCTAGAGCAGAGGCTGGGCCGAGCTAAGGAATCAAGAAGGGATTTATTCAAAGGATCTCCTCAATGGATCCACCTTGGGCAGCACAAGAGCCCAGCCAGGGCTGCACCCAGGATGAACCAAAATGGTCCCAAAATGAACCCAAGGTGAACCCAAATGGTCCCAAAATGAACACAAGATGGATCCAAATGGTCCCAAGATGAACCAAAATGGTCCCAAAATGCACGAGCGCTCACGGGGTCTCTCCCTGGGATCAGCTCTGCTCCATGTGCACATTGCAGTTCAGTGTCCAATTCCAGCTCAGCCCCTGCACTCCCATCCTGCTTGTTTTTCTCTCTCCAGCCCATGGGGTTTGTGCTCTTGGGGCTGAGATTTGGATCATTTGTCCTTGGTGCCCAGCTGGAGCAGGAATTGTTTTGTGTCCCTGCTCTGTGCACAGAGCTCACCATGCCCTGATGTGAAGCTCAGGCCTGCACATTAAAGCAGCACAGAATGTGAAAAATATAAGATAAAAAAACCTGAGGCACCAGGCATGGGCTCCCAAAAAGTGTCCTTGGTGTTGAACATTGCAAGGTGGAGGTGGGACCGAGGCACCCTCTGTGGGCTGTGCTGGAGCAGCTCATGAGGGATCGGAGCCTGGGACACCAGAAACCCCACTCGTGGTTTCCCCAGATGTGCAGGGCCAGGTCCTTCCCCAGAAACCACCACCTTGTGCCTGCCTGGAGCCACCTGCTCCTGCCCAGGGCTCTTTCAATTTCCACCCCAGACCGCGGCAGGGCCGTGGGGAGCTGAGGTGCCTTGTGCTGCACTGGTTATTTTTGGTGCTGTCAGCGTGTCTCAGAGCCCACAGCTCGGTTTGGGACCTCCACCAGCACCATGGCTTCCACCCCACAGAGATTCCAAGAGGAAATGGCTGGTGGGTGGGGAGGGAGTGGGAAGGAGAGAGTGGTTGCAGGAAGGGTAATGGGGTGGGCACATGGTTGTGGGCAGGGGTCCTGTTTGGGCTCAGCTAGGGCTCACAGAAATGTTAGCTTAGGTTTAATGCCTGGGTTTATCTTGGGTTTAGGCCTAGCCTGGGTTTCCCATCCTGCAATCCATCATGAGGAAGCCTCCAAGGCTGACGTTCCAGCACAGATTTCCAGGTCAGTGCATTGATTTCACACAGGGGTGCTCTGGCCCAGAGTCACCGTGCCTTTTGTGACATTCCAGAAGGAATTCCTGCACGTCTCTCACTTTTCCTGCGGGCCAGGCAGGAATGGCACTGCCATCCCCAGCTGGGAGGCTGGTGGGGTCTGGAAGAGCCCCAATCCAGAGGCAGTGCCTGCATCCTGGCACACATCCCTGCACCTTTCTGGGCCCTAGGCAGCTCCAGGGAGCTGCTGCTGCAGCTGTGCCCTGCCTTGGTGGTTTTGGGCGACTGGTGACTCAAATACTTTCGTTGGTTTCTGTTCACTTGGGTTCCTCTCTGTCACCTCCCCGAAGTGAAACCTCAGTGCCAGCGTTGGCTCCTCTCTGCCAGCGCCTCGTCTGCTGGCAAGTCCCAAAAGTGGCCCAAGGTTTTGGCTGAGGACCCTGTCCCCAAACCCTGGGGGTGATCTGTCCCCTGCATCCCCTCCACAGAGTGATCCTCCTGGTGCAGCAGGATAATGGAGCACAAATGAGATACTCGCACTGCCCTTCCCCAAAATTCTTGCTGCTTTTTTTTGTGGTTTCCCACACTTGGAGTCAGAGCAGCAGCACCATCAAATTCCTTCTTGATGTCAAGGTATCTCCTTGTGTCCCAGGAGGGCCTGTGGGAATGGGAAGAGAATTTCTGGGGGTTACCAGGCTGAACTCCTGCCTTCAGGAGCAAAAGGTTCCACATGGGAAGGAGAGTGGAGCTTGGTTTCCGTGAAGGAAACCTTAACTTGCAGGACATACAGGGTTCCCTCAATAATATTTGGCAAGGAGCCATGTGCTTACCAAATCCTCCTGACATCTGGCAGGGAAGGGTGGACCAGGGCAAGAAATCTGGGGAAATTTCCTAAGATTTTCCAGCCTAAAGATGTCTACTCTGTGGTAGAGGAACATTTTGATTTCTGGGTGCTACAAAGGATGTGATCCACACTGCAGCCCCTTGATGTTTTGTTCACTGACTCAGGGACGTAATTTGGGGTCCAAAGCCAACCTTTCTCCTGAGATTTGTGGCTGGAAGGCAGCTGGGCCTCTGGGAAGCATTTTCCTTGGGAGAAAGTGAGCTGGGTTGTATCCTGGGTTGTATTGATCTTGTTCATCACATGTTTCTGGAGTTTGGTGAGGGGCATGCAGGACAAACGCCAAAACCACCACGGAAGGTGGCTTCAGGAGAAGAATTCAGCAACCATGAGGACAACAAGTGTCTACCCACCCCTCCCACATGCCTAAAACCCAGTGTGAGGAGTTATCTAGTGCCAAATTCACCTGAAGAACAAGTTTGGTGGGCTGGCGAGGAGAAAGGCAAGGTTTGTCCAGCTAAATCCTGAGATTTACCCCAAATCAACCTGGAGAAAGAGGAAAAGCTCTGCAGGCGTCTCCATCCAGTGCTCTGCAACCACAAGTCAGTGGCAGGTCCCAGCTCACAGTTGAACTGCTCGGGAATCCCAGACCCACCAGCTCCAGCTGCTTCCTCCAAGCTGCCCCCGCTCGGCACCGGCCCCCCCAGGCGCCTCTCCAGGCGTTAGAAAACAAACAGTCACTTTTTATTTCGAGACACCAGGCTCCCCAACTGGTCTGATTGCTCAATGCCCCCGTTTCAGCACAGCAGCCTGTCCAGAGCCAGCTGCTCCGGGCTCTTCCTGGCAGCATGTTGTAATCCGGGAGCAGCCCCCTCCTCGTGGGCAGCAGGATGTGTCCTTGGGAAGGCAGGAAAGCTGCTGCGTGGAGGCTCCCACCTCCTTTTCCAAAGGCATTTATACACTTTTGGGTGGTTTTGTGGCCAAGGATGATGATTTGCGATGGAAACCTGTTGTAATCTGGGAGCAGCCCCCTCCTCGTGGGCTCTGGCAGCAGGATGTGACCTTGGGAAGGCAGGAAAGCTGCATGGAGGCTCCCACCTCCTTTTCCAAAGGGATTTATACCCTCTTGGGTGGTTTTATGGCCAAGGACGATGATTTGTTATGGAAACCTGGCAGGAAAACCCATGCAGAGTTGACTTTGGTGGATCTCAAGGGCTTTGCCCCATTTTGTGACCATTTTTTTGACACGGTTTCACATGACTCTTTTCAGTTGTCTTTTGGTTTGGGTGGATGGTGGGACTTGGTTCAAGGGCCAAACCATGAGGTCAGAGCTGTGGGGGCAACACAAGGGTCAGCCAAAGGCACCTCCTCAGATCCATCAAAAGAAGGAAGAGGAGGTGGTGGGAACAGCTGAGGGTGAGGAGGATGAAGCTGCAGGAATTCCTCAAGCTGGACTTGGCTGAAGGAAAGTCTCGTGCAGAGGACAGGAGATCCCAAACCCAGGAAATGTGACAGCCACTCAATTTGCAGAATCAGCTTCTGACAGGTGCCCTCTCCCTCTGCAGGTCTTTGCCTGACACCAGGTGCTGAGAACAGGCTCCACCCGAGCCACAGCATCAGAGCCAGGACGAGGAGAAAAACCGTGATATTTGTGCAGAATTTGGGCTTGTTATGAGACCCAGTCCAGGCTGAAATCCCCTCCCTTTCCCCTCAGTCTGCATGTGCTTAGGGGCTGTGTCCTGCTCTGACATATTTTTATTGTGGGTGATTTGTTTGTAATAATGAAACACCCGGATGCACAGAGGAGCCATAAAAACCAGTCTGAGATTTTTGTGTGGCTCTGGGTGACCCAGAGCCACCAGGTAACCTGGGCCTCTGCTGCTCTTCCTTAGAAGGATTTGGTCTTAAACCTAAAATGGAAATAGGAAGAAGAAAAAGGGCATTTCAGGCCATTGCACAAGGAGGTCTTTAAAATGTGATGGTTAAAAAATACTTCAAGCTGGAGAAATATTCCTTTTCCTTCTTTTTCACCCCAATGTGTGAATTATTTGGGTGTTCAGAAGAGTTGCTCCAGCTTTTGCTGAGAGAATAATTCACATGGGTTATGTAAAACCTCCTTACTCTGTGCTGGATGTTTTTCAGAGAAATGCAAATCACAGAAACATGGAAGGATTTGGGTTGGAAGGGTCCTTAAAGTTCATCTCATTCCAGCCTCTCCCCAGAGGCTGGAATAACTTCCACTCGACCAAGCTGCTCAAAACTCCAAAAGAATACCAAGATTTTTAGTTTTTGAAGCAATTAATTTCAATAATATCAATTTCCAGCATCCCATGGCTCCTGCTTTTTTCTTCTGTTGGGCTTCAGAGGGAGGACTGAGGGATGTGGAAGCAACAGTGGTTTGAAACAAGAGATTCCCTGCCTGTGTCTTTCTGTTCTGTATTTGAGGAGTAACCACTTCTCCCTGAGGTAAATCTGGCTCGTGGACAGGTCTGCAGGGTGCAGAAGGCAGGTTGTTCTTCCCAGGGATCACAGCTAGAAAATAGCAAGAGGGGAATGTTTTTACACCTAGGAATACAGTCTGGTTTTGTTTTGGAGGAAGGTCTGGACACTTCTTTCGTAAAAATATTTCAAATTTGCTGATTTTCTTCGCTGCTCCAGCCCAAGTTTTCTCTGTTTGCTCCTAAATGCTCATGACCAATGTGACCTCCAGTCCTTCCTTGGGCAGATAGTGAGCTCTGGAGGAGACCTGGTCCAAGGAGAGATGGGAAGAGCCTCTTTTCCAGGTGGAGAAGGGAAGGGACCACTTGCTCGCATTTAAGGCGAGGAAGGGAGGGAAACATTCACTTGTGGTGTCAGCAGCAAGGGCAAGGAGGGCCTGCAGGAAGGAGGCTCGTGGTTGGGAAGGTGGGGAAGGTGGTCTGTGGGGCCCACCACAGAGCAGGAGATGGAAAAGGTGGGGGAAAGTGAGAGATGGTGGTGGTTGGAGGGAGGTTCATTGCTGATGCAGCTCAGGAGAAGGGTGAACACCTGCCCTGCCCAATGTCCAGCCCTGGTCCTACACAGCATCATCCAACAGATCCCTGGGAGGGGAAGGAGCAAGCGTGGCTGAACAAAACCAGGGGCTGAGGAAAGCCTGGACCGTGGGTTGTGGCTGCAGCATGGAGGGTCAGATCCCCCAGCACAGCCCTGCTCCATGGACATCTTTAATGCCCTCAACCCTCTTGTGGCTGTGGGGACCAACCCCTGTGGAGTGATGGCCAAGAAAGAGCTGGGTTATGTGGGGATGGGAGCAGAAAGGAGAGAGGGGTTCCACCCCGCTGGGCAGGACACAGCAGCGGTGTCTCCTGGAAGAGGGGGAAGCTCCTGGGTTCCTCCTGAGGAGCATCTCTGGTGCACGGTGTCTGCTCGATTCCTCTTTCCTGCCCACAGCCAGTGATGGGGCTGGGTCTCCTTCTGTGGGCTGAGATCAGGCAGCAGACCAAGACCAGGCTGAACGGGGGGGACACAGACCCCCTGTGCCCACCCTGGGTGGCTCTGCCCTCGGCGTGGATGTGGGGAGCTCTCGGTCTCGACAAGAGTCTGGAAATTCTGGGGTAATTTTAACCTTGCCGTGGGTTGTGAGAAACCGAGGGGTTTTACAGTTTTGCTGTGCTGGGCACTCCAAGTCATGGGGTGCAACTCCCCCAGGAGAAACAGCGAGTCCCAGCTGGAGCAGGGCAGGATCAGTGAGAGCCCTCAGGGTTGGGATCCTCAGGAATGTCCTTTCCCACCTGCTCAGGCTGAGGGCTGTGCCCTCTGATGAAATACAGGGCAGTGATGGCCCTGGGGCAGTTGGTTCTCAAGGAGGGCAGTGCTTTGGGGTGTTTGGAAAAGTCACAGTATTTAATTTTCCCCCATCAGATTTTCTGTGTGAAGCTTCTTGCTGTAAGGATGAGTCATGAAGGCAAGAGGTGTCAGGAGGGTTTTGGGTACCAGGGAGGATTTTGTGTGGCAGGCAGGTGTCTGGCCAGGCTGGTTGGCCAGCACCCATCCCATTTGGATGGCCTTTGGGCCATCTAGTTGGGACTAGATGACCTTTAATTGTCCCTTCTGTCCCAAATTATTTTACCTGGCCTGGAACTCTTCCTGCTGTGAGTTTGAAACTGCAGAGGTCTCGATGTGAAAGCAAAACCTGGCCTTGGTTTTGCCTTGTTGAGAAATTATTCTGTGTTTCTGGTAAAGTGACATCATCTTTTCGGGCTGCTGCAGGAAAAGGTGCCACTGTGTCATTTCTGGTCCTGTCTCCTGATTTTGGTTTTTTTCTTACAGAATCCCAGAAAGGTTTGGGTTGGAAGGCATTTTAAAACTCATCCTGTCCCACCCTCTGCCAGGGCAGGGACTCTTTCCACCATCCCAGGTTGCTCCAAGCCCTGTCTAACCTGGCCTTGGACACTTCCAGGGATGGAGCAGCCACATTTTAAAGACTTTAAACACTTTGAAGAGTATAAACACTAAAGCACAACAGTGGAAAACTGGGGATTTCACTGTAATTTTTATGAAACTGGTGGAGTTTGTAGCAGCCTCTTTCTAAAGTGAGTAATGAAAGGAAGGCAGTAAACGATGCCTGGAGCCTCTGGAGCATTTTTGCACAGGAGCTCCAACCCCAGGTGCAGGAAAATCTTTGCCTGCCCATGAAGGTTCATTTTGTAAAGGCTGAATACCCTGAGACTGGTTTTCACCTTGCCCTATGGTGAATTTGTTCGTCTCCAAACAACCAGGATCTGTTCAGGAGGAGCTGATTCATCACAGCCCAGTCCTTGAGACATCCTGCTCCTTATCAGCCCCGCAGGGCTATCAGGAGAGGTGAGGCTGGAAAGCAGCCCAGGGAATTTAATAATTCACTCTTGATTTGTGTGGCCAGCACCAATGGACGCTGAGGTGCTGCCAGAGACAGGATCTGATTTCAGGGCAGGGCCAGATCTCAAAATAGGAGGATGGGAATGAATGGTAACGTTTGTTTTCCCTTTTATTGGCGTGCTGTAAAGGTTCACCTCCAGCCTGAGCTGTCAGTTGGGCACGATGTGGTAACCCCAGAGTTCCAGGAATCGTGTCTGAGGTGGCTCATGGACCTGTGACCCCAATATGAGCTGATAGAGCACACCTCTGTTTTTTCCTGAGATAAGAAATAGTAGTGAGTTGATCGTATCTCTCCTATTCCCTTGTTTTCTGCTCTTTTAGCTATTTTATTAGGGTTTTTTGGTCACAAGTGGAGGCTGGCAGAGCTGTCCTGTACATGCAATCAGCTTTTCTCAGGCTGGATTTGGGACAGAACCAATTCTCCCCAAAACCAGAATCTTTCCATCACATGCTTCTACCTCAGAGTCTGCAGGTGTGACCATCTCATCTGCTTCTGAGGTAGCTCCACTGCCTAGAAAAGACAAGTGTTTAAGCTTTGAAAATTCACAGAGCTGCAAAAAAAGTTCCCCAGCTCCTTTCCCCCAACACCAAGAGCTGCTCTCAGTTTTGTGTAGGTGAAACCTGGAGTTTCACTGAAATGAGCTGAAAAAAATGAGTCCTCCCCATCCTGTAACCCCTCTCATTTTCCAGATATTTATTATGTGCTTGTGTTACAGCCTCCTCCTGAATCTGGAATTTAAGAGGAATTCTGGCTTGAGACCAAATTTTCAAAAGCAAATAGAAAAAAAAATATAAACCAATGAGCTGCAGTGCACAAAACCCATGTGCAGAGAAAAACAAAATTTGCAAAATAAATATTTATTTTATTCTACTGAAGCTTCCTGAATAGTCAAGTAGGACTTTTCCTGCTGGGATGAGCCAGGATGAGATCCATTCCCTGTGACAAAACAAACCTTGAGTTCAGACTTTGGCCTCTGCTGAGAATTAATTAATTAACCAAATTAATCTGCAGAGCTCTACACTTAGCGAGATCTCAGCTCCTGGGTTTCCCACCGTAGGACACTGAGGGGATGCCCCTGCTTTAAAAATCAGAATTTCCTTGCAGAAATTCTGGCAGAAAATGTGATGAGTGCAGGAGTGGCCTCGGGGCTCATTTACATTTATGGGTGAGAAGTGGGGCACAAGCTGCTTTCCTGTCAGCATCAGGCTTGGCCCTAAAACCCCCTGCTGGTTTGGTGTCTCTCAGGGCTGGAGCAAGGTCTTGAAGGGGGAAAAGCCCCGAGAGCTGCCAAACCTCTTTTCCTTGTGGGTGGATTGGCTGGTGTCCTGTAATGGGGTTGAGCCTCTCCTTTGTTGCCTCTATTGATGATTACCCTGGCTCGTTAGACGTCTGGGCTTGATGATCTTAGAGATCTTTTCTGACCTAAATGATTTTATTGTCATGTTTCCTCCTCCCAGGAGGCTTGCTCCATTATTGGAAATGTTAGATGGGGCTTGGAGCAAAAAAACTTCTCCAAGAAAAATTCCCCAAGGTGTTTTGTCCAAGTGTTCATCTTTGGATCTGAAGTGTTTTGTGGAGGGGAGCTGATGTTCCAGCCATGGTGGGAGATTGATTCCCTTGGGCTGACCCTGGAAAGCTGCAGGATCCCATGAGCCTGCAGCCCCAACTTGCTGGGCATAGGTGCAGGAGCTGAGCTTGGGGAAAGGGACATGTTTAACAGTGTCCTTAATGAAGGAGCTTTTTTTGGCATCCCAAACTTTCCTCAACCAATAAATGCTGTGTCAGACAAGCTGCAGGACTGGAGAGGGGGGGTTATTCTGCCATATTGAGTATGCCAGGGAATGAGAGAAATCTATTTTTCCTGCTTTATTTCCTTTTTCCTGCTGTTATTGATAGACTCCTTGTCCCTTTTTTCCTCACTGTTTTTGGTGCAGGAGGTTGGAGGGTGGAATGGAACATTAATCCTTGTAGTCCTTCCATGTCCTTGTATCTACACTGAGGTGGAAGACAGAACTGAGCATCCCTTCAGGGCAAAAGGGCGTTTTACAGGAATAAACAACAAAAAAGAGAGAGAGAGCAAACCAGGTCAGAGATGAATCCAGGCCTCAGGGGGGTTTGCAAAAGAGCTGGAAATCTCACAAGGCCTCATGAGATTTCTGATACTTCCCACTTCTGTCTGGGCCAGAAATACCACAAGAACAACGCTGCATCATCATTCTCAGCTCTGGCTCTGCTCTTCCCACAGTCCCAGCCGGGATCAGATCCCAAACCTCCTCCAGGCCGAGGATCCGCTGGCCCCGGCTGCGGAGCAGCGCCCGGCGCAGACGCCACCCGGCTCTTCCTTTCGGCCCCAAGCGTTGAGCAGGGAGATATTTTTGGTCGAGAAATCAAATGACTCATTTTGTGGATCCCAAGAACTATTTTTGGGCCGGGGCGTGCGCCTCCCCTGGCTGATGCTGCCCGGGCATCTCCAGCCACCCCGGGCAGGTGGGTGCAGAGGGCACCGCACCCTCAGCCTCCAGATCCAGCTGGATGGCAGAGCCTGGAAGCTGCCCCTGGACAGGGGTGTTGTGCAATCCCGCTGTTCACGTTTCAGCTCGGTCCTTACCCTTTCCGCCCTCCAGGCCGGGTTTGTTATGCAGAGGAAGCTTCTAAAGAGCCCCGACAAACAGACAGGAAACCGAGTCTTTCACCGCGCGGACACATTGTCTGCCCGGGGCTAAATTTGAACATAAAAAGGCCTTATTTATTTCTTTTATTTATAAATCCTGAGCCGTGTGCTTTGAAGACGAGCCCCGGTTGGGAAGGGTGAGGGGAAGGGCAGCCGGCACTGCGTGGACCAAAGTTCAGCTCTGGTGTGTGGGGTGGGATCAGGGCAGGCTTGGATGCTCCATGCCATGACCTGGAGTGATGTCCAGGTGGAAATGGCCAGCTGAAATCGTGGGGCTTGAGTGGGACAGCTCTGGGTGATCAGTTTTGGGGTGGAGACGACGCTCAGGAGCTCATGGGCCTCTCCTGTGTGGATGATGGTGAAGGTGGTGCTGGGATCCAACCTGCATTGCCTGGCTGAGGCTGAAATACTGGGTGGCTCAATGTCCCCACAGAGGCTGGGTGATGAGGGATTCATATCCAGGATTGGATTCCTGGAAGTGTTTAAAGCCAGGCTGGATGGGGCTTGGAGCCATCTTGGATAATGGAAGCTTTCCCTGCTCATGACAGGGGTTGGAATGAGATGATCTTTAAGGTCCCTTCCAACCCAGACCATTCCAAGATTCCAAGGTCAGGTGGCCACTCCATGTCCACACCTGGACTCACCACCACTGGCCTTGGCAACCACGTCTGGAGAAGCTGCTCATGTCCCTAGCAGCATCAGAGCTGCCTCCCATTAACCCACAGCCTCCTGGTCCCACCAGTGACCCTGGTGAGACCATCAGAGGAACCAGAGGCTCCTTGAGATGTTTTTTTTTTATTTTCCATGTCACAGTGGGTATTTCCAGGCAAAGGTAATGTGGGAGAGGCAGGCAGATCTCGGTCACCGCAGCAGGCTTTAAAAAGTGAAAACACGAAGTTGAAAGCTGCCAAACCTGCAGCAACTTCCCAAATCCCACCTGAAATTTAGCAAAAGGCACAGGGAAAGTAAAAGTTCTGGCATTGCTTTTTTTGGGGCCGTGGTTTCTTTTTTAATGTTGTTGTTGTTGTTCTTGGAGAAACATCTCCCTTTATTCTGAGAAAAGGGAAGCGCTGGGGCCGTGGCTTCTGGGGAGTTGTGGATCTGCCCCTCAGGGGAGCAAAATTGGGGTGAACTCCAGCACCCAGGGTTGCCCCAGGGCTTGGGCAATTCAACAGCGATGCTGAGGACCCTGTGGCAGAGCCAGGAGCTGCAGGAGGAGATACAGGGGTGACAGAAGAGGAGAAACATCTTGTCTTCTCTCTCTGCCCCATCAGGAGCACGGATGGCTTTGGGCACGGAGCTGCTCCATCTCCCCCATCCTGAACGTGAGGTCGGGCTCAGCTGTGCCAAAACCCACCAGTCCCAGCTACCTTTTTCTTTATTTAACCCTCCCTGAGCCCAGGATTGAGGAGCCACTTCCACATTTGCTGCTGGCCACGGCCAAAAAGCCCTTGGAGCCGTTTCTGCTCCTCCTGCCCGGCCTGCCTCGCTCGCAGATGCTCAAACCACACGTTCCTTCACCCAGCCTGGCCCAGCACAGATGGACACAGCTAAAAACACCCCAAAATAACGCCTGGCCACAGCAGTCCTGCGAGGGTCTCCCAGCCAGAGCAGCTGGGGCTGAGGGGACAGGCTAAAAATAGGGGTGTGGTGCAAGTTTCTGAAGATCCCAAAGTGTGAGGTGAAACTCGGTCTGGGTTAACTGAAAAGCTGAGGGTGTCTTTGGGGTTATTTCTGCTTGGGGGGGCTCAGCAGGAGGAATGGGGGAGCCCTCTTGGACATGGGTTTAGGGGGGGTCTCCCCATCACCTCTGGGCATGGCCTGTGTTTGCTTTGTGGGGTCACCACCCTGGCAGGGAGCTGAATTCTGGGGCCCAAAGGTGCTAAAAGCTGTGCTGTACCCACAGATTTTGGGGGCTTTTTGGGAGAAATCTGCAGGTTTGGCACCTTTGCTTCATACAGAGGGTCCAGCCCAGCATCCCAGCTTAGCTGCACATTCCAACTGAGCCCCATCCTGCCCAAACCCTCCATCCCTCCTCAAGGACAGCAGCTGGAGCATGAAGATCTCTCTCTGATATTTCCACCCACAACCCAGGAGCTGAGGACACACCTGGAATTTTGTGTGGGACCCCCTGAGCACACCAGGACCTTGGAATACTGGATGAAAAGAGCTCAAGTGTTGAAAAAATCGGGAAATTTGTCAGGTTTAGTGACTCTCCAGGGTCTGAAATTTCACAAGATGATGTGCAGCTCACCAATATTTAGCAAAAAATTCAGCTTCCAGCTCCATTCAAAAGTGGAGAGGGGGGAATAGAATTGAAAGCCTTAAATAAAGTGTAAAACCAGATCTAAATGAGGAATAATTGAAATAACAAAGGTGAAAGTGCTGTGCCTTCACATCCATGTGTTTGGGAGCCTTGTATTCCCCACCAAGCCCAGGGGAATCCATCCCATCCCCGTCCCCCCACCTTGCACAACCCGCTGGCTCCTTCTCCTTCTCCTTCCTCACCCTGGGTGAAATCAGAGCTGTTATTTCAAAGAGAAGCTTGTGATTTATCGCTGTAATCTCAACCACAAGTTGAGCTGGCAGGAGTTAGGGGAGCCACGAGGAATAACAGAGGTGTTGGCCATTCATTTCGGCATCCTCTGCTCTCTGGAGGTTTTTATATCTTCACTACAACAGCAGGGCAATAGGAGTTTCTCACAGAAAGAGGAGAAAATGAAAAGGGAAAAAAGGGATTTGTGCTGAAGTAGCTCAAAACGGGGCTGTTTCTCTGCATTTTGGCTTTTAAAAAATCAGCTTTTTGAGCTTAAAAACCTGAGATCCTTGCAGCAACCAGAGGGACCAGCCCTGCCTGGCAAAGGAAAACACCCTGGGATGTTGCTGCTGGTCCAAGGGCAGAGCTGAGGGGGGGTTTCCTCCTTATTTTTCCCATTTTTCCTTTCTCCATAAGTCACTTTTACAGCTCCCAGCAGCCAGCCTGGCAAGCACAGCTTTGCAGGGATGTTAATGAGTCTTTAAATCAAAGGTTTGTGGTGGGCAAAGCAAACCTGGTGTCTCCTTCCAGAAAGGGGCTGCACAGAGAGCTCCCAAACACCACCTGGCTGTGAAGGAACAGCACTGTCACCTTTGTTATTCAACTTTTTCCTCATTTAGATCTGGTTTTTACACTTTATTTAAGGCTTTCAATCCTATTCCCCCTCCCCACTTCTGAATGGAGCTGGAAGCTGATTTTTTTGCTAAATATCGGTGAGCTGCACATCATCTTGTGAAATTTCAGACCCTGGAGAGTCACTAAACCTGACAAATTTCCCGATTTTCTCAACACTTGAGCTCTTTGCATCCAATATTCCAAGCTTCTGGTGTGCTCAGGAGAAATCCATCAATTTTTTTAATGTTTTTTTTCTTGTTTTACAGAAGAAAAGGCTGTTTTTCCAGGCTGGCTGCAGACTGTGGGAGAGTCAGACAGATTTTAACCCACTCTGAGGAAATGACAAAGCATTAACTCCCCTGCAAGGCACTGAAATAATTTTCATTAAAGCAAATCTTTGCAAGGAATTGTTTTCCAAACCAAAAAAATAAAAAAAAAAAAAAAAGAAAAAAAAGGAAAAAAAGATAAAGAAAAAAAATTGCTCTCTCTTGGCCTTCCTGCTTTGCTAATTCATTTTGACATTTATTAGCAATTATTTATTTCCTTCCCTGTTAGCTGTTTATGGTGCAATTTTTCACCCAAATAGGCATTACTCAATAATAACCCCTGCAGAAAGGCAATTAGGAAACATGAAGAGGGTGGTTACAGAGATTCTGGGGCTTTTCCCAGCCCCAAAATCTCTATTTTTTTGGCCCAAAGAGAGCTGGAGATGCCTCTCAGGGCAGCAGAACCCTGCCAGGCCCTGGGATTGGAGCATCACAGCCTCATCCCATCCTCATCGAGGGCTCTGTCCCTGCTGTCTGCAGCTTTTGCAGGGAGCCACAAGCTGCAAAGCCCAGATTTAGGAAGGCTCCACTTTCGTTGTCTCCTGGGTAATAATCTTCTTTCTTCCCTTTGGGTTTGGGTGATGAGGAAGGGCTGTAAAAAAACAGGATTCTTGTTCCTTAATGAAAATGCTTGGTGCCCAGAGACCAGTTCCCATGAAGCCGCGAGGTAGTGCAAAAATGAAAAGAAAATTACAAAATCCTTCCAAAACCGGCTCCACCTTTGGGTGCAGCATCTCAGGAGCGTTTCCCCATTCCACCCCTCTGTGGGGACAGCTCAGGGCAGGTCACCCACCCTCCAAAATCCCCCCTGAGCCACGGCTTTCTCAAGAAAGCACTCCTTGCGTGCGAGAAGCCACAGTGGTGGCGGGGGGAGAAAAAAACCCTGAGATTTGAGTCGAAAATATGGAGGTTATAGGGAAATAAAGACTTTTTCTGGCTGTGCCTTGTGCTTGGTTTTCCTGGGGGTGCTGAGGGGAGTCAGGGCACGGTGCTGGTGGGGTTTTGGCAGCTCCCTGGTGGCAGCCAGCTGGGGATGAGTGACAAAAGCCCCCCTGGGCAGGAACCACGCTAGAGAGGGGTGAGAGCACAGCAAGTGCTGCTCGAAGGTGGGGACGGCCCACTCCCGGTTCTGCTTGGCTGCAGCTGCCACCCAAAATAATCAAACCTCACCCCAGAGTTTCTGCTGCTGAGGGAAAGTTCATTTTCATTTTCCGACCGCTTTCCCGGCCGGGACGCGCGAGGCCTGCTGGGCCGGGGGGACGTGTGGCACCCGGGGCTGCTGAAATGCCACTTGGGCTGGCTCTGGGGTGGCTTTTGGCCAGGGAGGGGGGCCTGAGAGTGAGGTGGGGAGGGGATACAGCCGGAGCAGCGCCGGGAGTGGGATCATGAGCCATGGGTTGGTTTGGGATGGGAGGGATCTTAAATTTCATCTCAATCCACCCCTGCCATGGCAGAGACACTTTCCATTGCCTCAGGTGGCTCCAAACCCCATCCAGCCTGGCCTTGGGCACTGCCAGGGATCCAGGGGCAGCCACAGCTGCTCTGGGCACTCTGTGCCAGGGCCTGCCCACCCTCACAGGGAAGAATTCCTTCCCAAAATCCCACCTAACCCTGCCCCCTCAGTGTGAGGCCATTCCTCCTCTCCTGTCAGTGCAGCTCTTGCCCAAAGTCCCTCTCCGTCTTCCCTGTGGGCTCCTTTCAGGCCACACTGAACCCACCCTGAATCTTCCCCTTCCCAGGCTGAGCAATCCCAGCTCTCCCATCTTTTCCTCACGGCAGAGCTGCTCCATCCCTCTCGTCACCCTGGTGCCCCTGGACCCTCTCCAGCAGTTTGGGAACATTGTGCTGCTCCCAACAAACCACAGATTGGTTGGGAAGGTGTCCTTGCCCATTTCCAACCCAAACCATTCCATAAATGACACACTACCCCCCTTCCAGGCTGTGATAATCCTGAAATCTCCCCCCCTCGAACCCATAAAGCCTCCACAGGCACCACCCACTCCTCCAGACAAGATTAAGCTCAGCAATAACAAATCCAGAGGGTTTTCCCTCTATTTATGTGCATCATCAAGGCTTGTGGACAGCCTCTGGAGCATTCCTTGATGTCTGCCATGAATCCCACATTCCCTGCTGCACATCCCCAGCCAAACCCCTCCCTCCACGTGTATTAAATATTTCCTTGGTACTTCCAGGGGCTAAAAACATTTCTCTGTGTGGATTCCTTTAAATTCCACCCCCAAATCAACCCTCTGAATCACTGGAAGTGGGAATGTTTGTACTGAGGGTTTTACAGGGAGCCTGGGAATTATTTTGCTGCTAACAAACTTTGCTCACGCCTTTACAAAATGCAAATATCCCAATTCCAGTGTTGCAAAAACACAGAGCTGAGATCACAGGGACTTGTTCAGGGTGTTGATTTCTTTTTTAGCTGCTTATTCTTGGTATTTGCTTGGAAAAAAATGTGGTTTTCTGTTTGTGATAAACAGAGCAGCGTGAAAAACATGGCTTCTAAGCAAATCTCTGAAATTAGGAGCTTCAAATCCTTCTGGATTTCCCCCTTCATGGGGGAAAAGATCTGGCTAGAAAGAAGCAGCACAGCCTGGGAAGTGAACAGTGGGAATATTCTGTCTGAACAGGAAGAGTGCACAGAACCATTAGAGTCAGTGTTAATTAGGGCTGATTGACTGGGAACAGAGCCTGGCACGAGCCTGGCAGAGCTGCTGAGAGCAGTCACTGGGAAAACTACAGTTAGAGGGGGGAAAAAAAATTAACAAAAAATATAAATACAGGAGCAGGTGCGATTTTCCATGGTCCTGAGTGAGGGAGGAACATGGAATTGGGGTTCAACCCCAACTACTGGAGGTGGTGCCCTGTTCTGCAGCTCCAGCCCCATCAGAGGGTGATGGGGAATCCTCTCCTGGAGATCCTGTGTCTCTGCCAGGACTGTGCATCCCAGGAATGTGAAGGAAAGTGGCTCCAAGTCCCCAAAAGGTGGCAAAGAGGGAATGGAGAATTCAATCCTCCATCCCTCCACAGGCAGAGCTCCTGACTGGATCCAGCCCTGCCTTAGGGAGCTCCTCTCTCCAGAGAAAGAGTTAGGGCTGTGGAAAATCACTTCCCCAAATCCTCACTGCTCTTTCTCCACTGGAAGGTCCTGCAAAAACCAGATGGGCACAAACCAGATGTGTTACTGGGGGAAAATGTGGAGAAAGCAGAGAAAATCCCAGGGAGGGAGGGCTCTGGCAGCCTGGAAGCAGCTCCACAGAGCCTTTGGAATGTCCTTTCTGCAGCTCAGAGAATGGAAAGCCTCAGGGGCTCAGTGGAGGGGCCATTCCACTGGAAACCATCTCCCTCCTCCTTCCTCCAAACCCTGAAACTTCTGATTTCACCACTTTTCCACAATTTTCTTTTTGCTGCCATAAATTCACAGCTGTGACATCACTGACAATCCCAGCTGGGGCTTCTGGTGCCTTCTGCAACACCAGGAGCAGATCTCCATCACCACCCCCCATAGACCAATTAGGGGCTGGTGATGCCTCAGGTTTTAACTTTTATATTTTTCACATTCTGTGCTGCTTTCACATTCTGTGCAGGTCTGAGCTTCACATCAGGGCATGGTGAGCTCTGTGCACAGAGCAGGGACACAAAACAATTCCTGCTCCAGCTGGGCACCAAGGACAAATGATCCAAATCTCAGCCCAAGAGCACAAACCCCGTGGGCTGGAGAGAGAAAAACAAGCAGGATGGGAGTGCAGGGGCTGAGCTGGAATTGGACACTGAACTGCAATGTGCACATGGAGCAGAGCTGATCCCAGGGAGAGACCCCGTGAGCGCTCGTGCATTTTGGGACCATTTGGGTTCATCTTGGGTTCATTTTGAGACCATTTTGGTTCATCTTGGGTGCAGCCTTGGCTGGGCTCTTGTGCTGCCCAAGGTGGATCCATTGAGGAGATCCTTTGAATAAATCCCTGCTTTATTCTTTAACTACTCCAGCCTCTGTTCTAGCTCAGCCCTCCCAAGGCATCATTGGGAGATGGCAATAAAACCCCTCCACCACCCCTTTGCTGTGGTTTTTTGCACCATTTGGGGCTGGTTTGGCTCTGTCCCTCCTCCCTGCACACCTTGATCCCCTTGCCCACGTGCTGCAGCCATAAATGTAACGGGCACGGTCAGAGTCTCACCATTATTGTTCATCCTGTTTTATGTAATAACCAAGTTGGCTCTTTTGACTCACCGACTGCTCCCTCCAGCAGGAATTGTGCTGAAAATCGATCCAGTTAATGCAGGAAGTGGTCACTGGCATGGAAAATTCCAAATATTTGATGGGATGGGCTGGTTTGCACCTGCTGGTTTGCAGGGCATGGATTTTGGTGGGATGCTCCACTGTTTGCTCTGCTCTTTGGGGTTTTTTCCTCTATAAAAATAGATTTTTGTGCTAAAATCCACTCGGTGCTCCTGGGAGCTGGTGGGATGCAAAGGAAATGGGATTCATTGCTGGCCACCAGCACTGGAAACCTTGGAAAAAAACCCTGAGTGCCCATCCAAGCCCAGCAGCTCCAAACGGAGCACTGGGCGGAATTACAGTCCCAGAGCCATCCCAAGGAACTGTCTCATCAATCACCGCTGCCTAATCACCTGTTAATCACCTGTTAATCACCTGTTTCACAGCAGAGCTCGGACCGCCCTTGCTCTGGGTTTTAAAGCTCCCCCTGGGAGCAGGGACATGGGTTGGGAAAACGCTGTCAAGAACCTGAAGTGACTCCTGGGGCTGTCCAGAGCAGGGTCAGGAGCGGGGCTCGCTGATCCTTGTGGGTCCCTCTGAGCTCAGTTTATTCCATGGGTGCTGTCCCCTCTGCTCCCAGCTCGGTGTCCCCTGCAGTTCCTGGGACCAAGAGGGGTGGCCATGCCCAGGTGTGCATCAAAGCAGGGCTGCAGCTCAGTTTCCTGGCTGAGCCCTCAAGCAAACCCGACGCCACAAATAAATCAGGGTTTATTGCACCCAAACCACCGGGAATTTGAACCCAGGCACGATGCAGCAGATAAAATCTGGAAGATATCCAGCATCAGGAGGGAAAGCTTCACCTTTAACCACGACTCTGCCATTCCTGCCAAGCGTGTTCAAGGGATGCTCCCCAAAACCAAAATCCCTTCTCTCTGCTTGGGCACAGCTTTTTGGGGTGCTGGAAGCCAGACGTTCTCCCTGGCACAGCTGCCAAGGTAGAGGTGGTAGAGGAACAGATGGAGCTTCATATTTAGGAAGTTAAAGCAGGAGCGAGTTCCCTAAAGGGATGGACTGTCAATCGTGCTCAAAAACTTTCTACAGTTTTAATAAATGTTGGCTGGGACTTTTAAATTACTCTTGAATGGTATAGCCTGAATATTGTAATAAATTGGAATCCTATTTGTCTCCAAGTTTTAATTCTGTCTAATTTTTTTTTTTTTTTTTTTTTTTTTTTTTTTTTTTTTTTTTTTTATTTTTAGGAATTTTATCAGGAAGTTGTTTTTTTCTCCAAGTTTTAATTCTGTCTAATCCTTTTTTTTCTTTTTTTTTTTACTTTTGAAGAATATGACAGAGAGTTTAAAGGAAAAATAACACACCAAGTAAACATGGACTATTTGCCATGATTTTTTATAGCCCACAGACTCAAAGCCGAGATCTATCTCTGTTTTATGATCTTAGTACATTGTGGATTTTGCATGCAATATCCAGCTGTGGTGGCTGGGAAAATCATTGCACCTTAGTGAAACCTCCAAGAGCTCCACAGGCTTCAGCCACAGATACGTGGCAAGTTTAGCTAAAGCTGAAATGAGGAGATGGTGAAGAGGCAAAAAGCACGGGGCTATGGAGCCACGGGACCTCTGTCCCCAGTGTCCCCAGTGTTCCCAGTGTTCCCAGTGTCCCCAGTGTCCCCAGCACAGGCTGGCACCAGGAGCTCCCAGCCACCGGCTCGGCTGCGCCCAGGTCACCCCGAGCCACATGATCTGCGAGGTCGGAGCAGCGACAACAACAGGAACAATCTGTGGGAGAGGAACTTAGGGATGAACCCAACTTCTCTAAAGTATAAAAAGAGCCTGGGGGGGCCACAAAAGGCTTCGCACGTCCTCCCCTCCCGCCGCCGCTGCCGCCTCTGAGCGCTGACGGTTGGGAGCCGGCGCTGGCCTGGGGTTGTGCAACTCCAGTTGTGAGCTCTTGGCATTGCCTCCACTGCCCTCCCAGGAAAGGAAACACAGCCCAGCCGGGCTGAAGGGCCTTTGCAAGGGCTCGAATGGCTCTGCTCGGCCTCTGCCTGGCTTTGCCTGGGTGGTGGTACCACAGAAAGGGTGGGCAAACTCCTTCGTCAAACCCTGCTAAAGAGGAAATGTAAGGAGTGATTGTTTCCTGTCAAAGGATGCTCGTGGACCTCAAAAATTCAATTCAAAGTCAAGCAGACTTCTAGCATCTTGTATGCACAGCTACACCAGGGGGAATGAGAGGTTTTTGGGTTATTCCCAAAAATTCCCATACATTTTTCCTTTGATTTATTGGTGCTTCCACTTGCTGGCCCAAAGCAGTGGAGGAAGGATGTGTCCCTGGTGCACCATGGCTTTCACAGCAGCTCTCTCTCTCTGCAGGCACCCTGAAAATAATTACAGATTTGAAAGCCTATTTTTGGCTTGGGGAAACACTATTTCTGCCTGAAACCTTCCAAAGAACAGAAAAACCCCACAGAAGATGAAGGCAAAAGTTGTGAGGCAGCTCCACTCCAGACCAGGCACATGCCACAAAATGCCAATCTCCAAGGCAGACCTGGTGGCACTTCCAGGAGATGGGGCAATGCTGGGATATCATCAGGCACATCTACAGATGTTTGTGATTTTTTACCATGGGTTATGAGCTAAAATAAAGTGTCACCCCATGTAAAAAAACGTGTTTCATGTGTCCTTTGGCCCACAGGATGTGATGGAAGCCCTGCACGGTGTGACATTTTCCCCTCAGCTAAAGGAAAATGTTTTGTTGATTGGAGAGAGGGGAATAACAGAGGAAAAAATGAGATCCTAAATTCCAGGTACTTGTGGTTGCTGGAAATTGGCCTTTAGTATTAAAGAAAACTGATGGGACCAGAAAGAGAAAATTCAAGAAGTGGTGGGATTCCAAAACTGTAGCTCACTTAAATGAAGGAGCTGAGATTCCAGGAATTTGGGTTTTATTTAACTTATAGGAAAGGAGGAAGAAGCAGATGGAGCTGCTGGTCCTGAACTAAAAATACTGTTTAGAGAAGGACATCCGCAATGCAGCTTTGAATGTCAAGGTCCTCAGTGTTTGGGTTGTTCTCCTTCAAACGTCACCTCCTGATGTTTGGAGAGGTTGAGAGGCTGGAAATGGAGAGATGGCAGCCATTCCCTTCTTCCCTCAGAAAGACTTGTTCATCTGGAAGTTTTGCAATGAAGCGGAGAGGAAATCCCATTTTTTCAACCTGTGGTGCAGGCACGGGGATGCCCCTGACGTGTCTGTCCCACTTTGGCATCCCTGAGTGCTGGATCTGGACTGGTCCCAGCTGCTGGAGGCTCTTTGGGGATGTGAGAGTCGCCAAGAAATCCGACAAGTCATTCATAAAACCTCTGGGAGAGTATTTGTGAAAGACAAGCAAATTCTGCCCCTCCCAGCATGGAATAACTGACCTTTGTCCTGGCTTTTATTTTCACTTTCGAGCTCTTGCCTCCTGAGGTCAAGCTGTTTATGAAGTTTGGCAGAATTAAAGAGGCAGCATTAATCACCCCCATTATTTTATCTTGCTGGTCACCATCTCACTGTGCTTTTGCCAAGGCCAGGAATTACGCAAAAAAATCAAGGTGTCTCAGAATGCCACAGTCAGCCCTGAGAGAACCCAGAAAAATTGAGTTAAAAGGCACAATCTTTGCAAAAAACACCCGCTTGTGTCTTGTCCTTCCATTCAGGGAGCCTTGGCAGTTCTTGTTTCTCAAAAAAGGAAGAGTGATATTCTCATGTAATGACAGGACTCCAGGAGCTGGAGACTTACAGGGAAAATAAAAATTAACAAGTATTGTACAACTCGTCCTAAAGGGTTGAATAATCACCTGTGCTTCCTTCTGGTCCTGTTAAGCACTGTTGCAATAAGGGACTCTCACTTTTTCTCTTTGGTTTATAAAATTATATCAATATGAGGCAAAGAGTGAGCAAGTCAGGCCATAAACTCCATCAGCTCCAGTGTGTTTTTTAACCCCTGATTATTTAATCCCTGATTACTTAACTCCTGGAGTAGGATGTGTTATCTCTTATCAGGGCTCAGGGGAATATTACCTCCCCGGTGCTGTGATAGCAGCAAGCCCCTAATCTGGAGTTAAACATTAATGAGCTGTCACAGTGCTGGATTCCCAGAAACCTGCTGAGTTTAGGTCATCCATGGGGCTGAATAATGGGGTTGGTCTGAAATATCTCCAGGACAGAGTGGGTCAAGGCTGGCTGTGGGGGAAGACTCCCGTGGGTGTCAGCAGTCCCTGCTGTGGCTGAGGTCTCTCTTGGCCAATGCCAAGGCTCCATCAGGCTCTTGCTTCATTGTGGTCCAGCAGCTGCTTCCCTGCAGATGTTGAAAGGAAAAGAGGGAGGGAGGAGGGGGCCGGGCTGGGTGTCTGAAAGCCCTTTCAGAGCTGCTTTTGTTGCTGTTAATGGCAAAGCACATGGAATTCTCTCTCGCTGCTCAAGTGAACCTCTTCAGATGGTGCCTTCAGCCTGAACTCCCTGCTCTAATTACCTCTGCCAAGTGCAAGTGCTGCCCTTTGGGGGGGTTTGATTTCCCATCTATTCCTTTCATCTAATGGTTCCTTGTGCTCGGGGTCCAAGCCATGAAAACAGCTCTTAATCTACCTCCTGCCTCCCACCAATTATTTAATACCTGGGTTTTATTCCTCCTCATTTGTCTTTCTAACTACCCTAATTTCTCCGGTTTCCCTCATCAGCGTTTTCCCAAGCTCTTTATTGTTTTCTGATTGCTGTAATTCTGCAATATCTTTTGGCACTAAAGCCTGGTTCCCCAGAGGAATGGGCTCATGAATTTATACAGTGGCATTACCCAGGCTTTGCAGATTTGGCTGCCCAGAAATGTTCCTTCTGTTCCTGCCTCTCCTGTCGCTTCATCCCTTTAACGAGCAGGAACTGGCAAACCAGGAATTGCACTCGTGGTGTGAAGAGCCATGAAAGTCTGAGTCAAGAATTTTGGAGATTAAAAGTAGATTAAATATTCAGCCTCCTCCACCCTTCCCCACTCTCTGTGCCCATGACTCGGCAGAGAATTTCTCTCTCCATTCTCAAGCAAGAGTTTCAGCCTGGGAGGAAATTTTCCCCACAGTATTAATTTCTTCTACTTCTTGCAACTGAAGCACATTTGAGAATTTGTTCCTGAAACTTCCCATGTTCTAATTTTACATGACAGGACTGTCAGAAGCAGCACATGAGAGAAATGAGATCTCCTCTGCAGCTTTAGGGTGCCTGTGCTGCCCTAGAAGGGCTGATGAAACTCAGAGCTGCTCCCCTCCTCATTAATACCAAATTTCCTGCCTTGGTTACAGAGCTTTAAAGTGACAAAAACTCAGCCTGGGCCAGGCACGTCTTCTATGAAATCCTCTTTAAGCAATGCCACATCTTTTTTTTTTCCTGCTTGGCAGATGAATCCACCTTCTAACCAAATACTTGAATGCACTCATGCCAGAAGAGGAGATTTAAATATGATCACTATGAGGAAATACATTGGGGTGCTGGGAATAAACACGTTCCAGGGCGTTTATCTGTTTATCTTACAGGGCTGCCCCAGATTAAGGATTGGCTCAGTCAGGAGTCAAATGTTGCTCTAAGGGTGCTTTGCCTCTTCCAGTAATTTGTTTCTTTTTCTGTCTGAGAATGGAATTAAGAGAGTCACAAACTATGATGAGGGATTGTGCTTGGGAAACGTTCTGCATTTTTTGGAGGGCAGGAGGAGGCAGCTGCGTGGTGAGTACTGGGGGGTGGATGGGGATCTGGTGGAGTTGCCCGGTCAGAGACCAGGATTTGGGCTGGTGATCCTCCACCACTCCCTTCTGGTAGCTCATCCTGCTTGAAAAGAGCAAATAATTGCAAATCCTATCAGAATCCAGCGCTGCTAAAGGCCCTCAGGGAGGCTGCTCAGGGTCAGAGTGTGAAAGTGGTTTCCTTTCTGGCTCGTTGGTTATCGGCCTCCTCTCGAGAGCAGGATGAAACGGGCAGAGCCTGATGTGTAATCTTTTGGTTAGGGACCAGCAAGAGCTCGAAAAACACCTGAAGATCCAAACACCTCTGGTTGTGGGAAGGTTTGGTTGGCACTTGGCTGTGGGGTTTGACTTCTGCTGTCTTCAGCCAGGACTGAATTTTTCAGACAAGTCTCAGATCATGCATTGATCGTGAATTGATCCAGGTGGGCCTGAGGCGTTGCATGCCGAGGCCTTTGAGGCTGAGGGCAGGAAATGCCATCAAAGTGTGAACACAGGAACAGAAATCAATGTCTGTCAGCTCCCATGATCATGGCTGGGAGGAGGAAAACCTGTTCCTTATCGGATCAAGCTGTCTCCGTTAGATTTCCCCTCCCATACCAGTTGGACAACAACAGCAACAAGTACCCAACTCTGGGCCGAGCCTTGAAAGTCTCCCCAGAACCACACCCAGCCCCAGTCATGGTGCCCAGTGCTGTTTTCCGGGCCCCAATTAGTGTGGTCATTAGCAGGGGTGGTAGCGGGGGGGCTGACACCACACCCCCCAAAGCTCTCCGTGTCTCAGCATCTCAGATGCCTGTTGGCACTCTGTTTTTTTAGCCCAAAACTGTTATTATCACCTTCTGCCCGCTGGGTTCTTTCCTCTTTTCTGGCCCTGTGGTGGCCTGATGGGAGCAGGTCACGGGACAACCTGTCATGTGGGGCCAACCGCCCGCGTCTTGGCGTGGTCCGTACCTACCTTTTTTTATCTTTGGAGAGACCAGATTATGACCATAAAAGGGAAGAACGGAATTTTGGGCGAGGAGCCCTGCTCCGATTGGCTGAGTGCCGATTCATGATGGTTTCGGGGGAAATAACCAGATGGGAGTAATTTTTGGGCCTGAGAATAAAAACAATACAACAAAACCATGTGGTTCACCATTGAAACCAAGACAGGACTTTCGGTGCTGGTGCCTCCCGTTGCTCTTGGTTCCACCTGCATGAAACTGCAGGAGGGCCCTCACTTCCACATGGGCACAGCCACACAGAGCTCCTGGTTCTCATGAAACCTCTCTGCAGACACAAGCGGCTGATACCAATTAAGATAACAGCTCCTGGAGGTTAACATGAAGGGCCTGGTGGTCAGGCTGCTTGAGAAAAACAACTGTACCCACCTCCTGTGAAGCCATCTCTGCAGCCATGACCAGCTGATGTTACCTGAGGTGACATCTGGAGAGGGAACAACGGGAGGCTCAGTTCGCCAGAAACCAGATCTTCAATCAACCTCTTCTAGGTCAGGAGAGTCTGAGCAACAGTTTGTTGTGGTTGAGTATCTGCAGATCCATGCCTGAAAATCCAGAAGGACAAAGTCCCTTCGTGCCTGAACATGTCTTCCACCTAACCCTTGTTAGATCATTTGTACGATTTTAAAACCAGGGCTTTAATCCCTCGAGACACTCTCCTAAAAAGTGCCACTAGCACTGAGTTACAACACTGAGTAACTATAATAAAAAAGGCTTGGAGAGTTTCCTGGAAACCTTGGCAGCCGTTCTTTGGGAGCAGATGTTGGTCACCAGCAAACTTCTTGTAAGCCATGGAGATATTTTTCCCTTTAACACTTAGCATGAGAAATGTGCCAGCTGATTTAGGGCATTTGGGTCCATGAACACAGAGATGTTTGCTTCACCCCTTCTGGGAGTGTCACACCCATGCAAATCCTTCACTCAGTGCCTTCATCCAATAAGAACAAGAAGGTTTTATGGTTAATGTTGTTCTTGGAGTTGGAAAGAGTCTCTTGTCACTGAGGTGATGACAAACACGTGCTTTGCTTGTGTGCTCAGGGTGGCAGGGGGCCACCTGTGACCAGGAGAGGTGAACCCATCCTGGCTGCCATGCTGGGGGAGGTTTGCTTTGACCGTCTCCAGAAGAAGTGAGGCTGGCAGCCTGTGTTTCCTTCCCTAAACTGAAGTGGGCTGTTGGTGCCCCCTCCCTGGATACTCCAGGCAGCATCAAGTCCATTGCTCCTTTGGCATGTCCATCCAAGCCCACAGAGATGAACCTTCCAGGTGACTGCACAGAAGTCTCACCTTGCTTTGTTCATCCCTTTCTTCAACTTTCCTCCCCATTCCTCCTCATATCCACCCTTCCTTCCAGTCTCCCCTTTTCCGCATTTCAGATAAGCACCAGCAACCCTGGCGTGGTCCAGCACCACCACCCCACCACTCCCGCTCCCACCATGCCCTTTTCTCTGCCCCTGCCCCAGTCCCAGGTACCTTGAGCTGTCCCGTGGCAGCAGTTCCTTGGTTCTCCTCACTCCAGCACCCACTGCAATTTCTCTGCCTGCTCCACTGCACTATTTCTTCAGTGCTGACCGCAGTGGTGGCTCCCAGGACCTATCGCAGCATCGCAACCGTGGTGCTTGGCCCCACAAAACCAGAGGGGAACCACAGCCTCTTACTCACTGGCATCACCCCAGTGATGCTGCCCCATCACCTCCTTCCCACTGAGCAGTGGTTTGGGGCAGGGGGAAGAGGTGGCTGTGAGTGTCTGCTCTGGGGTGTTCTCCATGGCCACCAACCCAACACCTTGGGGCTCTCCAAACCCAGCCTTGGCTGCACAATCCCTGCACCTCTGTGAGGCAGGGAAAAATGAAGGTGGTGGTTAAAGGTTTGCTGTCAAGGTGGTTCAGGGATGAAGATGATAGTGAAGGTTTGTCGTTGATGGGGTTCAGGGATGAAGGTTGTGGTTGCAGGTTTGCTGTCAGTGTGGTTCATGGATGAAGGTGGTGGTTGAAGGTTTGTTGTTGATGGGGTTCAGGGATGAAGGTGGTGGTGAAGGGTTGTTTTCAGTGTGGTTTAGGGATGAAGGTGGTGGTGAAGGTTTGTTTTCAGTGTGGTTCAGGAATGAAGGTTTGTTTTCAGTGTGGTTCAGTGATGAAAATGCTGGTGAAGGTTTGTCATCGCTGTGGTTCAGGGATGAAGGTGGTGGTTGCAGGTTTGCTGTCACTGTGGTTCAGGGATGAAGGTGGTGATGGTTTGTTGTCACTGTGGTTCAGGGATGAAGGTGGTGGTTGCAGGTTTGCTGTTGATGGGGTTCAGGGATGAAGGTGGTGGTTGCAGGTTTGCTGTCAGTGTGGTTCAGGGGAACACTGGTGGTGAAGCAGCTCTGGAAGCTGCAGTGGAGACCTGGGCACAGCCAGCCCAAGGAATGGTCTATGTGGTGGTTTGCCTCCTGCTGATTTAGGCTTGAATCACCAGAGTTTGGGTCTAAACCGGGCTGCTCTGCAGGAAAAGTGACAAAACTTGCTAGAAGTACAGCTGAAGATCTCTGGGTGTTTCAGAGGTTCCCTTGTGCCCAGAATTCCTCCCAGGATTGTGCTGATGTCCCACTGCACTGGCTGTGAGCAGAGGCCAGGGACACACAGGGATTTACCCAGGGCTGCCAGGGAAGCCTGGGCTCAGAGAATCCACTCCAGCTCCCACTCCAAGCAGGCTCCAGACTCCCAGACCACAGGTTTCCTTCCCAGTCCTCCAGCCCTAACCCCAAACCAGCCTGCAGAGAGCCAGGAGGAATTGCACAAAAGCCTTGGCTGCGTTTCAGAGCAGCCTCCTGACTATTGCCTGAGTGCCCCAAGGTGCTGGCAAGCCCAGTCCTGGGAACAGCCTGCTGCAAGGGACACCCAGCCTGCCCAAAACAGCCAGGGAGAGCAAATGAGGAGTTTTAAGGATAATTCCAATGACAAGGAGCACAGGATGAGCTTGGGTATGGATGGGGCTCAGAGCAGTGTGGTCTAGTGGGAGATGTCCCTGCCTGTGGCACGGAGTTGGGACAGGATGGGGTTTAAAGTCCCTTCCAACCCAATTCCACAGCTCTGTGACACTGTGCCACCCCACAGCCCCTGCAGACAGCCCATAAAACCCAGCAAGATGCAGCGGGGCGAACAACAACAGGCAAATGAGCATTGGGGAAAAAAAAAAAAAAAAAAAAAGAAAAAAAGGCATAATTATAAGAAAAAAAAAAAAAGCGCTTTAACTACATGACAGCTTGGTTGAACCCCTGTTCCTGCATTTGCTTAGCTGAGGGCTATCTTTACAAGTCCTCGCTGCCAGATGTTCCCGTATTTGCATGCGGGGCGGAGGGGAGGGATGCTCGGCGCGCCCGGCCCGCAGCCGGATGGCGATTGCCACCCAGCGGATGCTCGCACCGAGCTGCCTCTGCCCCAAAAATCGCTTCTCCAAGCGCCGTGGCTTTTCCCTCCATCAGGGAGCCTGAAACCCGCCGGCACTGCTTTCCCATCCAAGGGGATTTGGCTGCCTTGGAGGGACATAAAATTGATTTTTTTTTTTTTAAAGTGCGCATCACTGTTGCTGCTGCTGCTGCAGGGCAGCTCTGCAGCTCTGAGGAAAGCTTGCTGATACACCTTGATAAATCCTGACAGGGCTGGCAGAGCCCATCCTCAGGGAAGGTGCCAGCAGGGACCTGGAGGAATTATGCTTACATCTCCAAGGCTCCTTTTCATAAAACCACAGAATTTTAGGGTGGAGAGGAACCTCTGGAGGTTAAAAGTCCAACCTCCTTTTCCCCCTGAGCTTATTCCTTGGCTCAGGTGATACCAAACAATAAATCTGGGCATCATTTCTAAATCTGCTGCAAGTTTTTGTCACAGAGAACACGGCCAGAGACATCCCAGCCACAAGGGACCTGAGCTTTGATGGTTTTCCAGCTGGTCCCTCCCATGCTGGGGCTCATTTTTGACCCTCACGAATTTTCTGCCTGGAATGGAGACAGCAAAGTCCCCTCAGCAAACACAATTCTCTGCTCTGGCTATCCTAGGGAATTTTTTTTTTTTTTTGAAAGATACATTTTGTATTTCTGTATTGTTACCTCTAGAAATCACAGTCAATTAGCAGAATTATTCCATGTACCTACAACAGCACAAGGCCTGCTCCTAAAACAGCTTTTAAAATCCAATTTCCATTACTTACTCAGCAGACAATGCTCACCTTTCCACAGACACCTCTCCCACACACCTATTTAACCACAAACCCTTTAAATTCAGCACAGTGCACCTCGCTGTGGTTAATGAGGCTAATTAGGAGCAGAGGAAGGGAAATGCTCTTGCTGCAGCATAATTATTTATTTTTTTTTCCTGATGCTTCAGTGCTTGGAGCAGCTCCTGTGCCTCGTGAGGCTGTAACCTACAAGGGCTGTAGGTGTTTGCTGAGCCAGCTGCTTGTTCCTTTTTGTTTCCAGCAGCTGGTAGGGCAGCAAATTCCCTGGATTTCATTGGAAATGTGCTCTGCATCCCTTGGAAACGCTTGGTTCCTGAGCCAGAGCTGCCTGAGCCCGGGGGGAGCCTTATCAGAGTTAATGGCTGCTGGCAGATTTTCTTTAAGACTTGCAATGGAGCATAAATTCCCTGATCCTGGAGCTGGAGGGGGATAAGTGGAAGTCCAGAAATCCTTTCTGGTGGAGTGGTGACTGCTCTAGGGCAGCTGGGAGGGATTGTTGGTAGATCCCATCCTGGGGGGAATGATGGAATTATCCCCACATCTCCAAGGCTCCCTTTTCATAAAACCAGAGAATTTTAGGGTGGGGGTGTCCCCTCTGCTCTGCTCTCTCCCCCTCCTTGGGTGTTTTCTGCTTGGAAAGGCAGAGAAGTGTCTGTGTGAGCTGGTAAATAAAGAAATTGTTGGGCAGCTGACAAGGGGAGCGTTGGGATGAGCTCCCTTCCCTTCTGCATCCCACAGGGGATGGGAACAGCCCCAGGACAGCTGCCTGGGGACACCCTGGGCTGCTGCTTCTCCCTGTCCTTCTCCTTCACCAAAACAAGCCTGGCCACATCAGCAGGGCTGGAAGGCTGGGAGGACCCAGGTGCTCCATGGGGCCTCCTCCACCAAAGCAAGCCTGGCCACACTTCCAGCAGGGCTGGAAGGCTGGGAGGACCCAGGTGCTCCATGGGGGCTGCTGTTGGGTGTCCAGAGCCAAAAATTCACCTCAAATCCCCTGATCTGAGGTGCAATTCAGGCAAGGCTCTGGATTAAAAATAAAGAATTCTCTCAATCCTGCTCTCAAGGCACGGGGTTTAACTCCAAACCTCTGCTCAGCTGCCTGCTTGCAGGAATCACCTGCTGCTTTCCAAGGGAAAAAATCCCAGTTCTGGTTATTCCAGCACTAATCCCAGCGCTGCTTTTCCCTGCTCTGAAGCTGTTTGGGCTCCCCAAGGCACCACTGCAGCAGCATTTCCTCCACCAAACCTCGTGCCCTGCAGCACAGCTGATCCCCCTTCTGCACACAGTCACCCGTGGGAACTGCTTGACCACTGCTAAACTTTCTCCCAGTGCAAAACTCCTTCCCTGTTGGTCAGCATTTAATTTGCACTTGGTTCATCTGAAAAAGGGGATGCGCTGCTGAGCTGGGGACAAACACAGCCTGTGTGGGTTTGACAGAATCTGACCCTGCACCCCTTTTGGGCTGGGTTTAGTGGAGGTAAAATCACCTTTTTTTGGTGATAAAACAGCCTGAGCTGCTGTAAATTCTGTGTGTTGAAAGGCAGAGCAGCACTGGGGAAGGTAAAAGCTGTGCTGGCTGCACCACTGGAAATATCTGGAATATTGGTGGGACCAAGCACTTTTTGCAAGCAATAATTGGATAAAAGGAGGAAGATTATTCCAAAAAAGGTGGCTAAACTCTGGTGTGTATTGCCCAGAGTGGTGGTGGCTGCTCCATCCCTAAAAACCTTCAAGGTCAGGCTGTACAGGGCTTTGAGAACCTGAACTGGTTGAAAATGTCCCTTTTAATTGCAGGGATGTTGGGTTAGAGGAGCTCCAAGGGTCCCTTCCCTGGGGAGCTGCTCTGGGGGGGATTTTGCACAGTCTCAGCTGAGGAGTGCAGCCCTGGCAGCTGAGCAGCAGAAATGTCCCCCTGAGGGCTAATGAGAAAGCAGAAACTCTGCTTTTTCCCCTAAATCAGCCTAGAAAAGGCACGCTGGAGTTTCAAAATCGAACCTTTGGTCAGACTTCCTTAAAAATTTAACTTATTCCTTTCCTGGGCTCTTCCTTTCCCTAAGGCGAGAGGGGAAGTGGAGCCATCTACTCCTATTGATTTTTAAATATCTGCTTTTCTTCAGAAACATTCAGGATTTAGCTTAAAAAAGGACTTTTGCATCAAGTCTCTCTAACTTTTTATTCTTTATTCCTCTGAGTATCCTCTAATCATTAAATGTGTAACAAGTTGCCCAGTCTGGCAAATAAGTTTCTGATCATCTTAACAGAGAAACTGTGTTTTTGAAATTGCTCCTTGTTCCTGAAAACCTGGAGACAATGGTCACATTTATATTTTATTTTTGGATTTTGTATGTCCATCCATATACATTTTATGCCTCAACATAATAACTATCTACAAATAAAACTCTTTATAAAGAGTTTTATATTTATATTTATACTATGTATACAACTTTTAATAAAGATCTTTATAAAAACTCTTTATAAAGCTTTTAAAACTTTAATGTCCCAGCTAAAACCCATCCCAAATCAAACCCATTTGGAGAAGGAATTGAGGTAAGCCCTTCAATTTTCTGATTTTCTGCTCATTCTGCCTTCTTTAAAAGTCCACCTCCCAGCAGCTCCATAGTTCTTTTTTCCTTCAGGATGTCCTGGTGCTACAGGAAAATGGATTTATCACTCCTATTCCTCTATTCCTGCTTGCTCTGGCTGGCAATTAGCAAATTTACTGCCTGGATGTAACAGATTTATAATTTTGTAATAAATTTAGGGGAATTGCTCTAAACCACCTGTGAGCAATGCTTGGCCTGACCTGGCTCCCAAAGCACTTGAATTCCTGCTTTAATCCCCACAGGACTGGTTCCCAGGGATTTTCCTCTGCATTTTAAGGAATGGAAGGAGATGAGATCAGCTGGGGCCAGGGCTCTGCCAAACCTGGTTTAATTCCAGCCTGGAGCTCTGCACATCCCAAACCAAACCCACTTGGGGGAGGAATTGAGGCAAACCCCTCAATGTTCTGATTTTCATCCCCGGTGGGGATGCTCACCAGCATCCCTGGGTGAGTGGTGCTGTCACCTTCCATCCTTTTAGGATGAGAGGGATGAGGGATTTGAGGGAGATTCAGGAACGCAGGAGCACCCCAGCTCCCCAAAATAGAGTCCAGCTGGGATCCCGGGGAGCCTCAGCCCTGGGCAATGCCTCAGGCAGGAACAGGAGCTCAGCCCATCCTCAGAGGCTGCCTCGGGTCCCTCTGCTGGCGGCGGGGGAAGCTCGGGCAGCCCGCGGAGCTCCTCACGCTCCTTCTCCTGGCCGCTGCCTCCCTCTAGTGAGAGCCAGAGCCGCCGCACGCCCGGGAGGATGCTGCGGGGCTGGGAGCGCCCCGCGGGCTCTGCAGCGGCTTCCGAGGGTGCTCTGCACATTTTGGGTGCTCTGCAGCGGCTTCCGAGGGTGCTCTGCACATTTTGGGTGCTCTGCAGCAGGTTCCGAGGGTGATGTGGGATTTTGGACCAGCGTCCAGAATGTGCACAGCACACTCTCCAGTAGGTTCCAAGTGTGCTATGCACATTTTGGGTGCACTGCAGCAGGTTCTGAGGGTACTATGCATATTTTGGATACTCTGCAGTAGGTTCCGAGGATGCTATGCACATTTTGGGTGCTCTGCAGCGGCTTCCGAGGGTGCTCTGCACATTTTGGGTGCTCTGCAGCAGGTTCCGAGGATGCTATGCATATTTTGGATACTCTGCAGCAGGTTCCGAGGGTACTGTGCACATTTTGGGTGCTCTGCAGCAGGTTCCGAGGGTGCTATGTGCATTTTGGGTGCTCTGCAGCAGGTTCCGAGGGTGCTATGCATATTTTGGGTACTCTGCAGCAGGTTCTGAGGGTGCTATGCGTATTTTGGATACTCTGCAGTAGGTTCCGAGGGTACTGTGCACATTTTGGGTACTCTGCAGCGGCTTCCGAGGGTGATGTGGGATTTTGGACCAGCCCCCAGAATGTGCACAGCACTCTCTCCAGCAGGTTCCAAGTGTGCTGTGCATATTTTGGATGCTCACTATCCCATTCCGAGGGTGCTGTGCACAATTTGGATGCTGGTTTGAATGCACCGAGGGATTCTGTGCACATTTTGGGTGTTCTCCTTCACGTTCCCAGGGTGCTGCTCATGTTTTGGATGCTGGTTTGGCTGGACTGAGGGTGCTGTGCACATTTTGGGTGCTGGTTTGAACACACTGAACATTTTGGACACTGTGGCTGTCTGTGGTGCTGGTTTGAATGCACTGTGCACATTCTGGGTGTTGGTTTGAACACACCATGCACATTTTGGATGCTGGTTTGAGCACACCATGCACATTTTGGGTGCTGGTTTGAACACACCATGCACATTCTGGGTGTTGGTTTGAACACACCATGCACATTCTGGGTGTTGGTTTGAACACACCATGCACATTCTGGGTGTTGTTTTGAACACACCATGCACATTTTGGACGCTGTGGCTGTCTGTGGTGCTGGTTTGAATGCACCATGCACATTTTGGGTGTTGTTTTGAACGCACCATGCACATTCTGGGTGTTGTTTTGAACACACCATACACATTTTGGGTGCTGGTTTGAACACACCATGCACATTCTGGGTGTTGTTTTGAACACACCATGCACATTTTGGATGCTGGTTTGAACACACCGTGCACATTCTGGATGTTGTGTCTGTCTGTGCTGCTGCTCCGCACGCACCCAGCTGCGGGGGTGAGCCTCAGGTGCGAGTCCCGGGTCCGGCCCGTCCTGGATGGAGCGCTGTGCCCGCAGAATCCCGGGCTGGTTCGGGCTGGGGGGGTCCTTGGGGATCTCCTCGTTCCCCTCGCACACCCAGTGCTCCGTTAAACAGAGCCATTTCAGCGCGGCGATGCTGCCTGGGGACGATGGAGGTGTCGGAGGCAGGAGGATGGAATGACACCGACAATTCCCGACCCAGCCCGGTCTGCCAGCACGCAGAGAAGCGGGAAGCTGGGAGCCAGCAGCCTGAATTTATCCCGAGCTGGCTTTTTGCGTCAAGTGGCTGCTGTGTTTTTAATCCAATCCCAGAGCCCCCGGGCAGGATTTGTTGCGCTGCCGGATTTTTCCTTCGCCAGCCCAGAGTAGGATTTCATCAAACGAGCTGGATCATTTCCCCACATCCTCAGGGGCTCGCCTGCAGCTCAGCTCCTCCGGGCTGCTCTTAGCAACCAGGGAAATCAGAGCTGGCACACCAAAGGATGCTCTCCGCCCTCCAGAGCAGCGGGCAGGGCAGGGCAGGGCAGCACCTGAGCGTGTCCCGCTCCTGCTCCTCGCCCTCTCCTTTGGCACAGCCCAGCCGCTGCTCCTGGCACAGCCAGGCTGCCTCCAAAGGGTTTGGATGCCGTCCTAAATCAGCTCCTGCAGGGGAATGGGGCTGGAAGCACGCAGGGCAGCGAGCTACCAGCACCCTCAGCCTGGTCTCAAGGTTCTTAACCCGAGTGGGTGGAGGGAAAAATATTTATTGTCGCAGCAGCAAGGAGCAGGATTTTTCCAGCCAGAGGAGCTTAGGCTGCTGCAGAGCTGGCAGCGAGGTTTGCTGGAGGGAAAGGGCAAAACAAGACCGGCAGTTCCCTCGCTCATCCTTGCAGAAAGGTGAATTCCCTTCCCACAGCACCGGCTCGGGGTCTGGGCTGCTGGAGGCAGAACTTGCATTTGGGAACACGTGGGAGCAGGAGCAGGGAGAGGGGTCATTCCCAAACCGTTCTGCCCCGGCAGCTGAAAGAGTTTCCAAAGGAAAAGGTTTATGGCAGCTGGAAGGGAATCCCAGGTGAGGGATCAGCCAAGAAATGTGGGAATATCAGTGTGATCCTCTGATCACATCAGAGAATGAGCAGGATTTATTTAATGGAAGGAAAAAAGAAGTGAGCTGAAAGTGCTGGAAAAATGGGGCTGGAGGGAAGTACAGGGCAGTGACAGTGCAGGAGCACATCTGTAATCTCAGGTAGTAAAAAAATCAATATTGTGGGCCAACCCTGAGTGCAGTTCTGCTGTTTTCGGGATTTTGAAGCATAAAATGTTCTGTCCCTCCCTCCAGGTTTGGGCTTATTTCTGTTGCACTTCTGCCACCTATTAATAAAGCTGAATATTGATGCTTTGGGGTTATCAGTTAAGCAGAAAAGCTCCCAGGCACTGGAGCCAAATGGATTTTCCTTGAGGATACCTCCTTGAAAGTGACCAGCACAGGCACCTCTGTCCCTGCTGTGCTTGATGTGATCTCTGTGTGTGCACCTCAGAAAGGTGTTAATAACAACCCCATCCCCATCCCAGGGGTGCCTTTCCCTTCCCAACCCACCCTTCTCATCTCCCCACCCTCCATGTGGGACCAACCAGGGCTTCGATTTCAAAGCTTCCCTTTTTTTAATTTTTTTTGCCTTTTTCCCTTTTTCTCCCTCTTTTCCTCCTTGTTTTACCTCGCCCTCCTGCCAAATTTCCCTCCTTGCAGATCCATATCTGCCCCCACCCTGCTCTCCTATATGGCACCTCTCACCCTGCTGCCTAGGTGTGGATGAGGGCAGGCACAGCTGTGCTGCAGCTCCCTAAAAATCCCTTGGGATTCCTGAGATCTGCGGGGAGGCGACAGCCACAGCTCCCCTGGGTGCCATATAACAGCCAGGGGTTGTTTGCACCAAAGGAAACTCACATTCCCTGCCACACATCCAGCAGCTGGGAGCTTTGATTCCGATAGGGATCTGCGCCGGGCTGCCCCCAGCCCAGGGGAGGGATGGGTTTATGGCTCTGCTTTCCCCCCCTCTGGCGTCACCAGGAATGGCACTGGATGGTTTTTGGGATCTGAACGCCGGGATGGAGCCGTGGGGTTTTCTCCTGATGGCAAAATCCGGGCGGGTTTTTCTTCTTCTTCTCTCCAAGAAAATGCCTGGTGGTTTTGGAGCCTGATCCACTCCTAGATGGAGAGCTGAGCATTGCTGTGGTCTGTTTTGTTGGGAATTAGGGGCAGTCTGGGAAATAGGAATGGAGGAAAATTTGTAAGTTTTTAATACTTCTGCATCCTCCCTTCCCTGCCCTGGGACTGGACAGACACCAGCAGCTGTGCCCGAGTGCTTGAACTTTCTATTTGCCGCAGGGTAAAATGGGGGGAGATGAGGGAAAATGGGGAGAATTTGAGCATTTTCTGGGAAAAGCAGCACCGTGCCGTGCAGGGGTACAAATATTTGCATGCTGGGCATTAACTGCAGCTCCTGAGGGATTCAAGGATCAGGGAGTCTCCCTGTGCCAGGTTTTACAGAGCTCAAAACCAGTCCCAGGCTGCTCCCCTTGTGCCAAGGCTGCCTGGAGCTGGAATTTCGGGATGTGCAGCCAAAACTGCACCCCCAGCACAGGAAATATTTTTGTTTGCAGGTTATTTATTAGGAGTATTTTCATCCATCACCAACCAGATCCTTCTGGGTGCATTTCGGGCTGCTCCTGCCTTCCCACTGCAAACAAAACCAGACAAATCCATGATCAGCTTTCCAGGGGGGCCGCACCCCAAATTTCTGCCTGCACCTCCAGGTGTGGGGGGTGCTGCTCATCCCGAGTGGCATCCAGCACCATTCCCAAGCATCCCGCGCTGTCAGTGCATTAATTACAGGGCTCTAATGGGAAATGTAAACAGGAAAGCCCCGGGGGGAGATAAGGGGGGCAGGGCTGGGAGGCAGGGGCTGCCAAGCTCCCTCTGCTGCGAGGAATGGACTTCAGAGCAAAGTTGACTTCCCAGCCCTTGGGCGGCTGGCGGCCGCTCAAAGGTGTTAATTAGGGTGGGAGATAACCACCAGGACGCTGTCCCCAGCTGTTCCCCTTTTTGGGAGCAATCACATTTTCCCGGGGCTGGGAGTTCAGCGGCAGAGACCCAAAGTTGGTGCCTTGGCGGGGATGGGGCTGTTGAGCAAGGGTGGGAATGGCTTCAAAGTGGGTTTAGGGGGGATGTTGGCGAGGAATTCCAGGCTGGGAGGGTGGGGAGGGACTGGGATGGAATTCCCAGAGCTGCTGTGGCTGCCCCTGGATCCCTGGCAGTGCCCAAGGCCAGGCTGGACAGGGCTTGGAGCAGCCTGGGACGGTGGGAGGTGTCCCTGCCATGGCAGGACGGCACTGGATGAGTTTGAAGGTCCCCTCCAACCCAAACCCTTCTATAATTCCACAATTTCATCCACTCCAAGTGAATGGAGGAAATGAAGGGGTGTGACTGCATTTTCGTGTTTGTGGCATGTTTGGTGTACCCACAGCTCAGGTTTGTGGCTGAACCAGCAGCCCAGCCCTGGTGACACTGCTCAGAGCAGAAGAAATCCCCCCCACCAGTGCTGTCCCTCCTCCTCCTGAAGAACCTTTGTGTTTGTGGCATGTTTGGTGTCCCCACAGCTCAGGTTTGTGGCTGAACCAGCAGCCCAGCCCTGGTGACACTGCTCAGAGCAGAAGAAATCCCCCCCACCAGTGCTGTCCCTCCTCCTCCTGAAGAACCTCTCCCTTTTTGGGGGGGGTGAGAGTTAAAAACAGAGAAGAAATGGTTGGAATGGGTTGTGCAGGGTCTCTTGCCTCTGAACTGAGTCTGGTTCTGAGGGAAAATCCCCTTCCCTGGGCTCTGGGAGTGCCCCTGGCATCTCACAGATCTCCTTGTCCCATCCTCCCTGAGAGCCAAGTGAGTGTCATGGCTGGAGTGAATTGGAATTCAGTGACCTTGTTGGAGGAAATTATTTTGCTCCAACCAAGATATATTTAGATTTTAAATTTATTTTTTTAGATATTTATTCTCAACCACTTTCCTTTGCAGGCAGGTTTCGCTTCTCTTTCTGAGCCTCTCTTTGTGTTTTCCTTTGCAAAGGGAGAAAAGAAATCCCTCAGTGCTCTGGGCAAACAATTTTCTTCTTGCTGCCCCCTGCCACGAGCCTGGCTGCACTGCAGAAATCCTGCTCTCTCGTCAAAGCTTGAATTGAATTAATTTTATGGATTGTAAAGGTGTTGGATGCGGTGGAATCTCCTGCCTTTTGAAGAGGAAATCCTCTCCTGTTGCTTTGCCTTCCTCTGGATTTATCTCTGTGTGGTTGAGAGGATAACTCTGAACATCTTTGAGCTCTTAAGGACGAGGAAAACGTGGAAACCCAGCTATTAAAAAACCTCTTTTCTGTGTAAAATCCATCTGGAACAATAAAAGGAACGGCTGTGCCAGCACTGTGATCCCCGAGCCATCACCCCCAAGTCCTGCTGGCCATGCAGCACTGCTGAGTTTTCCCTTTTTTTCCCCTTTTTTTTCCCTTTTCCCCCTGTTTTCCTTCCTGTCCAGTTGTCCCCTTTTCAACCAGCGAAAAGCCCTGACACACTCCATTCCCAGAAGGTGGATTTGTGAATGGTTGGCTGCTCATGATGTGCCTCAGGGCCTTCATTTTCGGATTTTTTTCCAGGCCAGCTGAGGGAGGAAGTTTGCAGGATGTTATCAGCATCCTGTTGCTGTGACCTGCTGAGCAATAGCATGGAAATGTCTCCCCTTCACCACACCCCGGTGGCAACCTTTTGGCTCCTGTCTGCTGGCCGTGTTCTGCAAGATTAATGTGTTTTTCCACACATCCATAGCTAAAAGGCATGGATTTTTTAGTTTTGCTTGGGTTTATTTTAGGATTTTCCTGATATCCAGGCATTTCTGGCAGTGTTTATGAAGTGTGTGAATGACTTTTGGCACGGTGGAGCCA
Organism: Onychostruthus taczanowskii; assembly: GCF_017590055.1. Classification (NCBI taxonomy): domain Eukaryota; kingdom Metazoa; phylum Chordata; class Aves; order Passeriformes; family Passeridae; genus Onychostruthus; species Onychostruthus taczanowskii. The sequence continues at coordinate 11,848,185 of NW_024499017.1, read as the reverse complement.
CCTCACTGGGGGGGCATCCAAAACATGGTCAAGGTGGAGAAAGATTTTGGCTTTTGAGGTCAGTAGTTGGACACTGACCAAAAAAAAAAAAAACAAAAAAAACAAAGCCACAACTAAAACTCCCCCAAAGAACAATAAAAGGGAATAAAATGAAGAATTATGTCACCTTAATGAGGATAAAGGTTTGATTTTTTAGCTCATGGAGGGGTTTCCCCTCAGGGCAGTCAGCAATGAACATCATGGGTGCTCCATGTGCTGGGTTTCCACCACCAGCCATGACATTGGCCATTATCCATGTAATTCCATGATCCCTGGCACTGGAGTTAGCCAGGCAGAGCAGCTTTCCATAGGAAATGGCTTTGCTGCCATCAAATCCTTCTCAGGAAGAAGGTCTTCATTTCACCAAATAAGATCAAGAAGAGAATTTTTAAAAAAATGAGTTGAGCCTTCTCCTTTCATATTTTTAATGGAATTCCATAACTCTTTAATATCAGCATAATATTTCAATTGCCCTGGGAGAAAACATCCCAGTGATTCCAAATATATCTACTTAGGCATTCCTGCACTAAGGGGAAGACAGAAGGGAAAGTGAAGTGTGAAAACAAACCTCCCAGTCTCCTCTCAGAAGATGTTTTTTGCTTTTTTCACATCCCATTCCCCAGCCTGTCCCTTCCCATTGGTGTCCTTGGAGAATCATCAGCAAAGGGTTTGGGCCACAAGCTGGGTTCTCCTCCAGGACCATCCCTTGGGAATGTCCAGCACTCAGGTGTGGAGAGCCAGGGCTAGGAAAGGTGAGAGGAATTCATTGTCCAGGTGTGGCTCCACCTGCTCATCCTCCCTCATCGTGCCCAGTCTGGGTGGGGTTCATGGATGGATGAGAATCAGATCCCACCATCTAAGGAGATCCCTCGGGAGATCTCCCTTCACCCTTCATCCCTAAGGAGACCCTCATGGGACCAGCCAAGCCCTCCAAGGAGAGATGATCAAAGCTCTGTGATGATTTTGGATTTAGGTTTTTTACCCTCTTTTTGTGCTCGGGGTGAGCTCATGGGACTGAGCTGAGCTCTGGGTGGTGGCTGCACCAAGGACTGAAATGTGTGCTGAGGTGGAGGCCAAGGAGGACAACTGGAGCTGCTCCTGGCCCCTGGAATAGCCAGCCTCAGCTTTTATCATCCCAAGGATTCCTGATTCTGCAGCTGCACGCCCTGAGGTTGTGACACTCTTTGTCCAGGGCCTTTCCTATCCCTGCCAGAAGAAGCTGGTGTTGGTTGCAGGGAGAAGAAGCTGCCTCCAGCAGGAATAGTTCTGATTTAAGGTCCTGCTCCTTTTTCAGGGCTCTTCAGGGAAAAGATAATTCTGACCCCATTTCTATCCAGCCACCAATTTTTGCTCAGCTCCATGCGAATCCTTGGCTGGAGCTGCCAAGTCACGTCACCTCTGTCCCTTTGCCCCCTGTGCCTGGGGGACAGTAAATCTGTAGGCAAACATTAGGCCTTCCTGAAAAGCCTGGCATTGCCGGGAGAAAATCAAAAGCTGGAGGGTTTTTATTATCTCTCTCCTTATTGTCTTTTCTTTTTATTGCCTTTTGGAGTCACCCTGGAGAGCAATCTCCATCCCTCAGCGTGGCCCTGCCAGACTTCCTCTGCTGTCACTGTGACCTAGGGAATGGAGGCCAAGCCTTCCTCTGCTCCAAGTATTAACAAACCCAGCTCCCTAAACTCCAGGGATCCCTTTTTTTTCTGGGTGTCCCAAAGCTCCAGTGGGACTGCCAGGCCTTTTTCCCCCGTAAAAAGTCACCCCAAAGGTGGGTTTAGGAGTGGAAAGCTGCGGGTTCCTGCAGGGTGCCGCGGTGGGAAGTCTCTGAAATCCCCTGATAATTCCTGCCTGCCAGGGCGGTCTGCACGGGGGAGAGGCTCAGAATCTGGCAGGAACCCAGAGAGATGCTTCTTGCAGGGAAAATATGTGCTCTGCTCACTCATTAAGCACTTATCTCCTGCTCCTGCTCGGAAGGAGGCCGGGGTTGGAGCGGAGGAGGCGCAGAAAACACCAGGAGGGCAATTGCAACAGGCACAGATCCTCGAGGAGAAGGTAGAAGTGAGACACCATTGCTGAGGTCAGGCTGAGGCTCTAGGGACTCCTTTTGGCCCTTATCAGTCCAAAGTATGCAGCCCACCTCTGCTTTTCCTGGGAAATCGGGAGGTGAATAAAAACCGTGCTGCGGGAAATGTCAAAAATCTCAAAAATCAACTCCTCAGCTGGGTCTGGCTTCATTCCCTCAGTCACAGAATCACGGAATGGTTTGGAAGAGATCTTAAAGCTGATCTAGTTCCCAATATCCATATTCCTTCTCAATATCCCACCCAGCCCTGCCCTGTGCCAGTGGGAAGCCATTCCCCCTTGTCCTGTCTCTCCAGGTCTTTTCCCAAAGTCCCTCTCCAGCAATTTTGGAGCCCCTTTAAGCACTGGAAGGGGCTCCAAGGTCTCCTCAGTGCCTTCTCTCCTCCAAGCTGAACAATCCAAACCCTCCTTTTTCCAGCATGGCTGTAGTCAGGAGGATTTTCCAGTAAAAAGTCATGTTCCATTTTTGTGCTTTGGGAACTGCTGGACATCAGAAGGGACAGTGATAACTTCAAGGATAAATCCATAATAAAACTTCCCGAGGTCTGACTTGGATGTACTGTTTGGATTTTCCCCTTGGCAACCAAAGAAATTACTTAAGGAAAAAAATCATTGCAATTTCCTCCTAATTCTCTCTTGTTCCAGGAAGAGAGGGGATTTTTCAGTCTGAGGGGAAGGAAGAGTCAGTGCCTGGGAAACAATTCCAAACCTGGAGAAAGGTATGCCTGGCCAGCCCATATTCCATATCTGGATTCCCAGCCTGGGATGAGCTTCCAGGATCTGACCTTTCTCTCCTAACAGTGACTAAAATCCATTTTCCTTCCCTACTTATCTTCCCAGAGTGGCAACAACTCTGATATCAATTATTAGTTAATTACACACTTCCACACCTCCTTAGGTGGGTCGGCTTGGTCCAAAACTGAGCTCAGCTTTGCCAGGGTGATTTACTGAGAAACTTTTCCTGGCCAAAATAAATTTAACTGGATTTTCTTTCTCTGTTTGCTTTGAGGCATGAGGCATTGGATGAGCTTCCTCAAAAATGGGAATTAAAATGGAAATACTCTGCTGAACTATTCAGGCAACCTGTTTCTTACCCATTCCAGTGGATGCTGGGTTTGATGTGTTTCCATGCAGGATGCAGCCACTGAGGAGCTGTTTTCCCTGGATTTACCTTTCTGCTGGAATACAGCAGTCCTCTCTTCCCACACCACCACTGCATTTGCAGCATGGTTGGACCTGTGAGCTCATCAGCTCCTGGCTCATCCCAGTGCTCCACGCTGCAGCCAGGCTGCTCTGCTCTCCTTTTGTGTCACACAGCATTCCCATCATAGTTCCAAGGTCAACAATTCATCTGACTCACTCTGGGTCAAACAGGGAATTTCCAGAAGCAGAAGCTGCAACATGAATATTTCTTTTTGCTTTGATTTTTTTTATTATTTTTTTCCCCTCCTCTGTGTGTGAACCTGCTGGAAACTGGCTGGTCTGACTCTGCACATCCTGAGTTCGTTCCAGCTTCCTTCTGATCCTTCTGGGAAGGGTTAGAGGAGGTCCAGGCTCCTCATGGATGCATTGAGGGTCTTCTTGCACTTTAGTGAGGGAAATGGGTGCAGCTAAATCATAAAATCATGGAATGGTTTGAGTTGGAAGGGAGCTTAAAGCTCATCCAGTTCCATGGGCAGGGACACCTTTCCCTGTCCCAGGCTGCTCCAAGCCCTGTCCAAGCTTGGGCACTGCCAGGGATCCAGGGGCAGCCACAGCTTCTCTGGGAATCTGTTCCAGGGCCTCTCCACCCTCACAATCAAGGATTCCTTCCCAAAATCTAATTTAAATGGAGCCTGAATACCAAAAATAGATATATTTAAATATATTTTTTAGATGAGCCATGAAGTTGGGTCTTGGAGAGAAACAGCAAGTGAAGTATCTGCTGAAATATCCATATGTTGATCCAGTCTGGGATCAGCAGGGCAGGACCCTGGTGGAAAACCAAAGGGATTCCCAGTTAAACTTGGTCAGTGCTGGCCCTGGCTCTTCCCTCAGGGAATATCCAATCCAGGGTTCATGTGTGTCTTGTATTTCCAGGTTATAGTCACATCCCATTTTTATTTACCTTTTCACATCTCCTCCCAAACCTAGAAACATCTAGGGGGGGAAAAAACCCAGCAAAATCCCCATTTTCTCCCTAAAGCTCAAACATTTCCATACCTGCCTTGAATTCCCAAAGTGCAACATCCCAGCCTGGCTGCAGAGAACCTTTTCCATCCTGGAGCAGAGTCAGCACTCCTGCAGGAGTGGGGGGTAATTCCCGGGCTGAGCCCTGCTGCGGGGGGCTGAGGGGACAGAGGGGACAGGAAAACAACATTCAGCTGTGGCATTTGCTGCTTGCGTGCAGCCGCAGGCAGGAACTGCTTCCTCTGTTTCCAGGCTTTTAGGGAAAGGGGAGCTCCACCGAGCTGCTAAATTGGAATGGAGTGAAAAAAAAAAATTGCTGCAGACAACAGAATGCTTGGCTATTTTTTCTTTTCTTTTTCTTTTTTTTTTTTTTTTTTTAAGACAAAAACACAAAACCTTGGAGTGATTTACATGGGAAAGGAGAGCCGGAAACAATTTTAGAGGCTGTTTTCCAAAATTGATGAATAACAGAAGATACAATGGATAAAGCAAATGGCCCAAATTTCCTGCTCTTTTAAGCCACTGAATAGATACTGAAAACAAGGGTGCCCTGTTTTTCTCCTTATGGAGCTGCCAGGGAGGGATTTTTCTGGGTTATTTTGGTTCTGGAGGCAGGAGCAAGGTGGGTGCTGGGGGTCCCCAGGATCATGGATGCTCAGAGGAGCAGGATACTTGGGAATTCCAGGGGTGGGGAAGAGCAGCATGGGCCAGAAGAGTAATTTTGAATAATTTCTGGCGATTCTGCAGGCATGAGTCATGAAGAAGGGTCTGAAATATCCTTTTGGATTTTTAAAAATTATTTCCCATTTGATTTCTCCTTTGCCTGAGGCTTTTCTCCTCCAGAGCCAAGCACTTTTCCCTCCTAACCCTTGCCCCTCACCCACTGGATGAGGACACAGGTTTGGCTCCAACCAAACCCGAGCTGGAAACTTTTATTTCTCTTTACAAAAGCCTTTGATGCTTCCAGAGAATATTCTTGCTTTGCTTTGGGGAAAAAGGCCTTGGATGAGATCCCTGCAAAGCTCTTGTCTTCCTCTGCTTAGCCAAGATCCAGGAGCTCCAGCCCTTTTCTGGGACACCACAAAGGATGTTTAATCTCTTGTCAGTGGGATAAAAATCCAGGGGAACTTCCAGCAAAGCCTCTTGGCTGTGTCCCCTTTCCACCCACGTGCACAAAGTCATGGTGCACTGAAGGGATTTGGGTTTAGTGGACAAACATCACCTTTTTTGGTGGCTTTGCAATCAAACTGTTTGGGTTTAACTGGGCTGGAAAAGGCTGAGGTTCAAGGGCATGGTGAAAACCAGGAGTTACCTGGTGAACTTCCACTCTGGAGACCTGGAGAAGCTTTTCACAGCCTGTCCAAACTGGTGCATGGACATCACTGGAAAATCTGCCCTGGATTTTGGACCTGGCTAAGAGGTTTCCATCAACCGTTGTGGGGAAGTATTTCCTCTGAGCAGACATTTTCTGCTTAAAAGGAAATTTTTGTTTGGAAACCGGGGGAACATCTTGGAAACTGCTGGCCAGTGACTTCCATGGGTGCTTCTTCCCATGATTGTGTCTGCTGGGTGCTGCAGTGTCCTGTGGAACAAGGATCCTCCAGGTTCCTTTAGGTTTTGAGATAATCAGTCTCTATCCCTGTTTTTTTCTCTCATCTCTCAAACATCTCTTCCTCCCCAAAATCTGGGAACTCCACCAGGCAGTTGCACCCAATTAATCAATAAATAAAAGTAACCACAGACAGCAAACTGAGCTGTTAATTGCACTCAAAATCATGTTTTTCACTGCTGGGTCAAGTGATCACCCTTCCCCAAACCCTGCTGCTCTGTGGGCTCCGGGTTGGACAGAACACACACGAAAAAATGCAAAGCCACAATTCCAAAATCCCTTTCTTGGGCTGTTTCCCATGTTAACCAAAGCCCAACGAACCACGTTGTGTATTTATGGCCTCTGTGAGCAAATTGTCACTCAAAGGCCACTTGGAGCCTTCAAAGCCAAGTGAATTATTGTGTATGTGATACACACCTCTTCCTTAGCAGCACATTCAGATGTCAGGGCCCTGAGGAGCACTTTCCTCCCTCAGGCTCATTCAGGCCTCAGAGGAAAAGGGATTCAAACCACTCTGGTATTTTTAACTGATTCTTTCCCACTGGTGGGGGCAGACTCAAGAGTTTTGCTGAGCCATCAGCCCTGTAGGTCATCTGGTCTGTTACTGCACATGAATTGAAGGAAGGTCTTGGATGCTGAGCCTCTGGAAAGACACAGGAAAGTTATTTGATGGTGTAAAATCAGTGGGAACTGCCCAGTGCCTGCACAAAATCATGGAATGGTTTGGGTTGGGATCTTATGATCTTATGAAATCTTATGATCTTATGGTTTGGGTTGGAATGGGCCTCAAAGATCACAATTGCTCCAAAAGCCAGCCCCAAACAGGGATCAAACCTTGGTCATCTCCTGGGCTTCCCTCAGGACATCCACCAACAGCAATGGATGAGGTGGAGACAACGTGAGGTGTGAACAGGAGCTCAGTGCTGGGGGAAGGAGAACATTCTGTCCTGAGGTAGAAATGAATCCTCCCCAGGAAATTCCCTCTGGAAGAGTGAGGAGAGCAGTGGAGGTGGGAAGAAGATCTCTGGTGAGGCTGCCACTGTGTTTTTGGGGTCTCAGTGCTCACAGTTCCACGTGATCCTGAAATCCCCACAGCCCCACATCAGCACTGCTCACTGCTGAAGAGTCAGGCTGGACATCGAGGGAATTCATTCCCAGAAAGGGGATCAAACATTGGAATGGATTGCTCAGGGAGGTTTGGAGTGCCCATCCCTGAAGGTGCCCAGTAAATGGTTGGATGTGGCACTCAGTGCTCTGTGCTTGGTGACAAGATGGGGATGGGTCACAGGTTGGACTCGATGATTTTGGAGCTCTTTTCCAACCTGAATGATCCTGGGATTCTTTGGTTCTGAGTGAGTGATTCTTTGATTCCTGTCCTTGTAGATGCTTTTGCCCTTGGCAGGGCTGGCGTGGCTTGCACTGAGAGATAATTATTGATGAGGTTTTTAGCTCTGAAGCAAATCTTACTGCCCCGAGATAATCCAGTCTGTATTTTGCCCTGAACTTTTCAGGGTGTGTAGAAACCTGGCGAGTGGGATTGCCACCCAAACCCCCAATTCCTGATTTACCACCAGCCATTTCAGGAAGTGAACTCAGGCCTGAGAGATGGAAAAAGCCGCCTCAGATCTGGGATTTACGAGGAGCAGTGATGTCAGGGAGAATTCCTTGCGTTGTACAAGCCCCCAGGGAGGATGTCCACGGCATGGGGCTGACGTGGACACACTGTCCTGAACCATGAGGGGCTAGGAACTAATTATAGACTAATTAATGTCATTTGCAGAGCTGCACACCCAGAGAAGTCTTTGTTCCACAGGCTGCTGAGCAGATGGAGACCAGTCCTGGCCCCACGCTCAGGATGCCCAGGAGTTTCATGTGTGCCAAGGACAAAGGCTGGCAGGGGATGAAAGGACTCCAGGACTCATTTACTGCACACATGACGTTGATGAGGATGGAGGCTGCTGTCAGCAGATGGGGTAGACACAATGGACACAAACTTCTGGATTACTCTCCCCCAACCCTCTGGATTACTCTTCCAGCCCTGGGTGGGATGGAGGATTTGGGAGAGGGATGCATTTACCTGTGGAGGGCTTTGAATACTCATGGGATCTTCCAGGGGTGATGAAAGTTTTGGCCACCTGCAGTGAGCTCCTGTGAGGGTGGCTGGTAATCAGACCACCAGGATCATGCTGAGGATCTGGTGGGAAGGGGGAGGGAAAGTGAGGAGGCAGCTGGCTGAGGAAGGCCCTCTGTAAGCATTTTCCTGCCCTGGGATGACCAACGTACATCCTGAGCAGAGGGCACCGCATTGTGCGCCCTGTGCTCTGCCCATCCTGCCAGGAACAATGAGGAGGCTCTGGAAAACAAGGAAAGGCATTCTCAGGGTTGTGGGAGAGAAAACCAGGGGGCACTGGGGGAGATGAGGTGGGAGGAGCAGCAATGTGCCTTGGCTGTGTAAGGTCAGACAGCCTGAACGTCCCAAATTTATCAGCTTCCTTGGTCCAGGCAACTGGGGAGAAACCAAGGCCATGGCTGGAGATTTATCTCCAAACCACCTCTGAGGGGCTGTTTGAAGCTTCTCCCACTGCTCTGCAGATTCTGCTTGGGACTGAGTGAGTGCTGGGTAGATGGTGGCATCTCCTCATTGTTCCCTGCTGGAACGCTGGAGCCTGTGGAAAGTGGGGGACAGGTAAAGAGGGGAGTGCCCAACCCCAGGGCTGAAGGCAGAGGTGGCAGCTGTGCCAGGCTTCTCTCCTAACTAAATTCTCCCTCCTGCCTGGCCTTCTTGCTCCTAAAATTCCATTCTCTTCCCTTCACCTCTCTGGATTCAAATGGTTTTGTGCTGCTGCTCTGACAGAACCTGAATTTCTCATCAGTGGAAGTTCTTTGAAGCAGGAAGAATTTTGGGGTCTTTCACGAGCATAGGAGGGTCCTGTGAGGTTCACAGGCCATGCAGGTCAGGGCTGAGGCTTCTCATGGACTTTTTCCAAGCAAGGAAATTTTTTCCACCAGAGTGGTTTGGATTTCAAATTTTCCAGCAGCTGGGTCTGCATTTACTGCAGTTACAAACCCACACCTGGCTGCAAGCTATAAAACTAAAATCCAAGGGAAGATGGAAATGCAAAAGGTTTGGACTCTTCCCCAAAACCGAGTGGGGACAGCATTTTACCTGTCAATACATCCAGATTATTCCTATGGTCCAGTTTTTCTGTCCCAGTTCAGCCCTGCCAGGTGAGAGACACCTGTGTCAGGGTGGATGGGGCTGGAGATGGAAAAGCTGTTTCCCTTTTGTTGTGAAGCATCCTGCCCTCCACATCCCAGCATCCATGGCCTCGGCAGAGGGAGCTTGTCCTCTGTGCTTCAGGGATTCCTAAATCCTATCAGGGCTGACAGGGACAATTTGCAAGGATAACATCAAATTTTGCTGTCGTTGCAAATTATTCTTTAGAGGTGGTGGTGTCATTCCCGGCTTCTGGCAATTTCCCAGCAGCCTGAAGGTTTAATGTCTTCCTTGGCTGCTTGAGGGAGGGTTTGGTTAATCTGGGATGGGGTTTCCATGAGGTTCTGGCTGTGTTTGCTCCATGTGCTGCAAACCCCCCATGTACCTGAGGAGTGTTGGGGAGGAGTTTTCATTTAGAGCTTCTTTTTCACCTGAAAAATCCAAGCTGCTCCAGGCAGCAAAAGGAATTGGGGGTTCATTTTCATGTGCAGATGTGAAATTCAGAGCAGCTGAGGGCTGCAAGCTCAGCTTTTCCACGTGGGTCTCCTGAGCTTGGAGAGGATGATGCTACAAACCATGAATGTGGTTCAAATGGGAATCACAGAATCATGGAATGGTTTGGCTTGGAAGGGACCTTAAAGCTCATCCATGGTCTGGGACACCTCCCACTATCCCAGGGTGTTCCAAGGCTCCTCCAGCCTGGCCTTGGATGCTTCCAGGGATGGGGCAAACACAGCTTCTCTGGCCAAGTAACTATTAATTAACATCAGGATTGCTCCCAACCTGCCCAGCACAAAAATCTGTGGGAGCTTGGACTCTGCTGGGAGACAGGTCCTGCTTAGCAGGATGTTTTCCAGACTTGGCTAAAGTGATTTCCAAGTGCACAGGCTGTTTCTGCTGGAAAAAAAAAAAAGCCTTTGCTGGAGCACAAGGCTGATGATTTGAAATCAATTTGCCACGGATGGGTTTAAAGCTGACATTGGCTTCGTTTCCAGGCATCTGCACATTGCTATCATTTGTTAACGCTGTCACAAACATTGCTTTCCCCTTGCCTTGCTGCAGCTCCTCTGAATTACAAGAACTCCTTTAATTTCTGAACAATCCCTTCTCTCCCAGGCCCTGCCACCTCGAAGAGCAGCAGGAGCACCTCCCCTGTGCAATTTCCCTTTCCCTCTTAACCTTGACCTGGAATATGCTGAAAGTTGTTACTGGGAACTACCTTGATCAGAAATGACGTTAGAAAAACTTGCACAACCAGACGCAGCAAAACCCCACCGAGATAAAAATTCCCAGAGCCAACACTTCGGAGTTAGGGACCTGCTCTGCCTTGGCATGTGGGGCTGACTGCTTCAAGGCAGCAGCGATTAAGTTTTGTTTGCTTTCTTTCAGAGGGGCTGTGCTTTGTAAAAGGAGGAGAAGCCTTGCCCAGAGCACTTGGGTCCTTCAGGGATTGAGGTTTGTGGTTTTCAGCTCACACCTAAAACTCTGCTGAGCTGGAACGAGTTCCCAACAGCTCAGCTTTGTGGATGGAGGCTTGAAAGGAACCTGAGCACAAGGCTGAGCAGCAGTTCTTGTGCAAAACAGGATCTGGGTGCCACAATTTGACAAAATTTGTTAAATGAAGAATCTTTATTGTCTCTGAGAATTCTTTGCTGAAGCCTTTTCCAGGCTGGGTGGCAAATCCACAGATATATTCCTGGCAGATCCTTGACCCAGGAGGTTGTGATGAACATCTGATGGTCTGAATCCTTCTCCTCCTCAGCCAAAGGGCATTGGTGTATATTGAATTATCTAAGAGTTAATTTTAGAAAGACCAGAGCCTGGAGATTGAAACAGCTTTAATGGGCTCTGCTTGAAGCTTTTATTTACTGCAAGCTGGAGCAGAGAAATCAAGATCCAAAGTTGTTCCTGCTGCAGGCAGTGGAAACAATCTCTTTATTGCAGTGAGACTGCAACCCTTAACTTGTGTCCAACCTGAACTCCTCCAGTCTGCACGCGCTGGCAGGGAATGAACTGCTCTCAGTTTCTGCTCTTGGAGCCCTGGAATTCTTTTTGATCCTGGAGATAAGGAAAAAGGCTTCTAAGCAGATGCGTCATGCCTGCTTAATTTTCCATTAGAAGCAGAGAAGAGATTTAACTCTCTCCTATCAGAGTGTGTGTGTGGAAAAGCTTGGCTTTCCTGGTGCCAAAATCCATCCTGTTGGTGGAGATACTGTGGAGACCTTGGAGTATCCATCCCTGGAAACATCATTAGTTGTGGAAAACCATTCATTAGTAACAGGCAATATGTCCTTCTCTCCCCTCCTCTGAAAATAGGCAGTGCTATCTAAATAAGCTGTTTCCTGAGAAGTTACTCAAAGTTACTGCTGGAGCTCCAGGCCAACTCTCCTCCCCCAGGAGCTGGACAGAAACAAAGCTTTTGGAGAGGGAAAAGCTGCCCTTTAGTCCAGCAGTCGGTGCCATTCCTCTGAGGTTCCTCCTTTCCTCCTTTCCTCTGAGGTTCCTCCTTTCTCCTCAGCCTCCTCAACTCGCTCCCTGCTTGTTGTTTCACCTCCCATTTTTTTTGCCAAACCATGGGGGCACTGGAGCCCTCTGTGCTCTGGGTTTGTCCATCCTCATCTCCCATAAAACCATGACTTCCTTGGGCAAGAGATCACGACCAGGCGCCTTCTCACAGCCTTTGTTCTGGAGCATCCTGGAACCAAGAGCGTGATACTGGAGAGGAAAAATCGGGAACAGCGTCTCCAAATGCCTGAGTGGGCAGCAGCGCTGTGGAAAAACCTTTCCCACTTCACTTCCTGACAAGAAGGGAGAAGTTTGTGGAATTTGCTCCAGTGGGCTGGTGGAAACCTGCTCTGGTGGGGCTGGAGGGTGCAGTTGGAGGAAGGAGAGTCTTTTTCTGGGAGCTGTGCCCTCTGCTCTGTGTTACCAGCACTTAATTCCACCTTTTCCATTAGAAACACTCCCTTGCCTGCCACGGTCGCCATCGGGAGGTGTTTGGGACAACACGTCAAAGCAGGAAGGACTCTCAGAGGAGAGGGCAGCTGTGGGGACACGGATGGATGTCCCTGCGCTGCCTCTCAGGCCAGCCCCACACCAAGCTTTTAATTTTTTAGACTTACAGATTATCTCTGTTTGAAAAAAACCCAATTATGGTGGTCTCCATTCCAAGGGGAGTGAGTTGTTCCGGTTTTCCCTGAATCTCAACTCAGCATCTCCATCCTCCAGTTGCTGTCATATCTCGAGCCTTGTTCCACTGGGAGATTTGGGCTGTCACAGTGACATTCCCTGCTTTGGCTGGGTGACATTTCTGACGTGGTCAGGTTTTTCCAGGAATACAGAAAAATTCCAGCTTTGCTGACTTCTTACCAGAGAAATGATGGGAAATAATTGTGCTTGGATCAATGCATGGTGTGCAGCACCTACCCCACATTTACCAGGAGGTATCCAACAGATCCAAGATCCAAATCCAAGCCGAAAAGAAACAAAATGTATTGGGCCCACCCTTGGAGCCCCGAGCGAAGAGGATTTAGTGTGTATAATAAACTGCCTGCGGATCATTTATCACAGCTCCGCTCTGATTGCCTGCGGGTGATGATGGACACCAGAAGTTGGAAAACCCTAACGACGTGTGGGGAACGGAGCGCAGGTGTCCGTGCGGGAAGAGCAGGAAATCAACCTGACAGCCTTAGGAACGCGCCTGGCGCTGGAATCCGCGCGGACCCCGGCCTGTCCCCCGCCTCCCTCTCCCCCACTTTCCTGGCGGGAGGGCTCTGCTGAAAGGCTCCTTTCTTCCTTCCCTGCGTGGATGATCCCACCTCTTCAGGCAGCCTCTGTTTTCCTTTGGAGAAGGGAACAGCTGGGGCAGATCTCCGCTGCTCCGAGCAGCGCCGGCTGCAGCTGAGCCCCCTCGCCCACCCTGCACCTTGCTCCTGGGTGGGAGGCAGCAGGAAAATTGCAAGAAACCTGACATTCCTCCCCAAATCCCCACCACCTTGGGATCACACACGTTCCCACGGGGGCAGCCCCGTGCGAGGGGCTCGAGGGAGGAGATGGCAGCAGAGCCCCCTTTCAGTGGCTCCTCGGGCCATCCCTGAGCATCTCCGTTATTGGAGAGCCCCTGACCTCCCCTGACAGGTTCCCCCATTGTCTGCCTGACCTCACCAGTATAAAGCATTTCCTACTATTTAGCCTGATGTTTTTCTTTCTTAATTTTAGGCCATTAGTGCTTGTTCTTCCCAAATTTACTACTGAAAATGACTCTGCCTCCTCCCTTCCTTTGGCTTGACGGATGGCTACAGAATGACCCTCCAGGATTTATATCCCCAGTGGCAAGCCGGACTCCTCTCCTCTCTTAATCCCTTCAAGGCCATAGAAAAATAAAGTTGTTGTCTTTAAATCCAAATCTTTTACAAGATCTGCCTCAAAGCAGTGGCATTCCCCAGCTATATTTGCTTCCACAGCTCTGTCCCAGAAAGTCCCAGGAATGAACTTTCCAAGATGTTTCATTTTTTCACCAGGATTTCTCATAAGTTTTCATTTCGTCCTCTATTTTTATTAATATTATTTTATTTTATTTTATTTTATTTTATTTTATTTTATTTTATTTTATTTTATTTTATTTTATTTTATTTTATTTTATACATATAATAGAAAGGCTATTCACTTCCCAGTCAGATGGAGGAGAAAAATTTGTCTTTCCCCTCTTTTCTTTAAACCTAAATGAGTAATTCCTTTTGGGGTTTGTATCATGAGCAAAATAAAATTGTAAAATAGCTTCAAAGAATGAACAATAATTTTCCAGGAAAAGAAGCAGTTTGATGAGCAGAACACTGATTTTGTTGTTTTTTTGGCTTTATGGATCATTAATAATTTTAACTTTGGCTGTTAAGTTTTAGAGAAACTCACAAATAATATAAAACTATCATTCAGTGTGAGAGTTCATGGAGTAAATGCTCTTCTCTTCCACTGATATGAAAGATAAAATTGATGTGAATGAAAAATTTTAGGACAAAAATTTCAAATTTGTGCTGAATTGCAGATAAAATTCCCTGAAAAATAATTTCTCCTGGATGTACATGGGAATTCCCACTTGAAAGTGTGGCAGTTGATATCTCCTTTATTTGTGACCAAGGAAAGTTGTGACTGTGTTGGAGAGGTTTGGAGATGTTATGTTTGGAGTTGTTTGGAGATGTTATGTTTGGAGTTATCTGAACAAAAAATATCCTGGGTCTTGCTTGGCTGCTGGGATGGGAAAATTTATCTCCTGTTCTTCTTCCAGGCCTGCAAATCTGGGGTAGGCACTGTGGAGAACTTGTTAATATTAAAAGATGGGATTAAGCACAGGGAAAACAAACTTGAACGTGGTTTGGGGTGTTTCCTTTGGAGCCCTGCCCTCGGCGCGGCTCCCGCGAGGTGGCTGAGTGGCTGCTTCCTACCACGGGCTCCCTCCTGCTCCCAGGCTTTATTTCTGGGATCTTTCAGCCATTCCCCTCCAAGGAGCATTTCCTTCCAGCTCTCCCCTGAGAGGAGCAGGAGGGGAACGGGGAGAGGCAGCGGCTCCAGAGGTGGGTTTCAAAGAGAGCCAGCAACCTCCTTGGGAGGTTGGAAATCAGGGCGCCCACTCCGGCCACCAAACCCGGAGCTGCTGCCAATTTGAGATGTTTTCCCTTAAGAGTCAAAGATTTAATGGAAAGAGAGGTCAGGCTTTGACCTGAGCACTGAGCAGGGTGACAGAGATGGCTCCTTCATGTCCTCTCCAGGGGTTTGTTAGTCTAAAGTTTAGTCCCCACGTCAGATGATGCATTTTCCAGGGAAGTTAATGGATTTGCTTGCACCGCCACGGAGTGGTTGGCGGGGGTGGGAGAGCGACTCTTTTCGTGAGAGACAAATGACTTCCTCTGGACAAGCAGCTCTGTTTTAACATGGAAAATGATGGATGAGTCCCAAGGAAAGGCTTTGCACAGGCAAATGAACATGCAAACCTCACGTTGTCAGAGATCCAAAGAGACAACGACAAATCCCAACCGCCGGGAGAGAGCGGAACCCGGCGATGGCAGCAGGGATGGGGATCGGTCTGCAGAGGGAGACTTTGGGCCAGAAAAAAACCACCTCACCACCACGAAATGGAACTGGGAGCCTCCACACAAGAGCTTCAGGAGCCTCCACACAAGTGGGGTTGTGGGTTTGTCCCCAGGAGGTCCCAGCTCCAGTTAAATCCGAGCCTTCCCGCGGCACACGGATCCACAGCCTTACCCTTCCGCCCCTGCCCTTGTTCCTCCCAGGCTATTGTTTGGATTTTCCTTGGGCCACCATGCTTTGCCAAATGTTTCCCTCGAGTTTTTCTTCTGTGCTTACCTTTACCAGTGACAATTTTTTTAATTTTTTATTTTTAAATATGTAAATGTAAATACTTGGCAAGTGCTGGGCTCTGGAGCTGCATCAGAGTTCCTGCTCCTTGAGCACTTGTGTATCTCACTGCTCCATCTGGAATCCCAAATCCTGCCTCCAGATCCCACTGCTCTGGGTGTGGATGCAAGAGATGGAGCAAAGAGCTACAAATAAAGCCCCAAAAGGCCCCTGTGGGGGAATGCAAAGGTGAACGGTAACTTTAACCTCCTCTCTTCTCTAATTTTTACCATCAGAGGGAGCCACAAATTTTATATTTTAAAAGTCGGAGCCACGGATAAAAATACAGAGGAAAACAAATTGAATTTTAAGCAACCCGTTTGCCTCCTGCCCTGAGAAATCTTTGCACACAAGACAAGAAATAAGCAGATTGATTTCTGAATATTTCCTTTCCTGCAGAGCAGCTAAGTGGGAATGACCCAGAGAGCTGCTGGAGTATGACCTTGGGGGAAAACATCCTGGAGAGAAGAAGATGTAGGGATGATGAGCTGGAAGAAAGACAGATTGTTGCCACCAGAATTGGTGACTCCCATCCAGGTGAGGCTGGAGAAACAGCACTGAAACAAGGCATTTGCTCCATCCTGGATAATTTTGGTGCTTGTATGAAGCTTCTTTTGTGTTGAAGGGCAAAAACTTAACTTGGGATGTTGTGCAATGTCACCGGGCGAGCAGGAGGAGCCTGTGCCCAAAGGGAATGAGCACATTCCATCATCATGGGCATGGATCACACTGTCAAGGGCAATCCCTGCACGTGGATCCCTCAGTCCCTGCATCCTCCATCTCCTGCCCAGCCCCTGATAAAACCTGGGATCTTTTATGGAGCTCAGTACAGCATTTCCCACAGTGGCTGGGTCATCCATGAAGATGGACCCCTCCTGGCTGGCTCTTCTTGGATGCTGGAAAACCTCCACAGCTCAGGCCCTGTTGTCAGTGAGGAAGTTCCTTTATTATTCCACTGCCAAGGATCCAGTTATCCAACCTGTTTACACAAAGGGTTTGATTTATACCTGCAGTGACAGAGGGGAATAAAGGAATATATCACTTTTTGTGACCAAACTGAACCTATTTAATTTTTAATTAAAGCCTATCACCTGCCTGCTTCAAGCACAGAAATGTCCCTTCAATCCCAAAATAAATTCCTGATATTATTGATTGCAGCCAGGATGGCTGGGACTGGAAGTTATTTTCTTGTGCAACCGTTCAGTGTTTGCGAGGGAAAGGCAGAAGGCAGTGCTGGAGCTGCAGACTTGATTTATAGATATTAAACATTTTATAGCAATTTTTTATCACTTTCATTCCTCTCTGTTCCTCCTTCAGATGTTGGAATAAGAAGGGTGGAGAGGGATGGGGAGACAGCAGACTTTAAACTCTCATAGCTCTGGGAGAGTGATGGATCTTTGTGGGCTTGGGCAAACCCAATTTTTGGAAAGCTTTGCCTGTGCTCCCTTTTAAAAGGAGGGCAGCTCCTTATCTCCCTCCTGCCAGTCTGCCAGCTGCGCATCCCTGCTCGGAGTGGGAAGCCCTGAGCACCCCTGTCGGGCGTTATCTGCCCTCCAGGGATGGCAGATCCAGCCGGATCCCCATGGAAACCCTCCCGGCGCCCTGCCAGGACCACCCTGGGCTCTGGCCACCCCAAACCCACCTCCCCAAAAAAATGCCGAGCATCCCTCCAGCAACACCCCCCCTCCCCAGAGCCACCTGTGGCTCAGCCAGACTTCTCCCAAACACATTTCTCTTTAAAAGCCCAGATTAGCCTAAAATTCTGTTGGAGATAAAACCGGGCCCCTTATCAGCACACGCATCCAGCCCCCACGCACTCTCGGCGCTCCGCAGGCTCCGGCCATGGCCAGTCACTCCCGGAGCGGGGCTGTTTTCCCAGCAGAGCACCGAATCCATCATTCCTGGGCTTTCCTGGAGCAGGGCGATAAATCCCACCCCGGCCAGGGGTAGGTGAGACCCGAATTCTTCTCCACCACGCACTCCCTGGGGAATGCGAGTCCAACACCGCCTCCTTTTCCAGGCACCGCTCCTCTTTCTCAAGGGATTCCTGGGCTTTCTGACCATCATTCGATTTTTTTTCCCCCCCCCAGCAGTTTTTCTCTTTCTCAAGGGATTCCTGCTCTTCCTGGCCATCATTTAATATTTTTTTCCTCCTTTCCCCGCTTTTTTGTTTCATTATGCTTCCAAGCGCTTCTCTCTCATCTCTCCTTCTCTCCAAACAGGAGAGGGGATGGAGCTGAATCTTTCGTGGATGACAGAGGAAAATATTCCATGGGATTTAGATACAGAGCTATTAAAAAAATAAAAAGGAATTAATGACATAAATTAAAAGAATGAATGAATAGCTTTAAAAAGGCATTATTCAAGGTGCTTTGGCTAATGGGAGAAGCTGGAGTGGCAACCAGGAGACAGTGATGGCTTTGGCTTGGAAAAGCCAAATACACTTTGAGTTGGCAGAAGGAGAAAAATATTTAAAACTGGGGCTGTTTTTAAAAACTTACAGTGGTGAAATCAAGTGACTTACAGTGGTGAAATGCTGGACTGGCATATAAATATTGAATATAAAAAGATAAGATGTGTGCATTTTGTGGCTAGGGAAAGGGATTTGTGGTATGGGAATATTTTCAGGGGCTCTGCTGTGATGGAATAGGAGCAGGGGCAGAGCTTTTGAGGTGTTGAGCACGGCTGGGAAATGTGGGTGTCCCCGAAATTCTGGGTACATCCAAGGCCTAAAAAGCAGAGAAAAATCTTTCCTGTATGAGGTTTAAATACAAAATCTTGCCCGGGTGGTCATTTCTGGCTGCTCACGTGCCCCCCTGGTTCCACACCTTTATCACCAACCCCCGGGTGAGATAGCAGCCCCAGCTGAGCTCTGGCAGGGTTATCACAGGACAGACAGTAGTTCCTCCAGCCAGAACAGCCAAGGTCTCAGGGTTAAAAGCCAAGGGTCAGCACAGCCACTGCCCTGTGTGGCATGGATTAAATCAAAAATTATCTGCCAGTGGCATTGCTGCAAAGCAG
This sequence comes from Onychostruthus taczanowskii, assembly GCF_017590055.1. NCBI lineage: Eukaryota > Metazoa > Chordata > Aves > Passeriformes > Passeridae > Onychostruthus > Onychostruthus taczanowskii. Next base: position 11,829,643 of record NW_024499017.1, on the reverse strand, counting down.
CACAGAGCATCCATCTGGGGGCTCAGCTCCGGGCATAAATCACCTCTCCTGGGCTGGGTTTGGGCTCTCAGGGCTGTCTTGGCTCTTCCAGCTCTGCTCCTCGGTGTTGGTGGTGTAAATGCAGAGTAGAAAATCCAAGTGAGGTGCATTGAGTTAGAGGAAAGTGAATTTTTTTTTCCGGATGAGGTTTTTTTTATGGCTGTTGCTGGCTGCAGCTGGAAGCGAGGCTTGAAATCCACTGAAAAATTTTGCTCAGCTCCATGAAAATCAATTTCAGCCTCTGCCATCCCCAGTGTTTTGCTGATCGTTCCCAAATTCACAGCTTTTCCCTTTCAATCAATACATTAATCATGGAAGAGGGAGAAGGAGGAAATAAAGAGCCAAAGACTCATTTAGGCTGGCAAAGCCCTGTGGGGTTGCCAAAATCCCAGCACTGCCAAGTCCACCCATAAACCACAACCCTCAAAGGAAGCACCACCTACCAGGGGATAATCCTGAATTTCATTTCAATTATTTCTCCAGGTTTATTTATTTTTAAAAAATTATGGATAGGACCTCACTCCTCAGACCACTTTCGACTCCAAAATTCCACTTGTTCACGACTGTTTTAATGATGAAATTACAGCTGAGAATGGATTTTATTTAACTTCTCTCTGAATTCCTGGCACTGAAGGATCAAAAAAAAATTCATCAGCTGTCACATAATTTTATTCTGTGCCTGCAAAAAGCAAGCTGGGCTTAAATTTATTTCCAGTTAACTGCAATGAGCAGGAATAAAAGTCCAAGCAGCTGGAATCGTGTCCGTGGGATGCAAGGAAAAGTTTCAAGGCTATTCCCCAAAAACTCCAGCTGGTGGCAGCAACAATTTCTTTTCCACCAAAAGTTAAGCAGAGAACTAAAAGGAGAGAAAAAAAAAAATCCCTAGAAAGGATAAGATCAAACAACGTTGTGGAAATCTCAGGTGTGTTGCCCGAAAATGAGATTAAAAATGTTTATTGCTTCCTTAAAATGGGGAAAAAAAATCCCATCCCTGCTGGATTTAAAGCAAGAGCAGAGAGAGCTGATGACAGAGAGCCCTGGGGTGGATGTGTCTGGGACAGAGGTGTGCTGAAAGGGCCCTTGAAAGCTTCCTCGGGGCTATCAGGTGCCAGCAGGGATGCAATGACCCCGCAGGGAAGCAGATTTCCACAGGAGCTCCCATCTTCCCTCCCTGGGACAGCCCAAACCACTCAGTGGGAAGAGCCAAACCTGGGTTTTTTTAGGGTTACTGTGACAGAGAATTGCAATCCCTTCCTTGGACTCACAGATTCACAAAGGGCAGCGGCCACAGGATGGGATTTGGAAACAAAAATTCCTCCCAGGAGGATGAGGCAGACCCATGGGATGTCCAGAAAGCCACATGGATGGGACATCTTGAAGGTGATATTTTGGCTTTGATCTACACCCCCCAGATGTTCCTTCCAAGCAAAACCTCTGCGTTTATAATCCCTTCAAACCCACCCTCTCTCCTCCCTTTTTCCTCTCTCTCACCTGCAGCGTCTCATCCTCCTTGGACCTCCCTTTCCAAAAATTCCAGCACTTCCACAACTGAGTCTTTCCCTCATCCTCCAGCTACACCTCCACCACTAAATAACACCCTGGCATGTTTTCCTAGGCAGCCAGGAAGTCTGGGCAGGACTTACTCCTGCTGGTTTTCCTCTAATCTTTGCATCCCTTTGGGAATATCCCTGTGGAAAAGAAACTCCTCTTTCCCATTGGCACCGTTTCACTCCCAGAGGAGGTTGGAGGGAATTTTGGAGCTCTCCAAACATGCAGGCACAATCACGGCTTCTGTGATTGAGTCGTTTCTCTCTAAATAAGTAAATTAACTCTAATACCCTTATTTGCTATCAACCTTATAAAACCTAATCAAAGCCAGATGTCTCTTCCCTAACCTGATGTGCCATAGATGGATTATTTTTTCCAGACTTTAGGGAAGTGATTTTGCTCTCTCTCTGTGTTCCTGCTGGTGAATTCACAGCAGGATCTGATGGGAAGAAATTTGGAAATTGATAAAAATTAGAAAATCTGGGGTTATTATGGATTCAGGTCCAAACTCCCAGGTTTTGTTCTGTGTGTGGATGGCTTCAAGCCTGAGATGGTCACTCTGAACTCAAGAAGATGGAAAATTATTGAGTGATTTCAGCTCAAAAGGGTCTAAAAGACGCCAAATAAGAGTCCTCACACCAAGAACATCCTAAACACCCTGGCTGCATAAAAAAAATCGTCCAGGCCTGGAGTCACAGCGAGGAATTGGAGTCTGGTGCTCTTGGGTGAATTTCAGTGATAGTTTGGTTTGACAAGAAGAACCAAACACAGGAAAAAAAAAAATCACAGTTCTGTAATTTTCTGTGATTTCCTTTTATTTTAGGTGAGTTCAGCTGGATCACAAGACACTTGCTGAGAGGAAGCTGGGCTAAAGACCACGCTGTGCTTTGTTTTTAGTCCCTTGGTGCTCAAATGCAGCTGCCAATTTCCCTTCAGCTCCCTGGAAACGAGCACAGGATCGCTGTTCCACACTAAACCATTCAGATCCTGAAACCTATCCCTGGTTACCTCACAGGCCCACCATAATTAAGCACAGGGAAAGCCTGGAAAAACTGTAATCACACTCAAAACCATGCCTTGGGATTAGGTTTCCTGCACCAAGGCTGCTGCTGGCAGGACAGGAGGGACAGGCAGGCACAGGGGGTGACAAAGCCACATCCATGGATCTGTCCTGGCTCACCAGGGGCTCTGGTGGTGGAGGATTCCCTGATGCCATCACTGTGTCCATGGGGATTTGGGAACAAAAATTCCCTAGGAAGGAAAACTACAAGCTACATTGTGGAATTCTCAGGTGTGCTGCCTGAAAATGAGATTAAAAATGTTTATTGCGTCATTAAAATGGGGAAAAAAAAATCCCATCCCTGCTGGATTTGAAGGACAGCAGAGAGAGCTGGCATGGTGCTGGCATGGGGATGGGCTCAGGTCACAGGGACAGCTCAGCAATGATGTCAGGTGTGGGAGAGGGTGGGGAGGAACGAGAGGAGCTGGAACATTTCCCATTTATTTTATTGGCTTTCCTTCAAACCAGCTGAGAAATGAAAGGACCCTGTTCTGCTGATCCCACATTCTGCACTCCCTCTGAACTACTTGTTCATGGAGTTGTTTTAGTTCCTAATTAAACTACATGTTGTTTTTGCACAAACAGTTTCTCCCCCAGCTGGGCTGATAACATCATCATGGTGTTTGTATGACATTTCTGGGGAAGAAATTTGGGGTTTCATGTAATTTGCTGAGAGTCAGGCTTGTTCCTCATCCAAAATCACAATTTTGGATGAAGGACACACTCACAGAGCTGTTCTGAGCTCAAGGAATCTTCTTTCAGGCACTTGTCTCCAAGAAGTCACCCACAGCCTGTTCCTGCTTTGGGGTCAGTCTCCTTGGCTGGATCTCCTCTGTAATATTCCAGTTCATTCTCCAAATGAAACAGAGCAAAGCCACCATAGGTCAGAACTGTCATTTTCCCAGGGATTATATAGCATGGAAGTCCCTGGAATATGGGGAAATCACTCCTTCATGTGGCAGATTTTAGCACTGTTGAGATGGCAGAAGGTGCCACTGAACCAAACTGGTTTTGTCTTAATTTAATCTGGTAAAATCAAACAGCAAGGTGACCTGGAAAGCATTTGAAGAACCATTCTTTGCTCAGAAAATGCTCTAAGACAACCCAAATTTCAGAACCACAACAAATTTTGGGACTTAAATTCCCTTCCTCCTCCATCTTTTTGCTCTAAGAACATTCCCAAGGCTGCTGGTTGAGTTTCACCCTCCTGATTTATACAAATCACGTTGGGCTTATGAGTGTGACAGATGCCATTAGGGTAAGGCCCTGTGCCCATCTGATTTTCCTGCTGATTTCCCTAATTCCAGACATGGAATGCCTCTCCAGCAAGGCAACCTTTGAAATTGGGTTTTGGGATGTTCCTTTTCTTTGAGAGCAGGGGAGTGAAAGGAGAGAGGTGCTGGGATATCCTGGATATTTTTCCAGTCTTTGGCTCCTACCTTGAAGCAGAGAAAGGAAATGTAGGAGCGAACTGGATTTGTGGTCTTGGGGTTTAGCAAGGAGCTTATGCAGATTGCTGTTCCCTAGAGTGGGGAGCATGGGCTGGAATTCATTCCCAGCAAATTCCTTTGAAATCCCAGCATCTGCCCATCCTTTGTCCAGCTCATTTTCCTTCTGATTTTCCAATTCCAGACAGGGAATGCCTCACCATCAAGCCAACCTCTGAAATCAGCAGAAAAGGCAGGGAAAACCTCTGTGCTGAAATTAGAGGTATCTCAGTGGGATTAGAGGGAATTAAAGGCTAAATCTGGTGAGAAAAGGGAGACACCAAAAGCCTGCTGAACAAAACCATGCTGGATGTCAAAGCAATTTGTCCCAACATCCCTGCACGAGGATGCCCCAGTGGAGAATTAGCGGGAATGGGTTGTTTTGAGCTGTGACCCCTTCCCTCCCTTGAATCACGGGGGGCTCCTGCTGTGCCTGTGACTTTGAAACACATTTGAAACACAACATTTGAAACACAACGTTTGAAACACGACGTTTGAAACACGACATTTGAAACACAACGTTTGAAACGCAACGTTTGAAACGCAACATTTGAAACACAGCATTTGAAATGCAATATTTGAAACACAATGTATGAAACACAACATTTGAAACACAATGTTTGAAACACGACATTTGAAACACAGCGTTTGAAACACAACGTTTGAAACACAATATTTGAAACACGTTTGAAACGCAATATTTGAAACACAATGTATGAAACACAACATTTGAAACACAATGTTTGAAACACAACGTTTCAAACATGTTTGAAACACAACGTTTGAAACACAATGTTTGAAACATGTTTGAAACACAACGTTTCAAACACACCATTTGAAACACAACATTTGAAACACAACATTTGAAACACAACATTTGAAATGCAACATTTGAAACGCAACGTTTGAAATGAAACACAACATTTGAAACACAATGTTTGAAACACGACATTTGAAACACAGCGTTTGAAACACAACGTTTGAAACACAATATTTGAAACACGTTTGAAACGCAATATTTGAAACACAATGTATGAAACACAACATTTGAAACACAATGTTTGAAACACAACGTTTCAAACATGTTTGAAACACAGCATTTGAAATGCAATATTTGAAACACAATGTATGAAACACAACATTTGAAACACAATGTTTGAAACATGTTTGAAACACAACGTTTCAAACACAACATTTCAAACGCAACATTTGAAACACAACATTTGAAACACAATGTTTGAAACCCAACTTTGGAAATGCAACGTTTGAAACCCAACATTTGCTATCCCTCAGCCCTGGATCAGGGGATCCCGGGATGGGCACGGCGCTGCCGGCATCTGGTTCTCATGTTCAATCTCAGCTCTTCCACTCTGCAACATTTGAAACGCAACGTTTGAAACCCAACGTTTGAAAGGCAACGTTTGAAACCCAACATTTGTTATCCCCCAGCCCTGGATCAGGGGGATCCCGGGATGGGCACGGCGCTGCCGGCATCTGGTTCTCATGTTCAATCTCAGCTCTTCCACTCGGGCTCGGGTGACAACGGAACAATGCTCGCCCTGCAGACTGACTAATTAGGCTGCATCTGGAGCTAATTAAGCGTGGAGTCGCGGCGAGGGGAGCACTCCCCTTATCAAACCAGCAGCAGGGGCGAGACAGGAGGAAAAATCGCTGCTGATAGGGCTGGGCTTTGCCATGGAAGCAATTTAAACGAGGCAGTGGAAATCAGAGTTTGATCCCGCGGAAAAAGGGGAGTGGGATTGGTCCCAGGATGATGAACCTGGGCTGGTTTTTTGTTTTATGGAGGGGGGAAAGGTGGGAGCTGGAGATATTTCAAATAATTAATTAAGATTTGCTTTGAACTCTTGCTTCTGTGTGTAATGTATGGGCATGGAGATGCCTCTTCAGCATTAATATCATTTAATATTTTAGTTTCTGATACTCCATGGCATATGTAATTAAATAAACTGACCTTTGATAGGTAAAATACACTCTGATCTATCTTTTTTCATGCTATTAAAAGGAATTTCTATTGTTAGATATTCTAATCTTAGTTTTGTTTGGCCAAAACTGGAAGAAATATGGGTTCCATTGCTTTATCAGCCACTAATTAGGATAAGGCTGCACATTTTTTAATAGCTGGACAGTTTTATTTTTTCAGTGAATGAATTCTTGTGGAGGTCCAGAAAATCCAGAGTACAGGGAGTCACAGGAGTTTAAACATGAAGTAGCAGAGTTTATTTTTGATGCCTCTATTTTTCATCGTAACACTTGCAATGCCAATAATTTGAGTATTACTCCAAACTCCACAGATAAATATGTCATGGCTTGGTTCAGAACAGTAAATTATTTTTAGATGCATTTTAATTCCTCTTTTCTGACCTGGAAACATTTTATTTCCAGGATGGAAATAACTGCAGGTTCTCATCAAAAAGAGGTTTTACATGGATCCCTCCAACTCTGGAATTCCCACAGCCCTGGTGTTCCTTAGGGCTCGTTGCTTCTTCGCAACCTGCACAATTTAAATCCATTTTGGTAAGATGAGATCTGGGTTTCTGCCAAAGCTTTTTCAGGATTTAGAGCTCTTTGTGCCTCCTCCAAATTACCCTCTCCATGCTGGGAGTGTCCATCTCTGAACATTCCCTATCACACTGAGGGAAAAGTCCTAAAGCCAGAGAAATCCCCCAAAATGGATGATTATTTTCATCTTATGTTTTAACATATTGTACATCAAACTTATTAATATTTGGGGTTTTGATCCCACCAGTGGCTTCAGAAGTCATCTGCTCCCAGCCCATCTCTGATCTCAACATCAGGACTGATTTCCATGTGTTTTCTTCCTTTTGCCCTTCCCTCCTTCATGGAATCATGGAATTGTTGAGCTTGGAAAATCCCTCCAATATTATTGAGTCCAACCCTCAACCTGGTGGTTCCAAGGCCACCATGGAACCTTTCCTATGGGATTTGGAGCAGTTTAAAGTCCAGCTCCAGCCTGGGATGAGGAGGGGGAAAATACTCACAGAGATGCTTTGCATCCTTGTAAAATGGTCTGATCTTTCCTGAATTTTGAGGTTTTGGGATGTTCCTTTTCTTTGAGAGCAGGGGAGTGAAAGGAGAGAGGAGATATCCTGGATATTTTTTCCAGTCTTTGGTTCTTACCTTGAAGCAGAGAAGGGAAATGTGGGAGCAAACTGGATTTGTGGTCTTGGGGTTTAGCAAGGAGCTTATGCAGATTGTTGTTTCCTAAGTGGGGAACACGAGCTGGAATTCATTCCCAGCAAATTTCCTTGCAATCCCAGAGTCTGTCAATCTCCAGATTTGAGGATTCTGGTGCAATTTTCCACATTAAACTCTGGATTCTCCTGAGCACAGACCTCAAGGATCACACAGTTCCATTTCTAGGCAAGTGTGTGTGTGTGGGAGTGAAAGGTCACCTCGGGCTTATCTCTAAATAAACCCAGGAAACTCCAAATCAGTTTCTTTTTTTTTTTTTTTTTGTTATCCCGTGCAGGCTGGCAATGGGCAAAGCAGCCTGGACAGCTTTTTTTTTTTTTAATATCCAAATATTCCCCACTGGAGCATGACCTCAAATATTAGCTTTCCACCTAGCAAGACTAGACAGGAGCAGGGCAAAGGCACGTCTGTTCCTTAGCCCTGATGCAGGAAAACCTATTTAGATCTGCTTTTTTTTTAATTATTATTTTTTTTCAGCCCCTCCTGGGCGTGTTTACTTTCTTTGGGGATCATGAATGGCGGCTTCAGAACCCCCCTCATTGTGATTTTCCCCAAGGTCCTCCAAACATCCCTTTCTCTCCGTGCTTTTTCAAAAAGAGCCTTTTTTTTTGCCCTCCCTCCCCCGTGTTCCTGCGTGTTGTGATTTCACTGAGGCTTCCAATGGTCTTCAACAGTTCATTTATGCTGGGAGCCTTCTATAAACTGTACAGCCATGGTCTCCTCACACGGCCACCCACCGACCCAGCCTGTCTAAACAGCATCTGTCTCCATCCCAGACACATCCAGCCAGCTCCAAATGGATTGAATCCAGCTTTTTCCCCCCCTTTTTTTTCCCCCCTCTTTGTGCCCTCCTGCAAAGCCAGGGTGGGAGTCAAGAAGGGGGCACCGGGGTGGGGTGGGCTTGGGGTGCTCCTGGTGCACCCCTGGGTTTGTTTGGGGAGCCCTGCAGGAGCTCCATCCCTCAAGTCCCACCAAATCTCCCCATGGGGAGCAGATGCATTATTAGTGACGGGAGCCTATTTAGCCTTAATCCCAAATGCATTATCTGGGGAGTTTGACTTGGCTTTTTGACTTAAGGTATTGGAGGTTATTACCTCTGGAATGCAGGAGTTGCTCTGAAGGATCTCTCCATTTGGGGAGAGGGCAGGGATGGATGGGTTTTTCCTTGCTCAGGCAATTTGGACACATTTTTGAAAGATTAAGTCAGATCAGCACTTGAAAGGCTCAGTTACCTCTTGAGTGTGACAGCACAAAACCCATTCCCCTTCCCAAGAGCCTTGTTCAGCTGGGGAAAAAAACTGAAAAAATTAAGAGAGGGGTTAATTTTGCTTGGCAGCTTGGAGAGATTTGTGTTTGTTAAACCACCACTTTTGCTCCTATTTACCCTGCAACATTGTCCAAAAATATTCCTGCCTGGAGAAGAAAACTGCCCTCTGCCGTCACTGGGTTTATCCACATCAGTGTCAACACTTTGGGTGCAGCAAAAATCAGATTTCCAAGGGTTTGTTTGGCTTTCAGGCCTGGGGAGGTGTCACCTCTGTTAATTAGGGGAGCTGTCATTACAGGTAGAGGGTGTTTTAGGGAGAAAAGGTCGTGGTTCTGGGCTGTCAAGAGCTGGGCTCGAAAATATGAATTGAATTTGTAATTGAATATAGGGAACAGTAATAAAATTCCAGGTTTAAATCTGTTGGAATGATCATCCTGCCCTGGGTTCAACAGAGCAGGGATATTGTATTTGATGAACATGTCTCAGATAAGCTTTAATTCATTTGAATTTTAATTTTTGAGACAAAGTGTGAACTTGCAAAGCTTTGTCTTTTGCCAGGTCCCTCTGAAATCAAGCAAATATGCTGTTTGTTTTATTTACAACCTATTTGAGCTAAGAAAGTAAAACAATACAAAAATAAAGCTGAAACGGGAGCAATTGCCTCTGAGTGAAAATACTGGTTTTTAATAAAGCAGGAAAATAACACATAAATTAAGGAAATTAAAAGAAAAAAAAAGAGAAAGAAATACTTAGTGAAGGGGATGGGAGGGATAAAGTTTTCACTTTGTAGGGTAGGATTAAATTGGGTATTAGGAGGAAATTCTTCCCTGTGAGGGTGGTGAGGTCCCAGCACAAAGAAGCTGTGGCTGTCCCATCCCTGGAAATGTCCAAGGCCAGGTTGGAAAGATGTGGAATGAGATGAGATCCCTTCCACCCCAAACCATTCCACAATTCCATGATCTCTGGGACAGAAGGCTGTGCCCACAGCAAGAGCTGGGTTTGGAGCTGTCAGCTGAGCCAGTCCAGCAGCTCCCAGGAGCTGCTGATCCTCTGCACAGCTAGAACACAGTCTGTTGAATTCCTGTATTTTGACATTCCCTGATTTATTTCCAATTTCAGGTGCCTGAAGAGGTGCATGTTTTGCTCTCCAGCCTCGTCTCAGCACTGAGGGGATCTGCTCTAAAGCAAGGCCTGGCTTGAGGAATAAAAGAAGGGGATGTGCTTCCCTGTGCTGACGGCACTTCATTGTTCCTGTGCCTCCTCCAAGCCCAATTCAGATTAGATTCACTATCAGTCATGATTATGGAAAAGAAGTGATAAAACGTGGCTTGGAAAAAAAAAAATCATGTTTGGACAAGAATTTGCTGACATATTGTGGAGTGATAACATGATAGTGAAAATAGCCAGATCCTGCCTGGCCTGGCGTCTGGAATCAGTAAAAGGAGGCAGGCAGGAATATTGCAAGCTGACTTCTGTTCCCTTTCCAGCACAAAATCGGCACCTTTTGGGATTTTTTTAGAGACCCCCCGATAGGATTTGCATTGAAAACTTGCTATTATTCCCCGATCTTGGCTCCAGCCTGGATTGCATGGCAATAATTTCTCACCAGAGTCCTGGGGGTGTTTCTGGAGGTGTAAAAGGAGGGATGGGCATCTGGCTTTGCCAATCCTAGCTGGAGCATCCACAGCTGGTGCTGGAGGAATGCTGTTGTGTGTGGAGAAGGAGAGCAGGGTGACTCTAAAAAATGAGAAAACTGCATGGTTTTAATTGGGATTTAATCTGTGGTAAGTCCTAGGAATTCTGCTGATGATGGTGGGAGGTGCTGCCTCGGCCCCTCCACATCTTCTGACCTCCAGGGAAATGGGGTGGACAGCTTTCACTTCTGAACCCAGCAGCCCATTCTGGCCAAGGCTGATAAGCACAAGACCACTTTATTATCATCACAAAGTCCTACAAATCAGGTGAAAATTGGTGTCTGGGTGAAAAATAACTCAGCTGGGAATGCTGCAGAGCCTGGCCATGGTCAATCTCATCAGGCTGATGGCTGGACACCAAGATTCTGTAATTCTGGTCTCCTAAAACGTCATTTCCCCATCAAGAAAAAAACTCTTTGATGTTACTTTTTTCTTGGTTATACTTCATACACAAAGAGGGAATATCTGGAAGGACCTGGATTCTTCCATGGTAATTCCCAAGCTCTCAGCCACAATTTGGTATTGAATGAGAATTTGCATTTAGAATAAGGAAAAAGGTGATGAAGGAGCACAGAAACCAAGAGATGGTTTTTATAATGGCAGTGATTGCACAGGATGGGCTGGAGGTCTGTTTCTCACGTGCTGAAAGTCTTCACTGTGTTTGGACTGGGTGTCCCTGAGTCCATCCCTAACCACAAAAAATTATTCCTCAGATCCTCTACCCCTTCTGCCAACACTGTGATTTGTGGAGTATTGGATCTCTCCAGTAAGAAGGTTTCAAACTCTTCTTTTGAGGGCCTTTGCCATAAAAGAGGGATTTTTTTTTGCTTAATTCCACCCCATCCCTCTTCACGTCCTGCCTTTGTACCCCTCAGCAACCACTGCCCTTCCACAGGGCGCTGCTCCTGCATGCCTTGAACAACCTTGCCTTGTAACCTCTTATTTGAGTCAAAACCAGAGACAACTGCCTGTTCCAAAAGAGGAGAAGAGAGGGAACAGCTCCTGAAGAGTGGGTGCGGTGTGGCTTTTCCATAAAATGCTATTTCTGTCGTTTTATGGCTGAGCGTGCCTAAAAGAGGACGCTTTTTTCAGAAGGTGGAAATGCCATGAAACGCCTGGGATCCTCTTGCATCTGGAGGAATGTCCATGTTGCAAGAGACCTCTGTAAATATTTATACCTGATGGCTTCGCAGCTGGCTATTAAGTGCCCTGATTGTTCCTGTAATGCTGCTCGCAAATGGAGATCTGGCATTTAAAGGACGCAGCACAAATTGTTCCCTTTGCTTTTGGTCAGAGAATTTACTCAGGGCTGGTGACATCACTGGGGAAACATCCTCTCACCCCTTCTTTCCATGCATGCACAAAGAGCACAGATCTCCCTGGTGGAAAATGAGAGGAGAAGCGGGGGAAAACACCCAAAAAAAGACCCGTTTTGGGGCTCTGAAGGAAGCACGTGGTGGAGGGACCTCTGTGGGGTCACCTCCCCATGGTGGGGTGTTGATGGCACCTGGTGTGGATTTGCAGCCCCAGCTGCTCTTCCTTTGGTTGGATACTGGCCAAGCCACCACGGCACAGTGGCCTTGGAGTGATGGTGACTCAGTTTTGCCATGCATCTGCTCCTGGCAAAGCCTTTCCTGGGTCGGGGTGGTGTTAACCCCTTGGTGCCAGGTGGGTTGTTACAGCTCTGGGGTGCTCAGGTGAGGAGGTGACAGCCAAAAGCTGCTCCAGTGTGGGATTGGGATTGCTGGGAGAGGAAATACCCACTGGGCCAACAGGGTTTTTTTGGGATTCATTACTCTAGGGCTGGGGCAGGGATCAAGGGAAAGCTGAGCACAGCCACATCCTAGTATTATCCATCCTCACTACAAATTGAATTCGACCCCAGGCATGTGAAAACATCACTTTATCATCACCACAGCCAGTGCCAGTGTCAAGGAGACCTTTGTGGCCTCCTGCTTTATGTAATTTAATAGTTCAGCTGCACCTTTGGCTGGACTAAAATCAATCCTGAGTTTGCGTTGGGCAGCCAGGAGGATTTCAGAGAGGGGACAGAAACCATTAAGAAACCAAACAAACCACAAAGTGCCTCGTTCTGACTTTCTTCTGAAAGGAGCCACTTTCAAACTTCTCCTTTTGAAAAGTTGTCTCATCGTTGGGCTAATTTGGAACTAATGAAAAATAAATTGTCCCTCTCGGGGCCTGCCAGGAGAATCCTGTGTTTCATTCTGCTGGAAATGAAGCAAATAAAACCAAATTAATCTTGAAAAGCTGAAATACTGGCACAGAATCTGTGCTTCTGACTGGTTTTTGGGGACTGAGGGAGCAGGTGGTTCTCACTCTGCAGGGCTGTGCCTGGAGGAAACCCACCCAATGCTGCTTTATATTTATTTGATCCCTCAGAAAAGCTGCAAGCACAATTCAAAGCTGCCAGATTGCTTTTGTTTGAGCAGGTTGCTCCTTCAAACGATTTGGATTAATAATTTGGGTGATATTCTACTCTCCCTGTGCCCAATCCCTATAAATTCCTACATTACAGCCCTGTAATGAAATCCTTTGTAGCCTTATGACCACTCATGAAAGTCAATAATAATAATAATAATAATAATAATAAAAACAATAACAACAACAACAACAGCAACAACAACACCAACAACAACAACAATTATAATTATTATTTTTCCCAATAATGCATTCCAGGAGTCCCTTCTTTCCTCCTTCCTTGCATTTAGGCTCAGTTACCACCAGGTAATTATTTTTCTTCCTAATTTTGATCATTCTTTGGGTGTTGACACTGCCAGAAGCCAAGCTTTGGGTGGGCTGGGATGCAGGATGGGCTTAGGCTGTGGTTCACAACTTTGGGATCCTCTCAAGTTTATCTTTAGGACCTTTCAACTTGGGAAGGAAAAAATTTATATAAAACCTCCCAGCTTGGATTTTAAACAGAAAGGATGTGCTGTGCTCGGTGTAAGTAGAATATTTACAGTTTTAAGGCAGGATGATAGATGCCCCTTACAAATAATAAATAAAGGTTGAGTGTTGGGAAGAAGATTCATAAGGATAAAACTAATAATGGAATAGCCTTTTTCTGAGGAAAATGAAGCTGGGATACAAACCCAAAGCAAATTTGCTGTTTACTGAAACACTGTGGAGTCGTTTCGATATTGTTATGAAATCGTTTTTATTGTCTGTGCTGAAGATTTGGGTCAGTGGGGCTGTTCCAGGTTTCCTAGAATACTTAAACTCACAGGGAGGTGCAGACAGCTCCAGCAAGGCTGAGGGAAACCCAGATTCCTGCAAAACACAGAGATTTTGAGAATGGCAGTGATGAGCCGACCTGGAATTGCTTGGTCTGAATTCACACCCCTGGACATGCCTTAAAATATGTCCCAGCTCAGACTAAACCAGGCAGTTTTACATCTGGAGCTGTAAAACGAGGGGCTGCGAGGGGCAGGCAGGGATTCCTCAGGTTTCCCAGGCTGTTCCCAGGCTCAGAGGGTCATATCCCTAAATCCCCACTGCTGAGCTCCAATTAACAGCACAGCCTCGGTCAGAAAGGTTTGTATCAGCTTCAGGCCCTGGAAAAGGCAATTCCTCCTCTCTCCAGTGCCATGAGAATGCAAAATAATACTTTGCTTTCAAGTTCAGTGAAGGGGATGGAATATAAAGGGTATTGAATTTGAATGTCTCCAGAAAAGAGGCAAATAAAATTGGAGTTGTCTCCCAAGTTTATGTAGGTTGTTGATTATGGAATCCCTGTGCCAGGAAGAAGTGTGGAAAAGCTGCTAAAAGAGTCATGTGGGATGAGAAGATAATAATGTGGAAATCAGTCCAAGGGCTGGCATTGATCTGTGCAGGGATGCAGCAGTTCTGGAGGAAAAAGGGAAGAAAAGGGAAACCCCAATGTTTCCCATGGGTTAATCCTGGTTTAAGTAAATGTTTGCTCCACAAAAAGTGAAGTATTCCTGGTGCTGGAGCCTTCCTGATGCTCTTCCCACAGAGGATACCTACAAACCAACCAGCCCTGGTTCAGTGCTGGCTGTTGCCTGTCTTTAACAGGTGAGATTAAAACTTTTTAAGCTGCCAGGACTGGAGCAGGAGCTGTGACCCAGCCCTTACCTGGGGATCCAGGGTGCTCTCAGCAGCAGAGGGAAATGCTGGAGGAGGGAATGACACTGAGGGAGGTGGGATGTGGATTAGGGGAGGACAATGACAGCCCCAGCCCCACTTCTGACCACGTGGGGGTTGTATTTGAAGCACCCTGGAATTTTACACAGCTGCAGGTTTCAGCTGGGTGCAAGGGGAATTCAGATTATCTTTTGGGGGAATGTATTTGTAGGTGTGGATAGGACTGTGGGAGGGTGGTGAGGCACTCAAAGAGTTTGCCCAGAGAAGTTGTGGCTGTGCCATCCCTGGAGGTGGCCAAGGCCAGGCTGGGTGAGCTCTTGGGCACCCTGGGACAGGGAAGGTGTCCCTGCCATGGCAGGGGGTGGAACTGGATGATCTTTAAAGTCCCTTCCAACCCAAACCATTCCATGACTCTCTGGTTCTATTCTTGGACCACTCTCCAAGACGTCTTACCTCCATTTCCACAGATGACTCCTTCCCTGGGTCTGGATCAGGCTCAAGTCCTTCAGCAAGAGTTTATTTCACTTCAGAAACACATTTCATATTTAGGACAAACATTTCCTTTGTCTTTGGTGTTTGGGCTGGGCACTGCAGGGCAGGAGAGCAGGGTTGAATCCAACCCCACGTGCTAAAGTCCATTTGAAGTGTTTGCAGACCCCAGCACCTCCTTTGAAGAGACAAAAGGGTGATTTTTGCCCTGGCTGCACGACGCAAATTAGCACAAGGTGTTCTGATGAGAGAGGGAAACACAATATTCCTTCTCTGAGGTTACATTGCACAGCCCCACCGCTAAAAGCACGGCCTGAGCCATCAGCAACTGTGAGAAATCCCTTTTGGAAAGTGTGTTTGCTCTCCAGGATGCCTGGAAAGCCTTGTGAACAGTGAGTGGCTCAACCTGGTGACCGCAGCTGCCTCCCAGCCCAAGTTTGGAGAGAGGACGGGCTCAGGTATGGCCAGAAACAGCAGCAGCACCACAGGCACGTCCTGCACCCCTGCCCTGGAGAACTGCTGCTGGCAGCCAAGAAACTGGGGCCTGCAGGCAGCAGAAATGCTCTGGACTGTCAGATCCGTGCAGAATAAAGCCAGGCTTGCAGCAGGAGGACAGCTGGACACAGAGCAGGTTTCCCTTGGCTTGCATTGTGCTGCAGTGCTGGGGCACAACAGTGGCATTTGGGATGTGAAGAGAGCACTTAAAATAGCCTGCCTGGGGTGTTTTTTCCTCTCATGGCACAGGTTTTCTCCTCGTGCCCTTTTGATATTGTCCCATTGTTTTTCCCAGACTTCTGTTTGCATGTCTCCCTACAAACTTTCTCAAAATCCTCTCTGCCCAAAGAAGCGCTGGAGGCATCTCAAGCTCTTGCACTTTTCTTGTGGAACCCATCAGATATGGCTGAGAGGGCTCAAAGGGTAGGAATTTTCCCTGAGAGGGTGCTGAGGTCCTGGCACAGGGTGTCCAGAGCAGCTGTGGCTGCCCCTGGATCCTGGAACTGTCCAAGACCAGGTTGGACATTGAGGCTTGGAGCCACCTGGGACAGAGGAAGGTGTCCCTGCCATGGCAGGGGTGGCACTGGATGGCCAAACCATTCTGAGATTCCATGAATCGCAGAATTTCCACTGCCCTCTTTTTTTTTTTAATTTAATTTTTTTATTAAATTTTTTAAAATCATCATCATATTCCATAAATCACAGAATTTCCACTCCCCTGTTGTTTTTTTTTATTTAATTTTTTAAAATTTAATTTCTTTTTAATCATCATCATGGTTTCTGCTGTAGAAGATTCCTTGAACATCAAAGTTTGTACCAGCAGCTAAATTTTTTAAAATCATCATCATGGTTTCTGCTGTAGAAGATTCCTTGAACATCAAAGTTTGTACCAGCAGCCAAGGAACAAAAAAAGGGTTGCAAAAGCTTTCCGGGGTGACAAGAAACTGCTGGGCCCAGTAGGAAGTAGGGAATTAAGAGGATTGCAAATACTGCAAATATTTTGGGGGCTGCAAAGCTGAGAATACTCTTAAAACTTTTGAGGTACTAAAGGAGTCTGTCCCCCAAGTGATGGGGGCACAGAGCTAAACCCCAGGCCATGGGTGTTTGACGTAATTATTATTTATTATATTTTGCAACCGAGTTAAATAAAAAAAAGCTGAAAGTTTTATCACTTGCTGGAACTATTTCCTCCCTTTAAACCTTTGAGCAATAGAGATAAAAAGTGAGTGTTACTTGTGATGCTGGGGGAAAGAATGCAATATTCTGTGTGGTACTGTCTGCAAGAGCCCCTCTGCTTTGGTCTTGCTTTCTCCCCCTCAGCCCCAGGCTTGGAGACACAAACTCTTCTATTTAAGAAGGGGAGGCCACTCATTTTTAGCTTCAAATCTTATTTCTTGCCTTTCTCTTTTGGCTTGGTGTAGTGGTTTTGGGTTGTTAATTTAAGATTTTTTTTTTTAAATTTTGAGATTTCTTGGTTAATGTACTAATGAGTGTGGTGGGTTTGGTGTTGGTTAATTACTAGTGCACTCACTGCTTTTCTTTAAAAGAAAAGTCAAGTCCCAGATGGGAGGGATGAAGAGATACCTTAATTTTAGAATCCTCTTATAAACTATAAGACAGATTTCTATTCAATTGCAAAAGCAACCAATGTTTGGCATGACCAAATCTCTGCTAAAGGTGGAAGCACAACTGAAAAAATAGGATGGGCACGAAGCTGCAGCTCTTCCAGTGGGTCTGGTGCAATGAAAATTAACTTGGGCTGAACATTTCCCCTCTGCCCCTGGAGTGCTAAGACTCCTCTTCCTCTGGTGGGGCAGTTGAACTGGGGACCCTGGGAGAGAAGATAAAAGCAGCTCTGTCTTTTGGGAGGCCAAAGATGCACAGCCAGCATCCCTGAGAGGACGTGGGGATTAGGGGAATACGTCGAATTTCCAAATTTAGAGCGGAGGACTGGCTTCCCATAAACAAAATCTGCTTTTTAAGACGAGATGTTAGGGAGATAATGCACAAAAAAAAAAAAAAAAAAAAAAAAAAAAAGGAAAAAGTTTGCCTTTGTGACTAAATTCTGTTATTTTGCAGCCAACCTTCAAATGGGCTGTTGGTGCAAGTGAACAAACGCTTCCTGTCTGTGCGTCCTCATGGGTGGTCGCGTTTTAAAATGAAATATCCAGGCTGACAAATGCCTTTACAAAGGCCAGATTATAAACTGTAAACCTACTGTCAGCTGGGCAGGGAAAAAAAATCCAAATGCCTCTTATACCATTTAAAGATTTAGTTTGGCTTCAACACTAAAGCACTTCATCTTGAAGGAGAAAGGAGCTTAGAGTTTATAAATTGTTGTTTGGGCTCTAGTAAGCTCTGGATAAGGGAATCTCTCTGCTAGGAAACAAATGACCTTCCCAAAATTTAGGGAGCTCTGGGTATTGTTACAAAGACAAAATGCCTTGGAAAAATGTCCCTGGAATACAAAGGGATTTGAGACAGCTCTGTTACTCTTAACATACAGTTCATACAGCTGCAAAGGGCAAATCCTACAGTTCCAGTCTCTAAAAAAGGGTGGAAAAAAGTTAAACATATCAGGGTAATAAAATAAAAGCTGTTTAGATTGTCCCCCTCTGTCGAAATTTGCTCTAGCCTTGCTCCTGCACGGGGTTGTCAAACTCAGGCTGAATATTCATATTATTTTGGCAAAAAACTCCCAAAATTTCCTATATTCTCCTGAGTGGAGATGGCAAAGGGAATTTTTGTGGAAAATACAGTCATTTATGACAACGTGGTTGGCACACTCAGCAATTTGGATCCAAAGTGGAGGAAAAAGAAAGTCCAGGAGAAGAAGCCGTGGGCATTGCACAAGTGGAATCCTGCAGCTCCTTTGTGCTTTCCTGCTCAGTGGCAGCGTTTCTAATCCACCCTGAGCTGGGAATTGCTCTGCAAAGCCCTGATCCTCTGCTCTCCAAATGCCTTCCATGGTCTCCCTTTCTTCCATGGGTTGTGTTCATGGATTTTGAACTGGCCATAGGGTTCACAGGCAGGAAATTGTACTTACTCTGCAAATTCTTGCTGTGTTACTCTTGCTGGGTTGGTTTTTTTTTTTTTTTTTTTTTTTTTTTTTTGGCCGGTCGTTCTGCCTTTTTTGGGGGAAAGGGGGTTTTTTTTCCTTGGGTTTTTTTTTTTTTTTTTTTTTTTTTTTTGGCCAGGTCATGCTGCCCTTGCTGGAGGCAAGCAGGAATTTTGGTGGAAATCAGCAGATCCAGGAAAGTTTAGGGATGTACACATTGAGCTGGGTGGGAGACAGAAAGGAAAACACCGCTTCCATTGGTTTTAATGTTTAATTTTCCTCTCAGTCAACTCATGGCAATCAACATTACCCAAGGCACCACTTCCCATTCCTTTCCCTGAGAATTTTTATTACTGGTGTCCATGTTGATGTGCACAACTCTTTGACACTCTTTCCTTGGGAAACCACCACCTCCATCGTTTGATATCTGCTCTAAATCCTGGAAACCACATTTTTCTTGTGCCTTTCTCTTTTTAGGAGACTGAAAATCCTGCGGAGCATCAAACCAATTATTTGAGATGGCTCTTGGCAGGTTCCAAAGGGTGTGAGGTAGAAACATGTTCAATTTTCTAAGCCTGTTCAATTTTCTAAGCCTGTTCAATTTCCACGCCAGAGGCTAAAGTTTGTCGGCACCAAATTCCATGGGACCTTTGGAAAAGATGACTATTCCAGTGCCCATCAGATTGTTTTAGGGCTTGAATGTGATTCCTGCTGGGGGGCTCAGGCCCTCAGCTGTCCCTCCTCTCCTGCCCAGAGACCTGATGACAGCTGTGCAGCTGCATCCAAAGCTTTTGTCCAAAAGGAGCACAAAGGGAATTGCTGGAAAATCTTCACAGCGGATCTCCCTCCGCCCACGGAGTGGTGGGAATAAACATCACAACTTCAGATCTTGGTGAATGCAGATAAATTGAGGCCGAGCTGATAAGTTAATGACACACCAAAAGCAGATTGCTTCAGGGACTCAAGGGATAAGTGGGCAATGAGCAGAGTGCTGGAATCCTGACAAATCCCAGAATGCTTGGATGTTGTGTCCCCCCTGTGCCAGGAGGGAGCTCCTGCAGCCCTTTGTGGTGGGAATCTGGCTCTCAGCACCAGAAAAATCCTCTTTTTTAGCCCTCTTCACCCAAGCATGTCCAAAAGGGTCCAGTTCTCCTGGAATGATTTCTCCAGGATGTGCCCTGCCCTGTCCATCCACTCTGCTGGGTCTTTTCCCTTGACTCCCCTTAGCTCATGTCTTCACTCTTGCTATCCCAGGAGATGCCACATCCTCCTGTTCACTCAGAAAATGGACTGAAGTGAATGAAGAAAGTGGAAAGTTGGGGAAAAACATCTTTAAGAAAATATTTTGCAAATTATTCCTACCCTCTCTTTCTCCATGGTGCTCCAGGAGATTGATGTGTGCTTACAAATCCTCTCTGGACTATCTCAGAGGTCATTTCCAACCTCAACAATTCCATAAATCTATGATTCTATGCTTTTGACATATTAAAGTGAGCATGATATTAAAAATAAATCATCAAAATGTCTTGAAGACCAATTTTATTCCTGTACACACCATGGCAGAATTTGTGCTTCCCTTTGAAAATTATAATAAAGATTTCATAGCTGAATGACAGGACCTCTGACCCCCAGGCTGAGCTGTGGAATCCAGCTTGATCCCCCTTGTATTCCTGCTGGAATTCCAGCTCTGTAGGGAGGGATCTCCTCAAAACTGTTCCTTGTACACTGCAGCTGACAAACCAGAGCTGCAAGGTCCTTTTTAATGGAAAAAGTTAGAAATGTTGTATTAAATTCCAGCACCACTTTCCTGGTACAATCAGTCTGTGTTTGGACAGGGTGAGATCCCAACAGTGGGGACAAGCACAGTAGTTTTAATGGCCACCTATTTCTTTAGGGACACTGTGAGGTGATATCTCTTTACTTTCCCTTTGTCAGACCCAAGTGATCCCATCCAGGACGGGATGGAGTCACTGAGGTTGGTTATTTTCCCGTTCAGTTTGGGGCAGTCATGGCTGTAAATATAAGGTTGTTGCTACTTTGAGGTCCAGTTCTGCAGCTGGTGGTGTCCTGAGCCACCCAGCCCCTCTAGGAAAAGCCAGAATCTCCCACCAGCTTCCCAGGACTCCACAGAGCTGGAGGCAGATCCTTTGCTGGTGGAAAATAAATCCAGCAGCAACATGCACCAGCTGAGGATTCCCAGCATTTCTCCAAGCCCTCCAGAAAGAATCTGCAGGAAGAAAACCAAATAAAAAAATGAATCCTCCTCTCCAAAACATTCCTCCAACTGCCTGGACAACTTTATCTGTTTTCTCTCTGCAAGGGCTGTTCTCCCCCCACTCCAATTTTTTCTTTACAAGCACTTGCTGCCACAGCAAAGTCTCTGTAAGATGAATCCAGGCTGAGACATGGAAATATTTCACATTTCACAGCAGTTTCCTCAAAATCCTGGTGTTCTGCAGCCTGCTTGGACAAGATCAGTGCTGAGGAGAGTGTGGTGGCTTCCTCCAGCCTCCTGTCACTGCCTAGAGAGGGGTGGGGGCATTAAGGCAGACTTTTATTTTAGTCCCCTTTTCAAAGGAGTGAACTCTTGAGAGCACCCAGCTGACAGGCCAGCGTTTGTTTTTCTCTTCCCCAAGGCAGCCTGACACCCGTGGAGGGAAGATGTCAATGCTGGGAGCAGGTTGGTGGGGAGGAACAGGAGGAAGCCCTGATTTATCCTGAGAGCCAAGGCTTGATCCCGCCCGCTTGGGAGAGCTTGGCAGTTCACAGGATCAGGCCGCCGAGTAAATGGGGAATTCATCCAGAGATATCTAGGAAATACAGAGAATAAGCTGCCAACTCGACTCCGAAAGCCAACAGTTCACTAATTTTAATCAACAGCTGGATATTTTTATAGGGAGTGAAGGGATGGAGGGGTATTATGACAGAACAAGGGAGGTGGGATTAGACTAATCTAGCCCAGGCCAAGTGGGCTCTTCCTGCTCAGCCATGTGGAGTGTCATGACTGTGTGATTTAGACTACTGCACACTCACCCACACTGATAAGGAGGACAATTATGGGGAATACACAACTCTTTGTGCAGCCCTCGGCCAGCGCTGCGGATGTCAGCTGGGGATCGTCTCCAGCTCCGAATTAGAGAGGTCCCCATCCCAGGGACACAGCTGTGGCAGGGAGTTGTTGCAGGAAAGGATCCTGGAGCTTGCATGGAGGTCACCTTTGCCCTGTCCCTTTCAAAACTTCAAAGCGAGGTTTTGGTGAGCCCCGTCCCCGTGGCGGTAAAACCTGGTGGGTGGCAGCGTCATTATTCACTGGTCTGGAGAAGGTTTCTCTCTGTTGTGGCTCCGCTGGGTCCCTCAAGGGCAGTTTCTCCGGTGTTAATTGTCGTGTTTCCCCGTTAACTTCTGGTCCTCTCCATGTCCTTCCTCGCCTTCCGCTGACTCATTCCCAGCCCAGCCTCTTGCTGCCCAAGTGTGACCCAGGGAAAAGGCAAAACCTGCAGGGCCACCTCCTGTAGCCCCCACCAATCCACGACTCCTAGTAGGAAGCATGGGAATAACTATTCCGAGCCAGATTTTTCCCTTTTTTTGATTTTTTAAATAAATTTTTTTTCTTTTGGAACAAGTCTCTGATTGGCGCAGAGCAGCTTTTGTTGTTGTTTATTTGTGTAGCTTTTCATCTTAACAAGGATGTACGGAAACAATTACCACATGCTTCATTCACAAGATCAACTCAAGCTTTTCCTGTCTGTGCCATGATTGGATGTAGCCACTCAAAATTATTCAGCTTTGCACAAATCGTGCTTTTTACTCAGTTTTTTAAAACATTTATTGTACAATAATGATGATTTTTTTACCCCTGCTAAATAAAGTTTGGGCTTTGCACCAGGTGGCTGGAAATGTCACACAGTTTCTCCCTTTTGGCAGTGGAAAGTCCAAAGTCTTTAAGAAAATGCACATTTTTCAGGAGGGCAGAGAGAGGTCACGATGCACTGACTAATTCAAGATTTCCTCCGCTGGTTTCCATAACAAAGAATAATTTTTTTTCTTTATTTAGCTGCACTCACTGGTAGGTTTTCATTTGCATCAAAGCTTTGTTCTGCTCTCATTTGGGCTGCCTCCAGAGACCAAACAACATCACAGGCTACTCCTGGCATGTCCTCCAAAGAAATGGGCCAAATTCTGAGCTGCAAGTTGGCTCCCACGTGTAAACTCTTGCCATAAAGATCCTGCTCAGGGTGAGAGAGGTTTGTGGCAGTCAAGAGAGGTTTCCACAGAGTTTTAAAGTTAAAACCAGTTAGATTTGGTGCAATCCAGATGGATGGGGCAGCCATGCCATTTTTAAGTTGATAACAACTCCTGCTCTAGGATTTTCCATCCTGTCATTCAGAAATGGGTGGAAATTTGACCTTCTTGGGTGACATCCTTCCATACACACATCCCTTACTCCAGCCTGATTTCATATTCCTATTATTCTTTGTGGAATTTCAATCCTAATAACTCAGGAAATGGGTCTTCAAACTCACGTCCGAAAACCGTGGCTGGCTTTCCTGCGTGAAATCCTGGCACGGCTGCGCTGTGGAAATGAGAGGGAATTTGGCAGGCGTTGGCTTTCCAGAGGCTGTTTGCCCTTTTCCTGTCCCTGCCGAGAGCTGCCCCAGCACAACTGGGAGATAAGGAGTTGAAAAATTGTGTTTTGCCTGGGAGATCTGCTAGGATTTGACAGTTGACTTCCCTGGAGATGCTGGTTTGGGCTGGGTGTGCTCCAGCTGGGGTCACAGGAGTTCGGGTGGGATTTTCCAAGAGATCCAGGACTCAGGCATGAGACCCAAGAATGAGGAGGTGTTTCTTGGTACCTTTTAATGGTAAATGAGGTGACCTGGCTGGTGTGTGAAGGGTGCAAGAAAAAGGAGTTGCATTAGAAGAAGATAATGGGGAAAGAAAATTGGTGGACAAAAATAAAGTAAAAAATGGGGATTTAAATTTGACTGTGGAGGAGATGAGATATTGAGTGAGAGAAACCAATACTAAAAATAAAAAACAAACTGAAATGGTAAATCCAGAGCTGGAATGAAGTTTCTGCTCCAAGGACTCAACATGTTTTGCTGGAGAACTTTCAGTGCAAAATTCATCAAGGAGCCCCACACTGGGGACACAGCCACGTCCTTTCCATTCCGCTGCTGTGACCACCAGGTTATTCCCTGCTTGCTGTAACTCCCATTGAAACCCTTCCAAGTCTCTGCTGATCAATCCTCCCTTTTTTGGGGCTTCCAACCATCCACATGGTCATTCCTCCCCAGCACCTGGAAGTCTCTTCCCAGGTGATTCCTGAACGCACAATGGGAGGTGGGAGGGAGAAATCCCATTTCTAGCTTGGAGATCTCCATCCCCTCTCCATCTCAGCAAAACCATGG
Source organism: Onychostruthus taczanowskii (assembly GCF_017590055.1). Lineage (NCBI taxonomy): Eukaryota > Metazoa > Chordata > Aves > Passeriformes > Passeridae > Onychostruthus > Onychostruthus taczanowskii. The sequence goes on along the minus strand of NW_024499017.1, from coordinate 11,805,736 downwards.
CTGAGGAACTGCTCCCTGCCCTGAACCATGTCCTTGATTAGTGACCCCTGGCTGCATTTGGGTTTATCTGATGCATGGGGACATCTGTTTATCATACATTGCACGTCTGCTGAGCAACTTTTTTCCTCATCCCAAGGCCCGATTAAAGATTCCGATTAATGGAACTCACTGGAAGGTCCCATAAGGCAGCTCTTAAATCAATGTCATGTAAACTTTGCTGGGTTAATCCTGCACATCTGAATTCAGCTAAAACCCAACACTGCAAGGTCAGCCTGTACAAATTGATGGATTTTTATTCCTTTAACCTCAGAAGTGTTGCCGAGAGGGGAAGAGCAGCAAGAGTTGCTTCTTCCAATTGCTTCTTTTTCCTGCACGAGGAAAGACAGATATTTTCCCTTTCCATATGTGAATATATATAATATATTCATATATATCCATAAGACATATATTTTTAAAAATGAGAGGTATTTAAATCAGCAAAACACTGCTGCTCCTTTTCATGTTTATCTTGTTCATTTTTCTTGTGCAGTGATTTGATAAGGGAGTAAAGGATTCTGGCATTATAAATCAGGAAGTTAATGAGGAATATCCCTCCTGCCTTTTGAATTTATTTAGTTCTAGAAACAATTATATCTCTAAAGACACCCCAGGGCATTTTGTGGCTCATGAATGTTGCAAGAGTAAATTAGCATGAACTTCCAGAAAAAATGCTGTGCAATTTATGGACTTTTCCTGTCTTCCAGGGGAAGATTTTTGCAGTGTCTCTGCAAGTCAGGAGTAACAATCTCCTATCAAAGTTCTTTAGTGCCTTTGCACTATCATCAATACATGTAAACAAAGGATAAGGGAGCTAATTCCTTGTGGATAACTTTCTGCAGGGAAATGCAGCCCATGGAACAGCTTGCGGCAGAAGAGCAGCTTTATCAGCTTTAAACCAAGGAGTGCATTTTATTTATGGAATTCAGCACTGCAGGCATTCCTGGTTCTTTGTTGGAGGATAGTTTGCATTTCCCATATCCCATTACTTGGTTTTGTTTGAGCAGAAAAGTTGGATAATTGTAAAGACCTGCTGGAGGCACTTTGGTTCTTGGCTTGACGTCCTGTGGTTTTATTTCCTCCCCTTAAACCTAAGAACTTCCCTGGAATAATAATAATAATTACATTAATTTATACTAACTGGATCATTTCCCCTGAGCTTTATGCTTTTTTTTTTTTTTCAATTTTACTTCTCTTTTTAATCTTTCTTGTCTTGTTTAATATCAGAAGTTAAAGCTGGCAGAGATGTTTCAGGGAATTCCTCACCCTGGAAAAAGCAACTCTGCCTTTGTGCCACTTTGCATCTCCAAAGCCAATGGAAAGCAGAAATCTGGGTCTTGCTCCTTGCTTGAGTGCCAATCCCACCAGTCAGCTGTCAGCAGGACGCACCAGGAATTACAACATCCTGCTGAAATCCTCTACTTTGGAAAACACAGTCCTGAAGGCCATGGTTCCTGAAGACAAGCATGTGCCAACACTCTCATCTGCGCCCACACCACTTTTTGGTTCTTCCTCTGCCTGGAGCTTCATCCCACTTTTCTCTGCTCCTGAATGTGGCTGTTTCACCTTCTCCCTTTGTTCTTTGCTGGGGTGCATAGACTTCATCAGGACCAAATGAGCAGAGCTGGGATTTCAGCTGGAGCTCCTTCTGCTGGTGGGATGATCTCTTTGCGCAGAAAAATTCACTTGCAAAGCCACACAGTATCCCTCTTTTTTCCCCCCCTTTCTCTTTACATGTCCTTCTTCCCAGCAAAGGAATGACATTAATAAACTAAACATTAACAATTAATTATTAAACAGGGAATTAAGATTGACATGTGTCCATCACTTGTTATCCCAGTGAGAGGAATTTGAGTTCTGTGGCTCACTCTAACGCTGGATGAATCTTCCATGGATTTTTTTATCAGCTTCAATGGTTTTGGTATCAATCCAAACACTCCTCATGGAAGTGTTGGACTCCAGAAATGTGGGAATTCATATTCCAAGTTTCTCGCCCATTATTCCAGAGTCAGATTTCTCTCTGCTTGACTTTTGTTGGATGATCAATCCTTCTCCTACCAGATACTTTTGTCAGTGACTTCAGCTTGGAAAGTACAAATTCCTGGCAGCCTAATTCCTTACTCTATCTGCCTAGTTATGCTTAAGGATATGGACATTCTTGGACATCTCAGGCACCAGAGATGTCTGTGAGAAGACAAACCCATGTCAGACACCACCCAGCTGCCAGCAGAGCTATAAACTTGTGATTTGGTTGATAATTTTCTGTATTAAACTGCCAAACCCCAGTCCCCCAGCTGGAGAATCCCAGCAGCAGCTCTTCCCTCCCAGTTACCTTTGGCTGTGGTTGCCCTGTGAAAATTTAATTTGTGAAGAGCCGTTGTGGGATTCCACTGGGCTGCAAATTTCCCCAAACAATATTTAAATCATAAGAGGCTGAATATGTCAAATGTCCCAATAACTTGAACTGTGAAATGAATTTCTGAAGCTGAGCTGGTAGAATCCTAACAGATGCATAGGAATAATGTTTATGCAAAAAATAGAGGCGTTCTGCAATCAAAGATTTTTGCTTTAAGATCTGGGAAATTTTCCTTTTCCTTTTCCTTTTCCTTTTCCTTTTCCTTTTCCTTTTCCTTTTCCTTTTCCTTTTCCTTTTCCTTTTCCTTTTTTCCTTTTTTTCCTTTTCCTTCCCTACCCTTCCCTTCTCCTGATGCACTTACTAAAATCCAAGAGCGATCAGAAAAATTATTTTGCAACTTAAAAGTCCAAACTCCTCCAAACCTTGTGTATTTTAGAGTGAAATTAAAGGGTAACAGTAAAGCGAAGCTAAAACATGGAGTAATCTCCCAATACACCAGGAATGTTTCCTTGAGGCCACAGTTCCAGTGAGGTTGGATCTCAGCGTACAAAAAAAATTCCTTGTTTTCCAGGAATAAAAGGAGATGCTGCTCCATGGGTCCACCTGGCGAAAATGGGAATATTTTTAGGAATGAAAGAGATATAAAAGGAGATTTTGCTTTCTGGGATCCGAGGCTGGTGCTAACAGGTGGACACATGTCCTCTTTTCTGGGGATGCTTCCTCCTACCCCAACACCTGCATCCCGTGAGGATCCCTCTGCTTGGCTTGGAGAGAACTGATGCCTGGACAACGTCACCGAGTCTGTGCCACTGAACCAGTCCCCACTGCACATCCATCCCTCACATTTCCCAAGCCTCTCCACAATGGATCAGGAATAAAAACCACCATTCCTCTCCTCCATCCAGCTAGGAGCTGCTCCTCACCAGCCACGTTTCTCATGGAAGAGCCTCTTGCTGGAGATGGCTCCGTGCCTTCCTTGACCAAGGCTGCGCTTGAACCGGGTGACCCAGAAGTGCAAGGCTCAGTGTCACACTGCCAGCTCCCCCAGCCATCTGTCCTCCTTCAGTGAGCTTCCTTCCAAATTCCCTGCACACTTCATAAACATCCCAGCCTTCCTCACCCCTCCAGCTGCCCTCTGCCTCTAGAAGAAACAGCAGTTCCAAGGAAATACCACTCATTTTTTTTAAATATGTATTTTTTTTCCAGGCGTGTTGAAGCCGACATCTGGGATTTGGCAAAGCGAAAGCCTTTTTCATCCATCCTGCCTTTTAAACCTGGTGCTTTAAACCAACCATCCTGAGGATGGAGAAGCCAGGGATAAACTGGTGGAGATGATGTGGTGCACGGTAGCAAAGCCGTCTTTGAAGACCAACAATAAAGCAAACTTCCATTTCCTTCCCATAACATGGTCATGTCACAACCCCGAGAGCTCCACCTTCCCTTTCAAGAGGCTCGAAAGTAGGACTTGAGACAAAGAAAAATAGTCTCAGGTGGGTTCACCATGGATCATTTTGACTATAATTTAAACATTTAAATGTCAATGCTTAGTCATAGACAAGACATGATTCTTATCTATCTCCATGTGGCTTCCAGCAGAAAAAAATTTGAACCCGTGCCATTTCCTGTTGGAGAGAGCTTAAACACAGGGGTGACAAGGGCACATCTATTTTGGAGCCCTATTTTAAAAGCCTCCGAGATATCACAGAAATCAACTGGCACAAACAGAGGACTCGGAGTTTCTTTCATGGTGGTGGCAAATTCCGTCTATCAATGAAACACATACTTAGCGAAGCGGAAGTGAGCACCAGCAATACTTCAATCAGCCCTGGCAGATGTGTACATTATTCCGTTTGATCTCCTAGGATGCTGGATTTAGATGATATAATACATTCTGGTTATCTTCCTCGAAGTTGGAGGGACGTAAGGAGATATCCACTTTCACAAGATAAAATTAGCACCTCTTTATTTTCCACATAAACATTCCTCCTTTTTATTTTTTTTTTTTTTGCCCTTTTCTTTTCGCAGGAAAACACTGATTAGAGTTACAAAGCATACCAAGGGGTATGAGTTTATTCATATTCAACCCAAATCCTATTTATAATATCAAGGAAATAACATTGGTATTACATAGGGCAGCTTGGAAAGATGAGATGGGGGAACAGCGAGCTCCGTTCAAGGCAGGTCCCTTCAAAAGCGCCGAAAGCTGTTGTTTTCCAAAGTCATGGTGGTAAAGCAAAGATTTGGCTTAAAACTGGACAATTGCACAAGAAAAACGGCCTGCCCACACCGATTCTGTTATTTTAGTGTATTTTTCGACATCATCATATGGAAGCCATGAGCTTAAGGTACAAAATATGGACTAGAATTTCAGACAACGCATTTTCTTTTCTACCCCTTGATCTCAACTCTCGCCTACCACAAATGCCCACAAATATTACCCAGATTGTCATGTAAGACTCTTGCTTATGGGTAAATTTAATGTTTTCAAGCAGCCCAGTGAAAAGTTATTTTTGTTAAGGCACAGCATGGACGTCTTGGGCACGGGAAACACGTTCCTGGGTAGATCTGTGTGAATAACAGATTGTTTGGTTCTCTTGCCGCTCCAAACAATTGGGGGAGAAAAATGGTTTCCGTTGGATTGAGCCTTTTGTACGGCATGGAAGGCCTTAATGGACCTTTGAACTTTTTAGAAATAAAGGAATCCATGGCATTATCTGCAATGCTTCCATGAATGTCAAAAAGAAGGTGGTGACCTTCAAAAGGCTTTTGATGGGGAGAACAATTCAGAGAAATCAACACAACTTTTTCCAAATGTTTCGGTCAATTTGAGTCTCCGCGTTGGAATTTGGGAGGAAAAGCATGGCTGAGGTAATTTTGCTTTTGTGTTTATGAAAAATCATATCAAGGGCTTGCTGGGGTGGACTTCATGCTAATGATTGACTGATGGCCAGATTTATGAACACAGCCATGGAATTATGGAATTGTTATGACCGGAAATGACCTCCGAGATCATTGAATCCAACCCTTGGATCTTGTATGGGAGCAGGACTCTAATATTACTTTAAAATCCATGTTATCTCAGAGCTGGTGGTTGAGATGAGCTCTGAGGTCCCATTCCATTCCCTCCTTGGGAAGGGTCTACTCAGCAGCACTGGCTTGGAAACCTGACATCAATTATTGGCAGAAAACGTAAATAAATGACACCAATAAATTTCTTACGGCGTCCACAACAACTTTTCCCTCAGTAAACCCCCCTCAGATTCCCATGGCAGATAAGAGCTGAAGCCACAGGAGATAGGATCTGTTGAAATATGATGTGAGGCCTTATCAGGATATGAGTTTGTGCTGCTCTCCAATGTGAAGCTTTTCCAGTTTAATACACGATGACAGAGCGAGATCCTTTTACAGGGAGAAAGCCGAGATCATTTTCAAGACCCAATTTAGCAACTTCTCAAATGTCTGGAGTTGTCTGTGCCGTTAATTGGCCCCGTGGCTGCAGTTTGTGTGGGCTGCCCATTATAATGTCAATAAATCCAGGGGCTGGGAATGAAATTTGATGCAGAAATGGGCTGAGGGATTTGTTCTGAGAGTTTGGCCCTGTGCACTGGCCATGGGATTGGGGTGGACACCGTGGAATAACTTCACACAGTGTGAAAGTGAAGATTTCTGGAGAAAAATCTGAGCAGCAGCTTTTCTGAATGGGATATTACCAAAAAATGGCCATTTAATGGTATCAGCTTTTCCATGGAGAAAAGGCAGTTGGAGAAAGTGATTTTTCCTCAGTCACCTCCATGTTCCTGAGTCATTGGGGGCTCCAGCATTTCCCTGTGTGGGACAGGAGCTGATTTTCCTGCTGGCATAAAATTTCAGTGGGAAGATCTCATTTTGTGGTGGTCTCAGCATGCTGAGATGCTGCCATGGGGGGCAGAGAGGAAGAAGAGAAGGAATAAATATGATGGGGACAAAATATTCTGTCAGTGAGGGTGAGATTCCTTGCAGAGAGCAGAAGGGTTGGGCCACATCTCACTCATCAATGACATTTCACTTTCGAATCCAACCAGAAAAAACCCCCAAAACCCAGCAAAAACCAGTAACAAAAGAACAACCCTGAATTTTCCATCATCCCTACAAATCACTGAAAAAATTAATGCCCTAAAAACACCCTTCCTGGGAATGTCAATTAATAGCAGAGATCCCAAGCTCTGGGAGAAGCTGGGAGGTAGCAGAGGGTGATGTCAAGCACGGGGACGCCTCTTCATGCCACCACTGGATAATTATCAGGGAGAGCCCACCACGGGCTTCTCTTTCACACCCACAGCAAGACCTTGTCTTCAGTTGTCCAAATTTTTGCATTTTTGTCTAAAAATTGCATTTTCTGAAGGAGTGCACTGTGGGGGAGACTGGGGGGACACTTCAGTCACCTTAAAAATAATTACGAAATGCATGAAAAGAGAAGAAATCAAAACTGCTCTTCAGGTCAGGATCCTGTAAAATCTGCAGGTTTATTCCCCCAGAATTCAAAGCAGTAATAAATTCAGAAATTGAGACTCTCTATGTGAGTGTTTCTATAAGTTTTCAGCCTTTTCATCCTTCCAAGAGCTCAAATTTCCTGGGGATCATGGAGCCCTCCCAGCCCAGAGCCACCACGGGCACAATTAGCTGCAGAAGCCCAATTTGGGGGTTTCCTCATTAACCTGTCATGTCAAATGCCAGATGATAAGATGGTGAAAACTGGGGGGAGGAGTGGCTGTGGAGGGGTAAAAGTTCATTTTGCCAGGCAAACAAACAGCGAGTCACTTGATTTTACTAATTATCCTCCCCTGTGGCTCTCGCAGCCATTATTTTTCCCCCCCATCAGCATAAGAAGTGACAAGATAAGATAGGAGCTGGTATTTTCTAAACTATCCTGGCTGAGGGCATAGCCAGATAATATGAGGATTCATTTGAAAGAGCCCACAGAAGATTAATTGATTTTCTTAATGTTGGAGTCATCGCTCATTAGAAAAATAACTGCTGGGATTGTTGGGAATGGGTGTCAGGGCACTCTGGAATGTCCCTCTCCAGGCCGTGTCCTAGGAACAGCTTTTGGGGTGAAGAAGGGTGATTTATTTGCAATAAAGAGCAAATTATTTATAATAATGGGGAATTATAAATGCGTTGCTATAAATTTTGTGTCTGATTCACAGCTCGAGGATATCAGTGGGTGGGTAAGCATTGGCTCACATGGTTTATAGATTTTAATGATATATTAAATTATGAGCTAACACCTGTGCACCTCTCAGACCTGCAATTTCCCAAAATTATTGGTTGGGAATAGGATTGAAGGACCAAAAAATCCTTGAATTTTTTTCCATGCTGATTGTTAGATTGTATCCAACCTGTGTTCCCTCTTTTTGAGGTCAAAGAGAATTTTCTTCCATGTAAAAACCCTCAAACTTGGTGACAGATGTCCAGTGAGAAGTCAGTGTCCCAAAGACAGGGAAAAAAAGGCAAATTTAATGATTCTGTGGTTTGCCAAAGACCTTACATTAAAACAGCGAATAAACATGAAATATGCACTGCTTTAAAAAGATAACAGCCTTTTTTTTTTTTCACTATTTAATAACTAAATGGATCTTTGAGCATGTGTTACCTTTTTTTTATGAGCTTTTAGAGCTTCCAACCTCACCAGGGCACAGCAACAAGCAGCACAAAGCCAGCAGGACCATTAAAGACATAAAAATCAGAACTCCCAATATCAAATTTGAACCCAGTAAAACAAGCATTGTGCCAGAACAGATCTATAAAGCACATTTCAGCAACAAGTTACAGCTGCTGCTGTGTATTTATAGCTTTGGGACAAAAAAAAAAAAAAAATAGAAACCAAAACACAACGGACTGGAAAGAGTAGAAAGGATTGGAAACAGCAAATTTGTCAATGTTTTTCCTCGCTGCTGAGTCGCTGCTGCTTTAGATTAGCCCTGTCCCCTGCAATTTGACAGTAGCGCCGTGAACCTGCAGCGCTCGGATCCCGGGCGAAGATGGGGAGAAAGGAGGAGGAATTCAGGGAATGTTTTCGCTGGGAGCCAGCGGGAAGCGCAGCCGGTGGGACCGGGCTGCGGTGACAGCGCTAACACTTCCCAGAGCAGAGGACCCCGCCGCTGGAATGGCATTGCCCACCCTGAAAGTGAGAAGGTAAAGTTTATTTTTTCTGGTTTTTTCATCCCCTTTCTCTCATATACAGAAGGGATCAAGACCACCAAGAGCGGCCCTCTTTTTTTTTCCTTCTCCTTTTTTTTAAAATTTTTTTTGCCACGATGATGTACAATTTGCGTATGTTAATAAAAAAAGAGAATCCTGCCTGAGGTCATCCACCTAGATTTGATTTTTTTTCCTTCTTCTTCTTCTTCTTCTTCTTCTTTTTTTTTTTTAACAGGAAACGGGTTTCAGATGTTTGAAGTTTCAAAAGTAAGGCTGCTAATCTGCCTCCCAATTTACCATGCATTGACAACCGTCCAATCTTTTCTGGCTTTAGAGCTGAGCGATTGCTTCATATTCTTATTTTTATGTCATGCAATCCCTCTCTCCTTGGATTTGCTTCCCAATTCCAAGGAAAACTGCCTCGGGAAGAGCAGCCCAGTGCTCACCCTACAGCAACTCACGAGCTGGTTGGGATGAGCTCGCCAAGGAGGGCGTTTGAGGGAAGGGTTGGTGAGGTTTGCACAAGGAGTTTGGGGTTGGGTTTTTCCACGGAAAATGGAACTTTTCACTTCCCAGTGCCTCGGAATAAATCTGCATTTCCAGGTTTCCTTAGATAAAATAATCAGTGTTTCCAGATTCCCTTTCCGCTGTCAGCGCCACACGCTCGGAATTCAAATAATCGCTGGTTTTCTTTCCTTCATTTAACCCCATATGAAAGGCTGATAATATTCCACCAATATTCCCTGGGAATCCCTCTCTGGGCACCACAGGTGATTCCTGAGGCGCTGGGAAGGGAGGATTCTGCCTTGCCCAGGATTTCTGCAGAGGTTTGGCACAATGTGGTTTTTTCCCAGCAGTTATTCCCATTTCTTACATGGATGTTATTCCAATTTCTGCTATGCTGGTTATTCCCATTTCTCATCTCAAATATGCGCCAGATTTTTGTGTCCTTTAAAGAGCCCAAACCCAGCTCATGATGTTCAACAGGCATGAGGATAAAATTAAATTGGTGAAGTGCTTCATTAAAAAAATAATGAAATTAACAGCTAAATTCTTTCAGTTATTTATCTTCTCTTGCAGATAAATCCTGTGGAGTCCAGTGCAGATTTATCTGGAAAAAATGCTGAAGGATCATTCTAATATTTGATTAAAATCTATTGTTTTGAGAATATTGCTGGACTGTGAATTTATAATTTTAATAACATTTTACTGGGATGTGGAAAACCTGTGTAGACCGGAGTGCCAAAGGGGAAGGGGAAGGTTTTGCCTGCAAAGGCAAACTGAGCCCCAGAAAATATTTTTCCTTCTGAATTAAAATAACAATTTTCTGAGTTACTTTGCACCCCCTAATAAATGACAGTTTTTCTTTCTAAGCCTTTCAGAAACATAACCTGGCTTCTGACCTGGAATGAAAAGGCAGCGCTAATCCAGCGTTAAAAATTGGTGCTAAACTTACACAGAATTTAAAATAAATTGAAAGAAATTGGTTTTATTTTTAACATTTTGGCAAGCTCAGAATATGCCCTGCCTTGTTCTATGAAAAGCTTTGCACTGAAAATACGGTTGGATGTCATAAATGCAAAATATAAAAATATAAAGTATACAGCAAGCTCAGAATATGCCCTGCCTTGGTTTTATGAAAAGCTTTGCACTGAAAATATGGTTGGATGTCATAAATGCAAAATATAAAAATATAAAGTATACAAATATAAAATATTTTCTGGTGGCATAAATATTTTCTGCATTCATTTTTTGTGTTATGATAATATGGGTTCTTTAAAAAAAAGGTGAAAACCAAAATGATAAAAGATGTTTAACCCCAATTTTAGGTTAAATATTGGCTGCTTTGCATCAAGAAAAGTGCAGCGCAAGCACGAGATTGACACCCAGTTTCTGAGCAAAAATACCCTAATTTAACCTAAAATATGGATTTTGGGAATTTTATTAATTCTGTCAATAAATTACCAGGTTCTTTTTAAAATCCAAATTTTGCCAGTGAATTCCAGATTAAAATTACACCCCCTTATTCCTGGCACATCCCCTGTAACAAATGGGGGAGTTTGCTGATGACCACAAAACATATTGGAAAAATGTGTAAACCAAAGGCAGGGATATTTTCCAAGAGAAACACCTGGAAGGTGTAAATCAAAACTCTTGTAAACACGTCAGTCGGAACATACGACAGGCACAGGGCTCGCCGTGCACCCAGCCCACGGAGCTTTGGAAATCCACATGGATAAATCAGGGATCAACCTCGGGCTAATAAACAGCTCTTGTATGGAAAGGAGAGATCCTCTGCCCCTGCACAGACAGCACAAGATGGATTTGGTACGTTTGGAGAAATCCAGGAGGTCATTCACAATAATGGGATTTTTAAAAAAATTGTTGCTCAAAGAAATTCTGAAAGTCAAGCTTGTGTGGCTCTGTGATTTGTTCAAATCAGAAGCAAAATTAATATCTTTAATTATTTATCTACTTTCTTAGAAATTATTTCCAAGCATTTATTTCCCCAATTAAAACTTCCTAATTCTTGATGAAATGTAAAGATCTTTTACACCTACATGATATTTTACACCTATGTTTTATTTTACGTCTGCATGACATTTTACATCTACATTATTTTTACATCTTAATTGTATTTTACATCTATATTGTATTTTCTATCCACATTTTGTTTATATCCACATTGTATTTTCTATCTACATCATATCTATCTACATCTACTTTATATTTTCTACCTAAATTTAATTTTCTACTTACATTATATTTCACATCTACATTTTACACCTAAATAGTGTTTTTATCTATGTTATAATTTATATCTACATCATATTTCACATCTATTCAATATTTTACATCTACATTATATTTTACATTATATTTCACATTGTATTTTACACCTACATGTTATTTCTTATCTATATTATATTTTAAATTTCCATGACCAAAAGCTCACAGTGAAGCCAAAGGGACAGAGGAAGAAATTTGGGGAGCTGAAAAACCACTGTGCTGAAAACCCCCTAAAACTGGGATTTTCCCTTATGGACTGAAAGAAGTCCTATTAAAATCCTATCTTCTGGAAAGCGTCAGAGAGGCAGGAGGTTGGTAAACACTATAAAAACAACCCCTCATAAAATTTTTATTGCTTTACATTTCTGTACATTTTACGGCCGGTGCGGGGGGAAAGGAGAGACAGCAATTTCTCCGCCTCGAGAACAGGCAGGAACTTTTTTTCCCTCACTTTGTGCTCATCCAAATAAATAAAAATGTTGAAGCCTGCTCATTTCTCAGGCATTCGGGGGAATGATTCCACACTCAGAAGGAGCCAAGGAAAAGCTGAAGGCTAAATGAACCTCACGACGTTAATCTGGGTGCTATAAACAAGTATTGTCTTTTTTGGACACTGCAACATTTTTGCAACATGTTTTATTTCACATCCACATGTTTTCTGATTTCCAAAAAGCAGGGAAAACACTCTTAGAATTATTAACCCTTGGAATAATTAACTCTTGGTAAAATTATTAAGCCAGGGATTTAAAATTTCTGCCCAAAATCCAGCGTAGACATTTGCTTCCTGAGGAAGTATTTTTAGCTTCTGAATGAAACAAGTCACGGACAAAAAAAAGGTAATTGTGCTTGCAAGTAAGTATTTAAATATTTACATTTGAAATATATTTGCTGCCAGCTTCTGTTAGCGAGAAGAAAAGTAATTTGGGAAATTACAACCCTTCCTATTTCCCACATTTTTTAGGATAATAAATGTGGGGCTGAATTTAGCATGCCCTGAAGCTTGGCTGGCCGGATTCGAAGGCAGAGGGGGAGCCCAGGATAATTCATGGAGCAAAGATGCTGCTGGGGAGGGAGATCTGCAGAGCTTGGGGGGTGCTGGGGATGAAGATGGGTTTCCTTTGGGCTGGGAAGTGCCTGGATGGCTCGGAGCAGCTGTTCCCAGAATGTGGAACCAGGCTGTGGCCACCAACCGAGCTGATTCCTCATGTGCTGACCTCCAGATATGGTGGATCTGCTCATCCTCACAAATTGGCAGGCTCAGCCCCTGAGTCATGCTCCCCAAACCCTCCAGCAGGGCAGCACGTGGAGATGATGTTTGGGGTCATGGCTGTGCTGGCTTTCCCTGTGTCCAGCCCACAGTCCATGTGAAGCCATGCTGGAAAATCCGGGAAGCGTTGGGGCGTCAGAGGGATGAGTAAGAAGAGGGTGTCGTGACGCCAAGGGGAGATGATTCCTGGAGATCCCAGTCGGGTCAGGACATCACCCCCAGCACCCTCTGTAGCTGTCACAGGTGGCCACCCCCCTTCAAGTTTACATAATTGCTAATTTATTTTTATTATTGCTATTGTTTTTCTCTTGGCTTCCTTGGCATTTATACAGACAGCAGTTTCCAAGGAAAATTTCCACCTCCTGAGCAGAATGAGGAAGGAGCTTGTTGTGGTCACACAAGGTTTGAAACAAAAAGGGTCTTTTGGGTCTTTCCCAGTGAGGATCATCACATTTCTCAGAGGATGAGAAGCCACCGAGGTGTCTTCCAAAGCAATGCATCAGGTGTCCAGGTGACACCCACCACGAGCTCAGCACAGGGACTGCCTGTGGCCTGAGTCACCAGCACCGTCACATCAGCCGAGTTCTGAAGTGATCTTGGTAATTCCTGATGCTTCCTTGGGCTTGAATGCAGTTCTGAGGAAACTCAGTCCTGCTTGGATCATTGTCCAAGCCTTGAGCTGCCTGCAGCAGTTTCTCTTTCTCCAAGATGGGGGACAGGCATGGGATGGGGTCCTCCTGTGTGACCAGAGGATAAATGTTTGGGAAGCCTCGTGAGAGTCTCTCACAGGAACCTCAAGAAGAGTCCAAAGTGTTATCCACATTATTATCCAAACCTGGGAAAAGCAGATTCTGTTTCATCCAGGGAAAATGTTTCTTTTATCATCCCTGTCCCAATCAGCCTGCTGGGCTCCTGCAGGTGGCCAGAGGGGACACTTCCTTAGGCCAACAAGCCAACTTCTCTGTTCTACCCTTAGTTCTTAGAATCGAAGGTTCCCCTGATCCTCCTTTCTCCCTCAGCTGCTCCTCACAGCATGGACTCTTGGTTCTTCCCACAGTTTGGACCCTCTTTCCTGGGGATGCCTCACCGAATTCCTGCAGCCGAAATCCACCCTAACCAAACAACCCTGATGACACACTTTGTGGTCACGTCTGCTCCCTCACCTTCCTCCTGTGACGGCAGGGAAAAACCCCAGAGCCCTCCGTGCTGACGCTCGCCTGCTGTTGATTTAACTGGCTCTGGGTAAATCTGTTCTTCTGCAAATGCTCACCGGGGCAAGCTGTCCCTTCTTGGGCTTGTGCAAACAAAATAAGGATGCAAACATGACTGCAAACGCTCTAAGTGTGTGGTTCATCCTGACATCAAGTTTTGTTCTGTAGCTCAGTTTCAATTTTTGCAGTGTTTAATAGATGCTGTTGGTTTTTTTTTTTCATCCCCAGGCTTTCTGTTCCCCCAAGGGAAGCCACCAGCTTTGCTCCCTTTTTTAGCTCCTAAATATTTTAAAAATAAAAATAAAAATGAAAAATAAAGTAACAATATAATAACAATAACAACAACAATAACAACAACAACAATAATAAATTAATAATAATAATAATTTTTAAAACCAATGTATAGAGTTTTTGATAGAGGTTTTTGGGCAAAACTTTGTGCTGTTAAAACCATGACCGCTTTCCCACTTTTCGCTTTTCTCCCTGCTTTACCTTTCCTTGGTTGCTCCCAGTGTGAAAACTTTGGTTGGGAATTTACCAAAGCCAGAAAATCAGCCTGACTCTGAAAATTCTGCTGTTTACTTTAAAGCACATTTTGTTTCCATTTTGCTATAAATATGGATGAAGTGAAAATCTGCTGTTGTGGAGGGCCTGTCACTTCAGCAGCAGCTCCAGCAGGATGTCTCACATGGTCTCTCCAAACCCTGGAAAATCATCCTGGGGATGGTGGACACAGCTCTGGGAGGCATCAGTACAACCTTTGAGTTCCTCTGCAAATCAGTGGGAGCTTAAAATTACTCTGAAAGAAAAAAAAAAAGGAATAATATCTCACTTCCTCTTGAGAGCAAGTGGAGTGTGTGTCCCACAGAGAGGAAAAAGAGCGGCAAAAATTCAGAAAGATGACAGAAATTTGTGTTTTCAGCAAACCCCTTTAATTGCAGTGCAGGTTCACATGAGATGTGTTTACATATTGGGTCTGGAGTCAAGCTCAGAGTGGAAGGATTTATTTTAATTCATATTTAAAAGAGACAACACAGAAGATGAACAGAAAAATCAGACTGGTAGGGAAGAAAAACAGAAAATAAATGTAAGCTGTTCACACTCAGCTTCCTGGAAGGGTTTTGTAATATCTTAAGCTCTTGTTTATTCAAATTAAAATGCACCTGATCCTTTGATAAGCAGAACAAGCCCTATCCTCCCCAACAGGACTGCTTTGGGTCCGTGTCCATAAAGGGTTGGAAGAGTTCTTGGAGAATCCTGGGAGAGGTAACAGGAGACTTTAATTCACTTCCACGTCTCCCCAGCCCCTCACTGCAACCTCTGCCCCTGAGAGCACTGAGGGAAGAGGTGACTTTTCAGTCCTCATCTCCTGGATGCTCCCTGATGATTCCCAGGACATTATTTTGGAAGTGGGGATCACCTTTCCCAGCCAAATCCCGCCCTGCTGCCCAAGACCTGGGATGGAGGAGCACTCATGCCCTCACTGTGCAACCTGCCCTAGACTGGAGTATTGTATTCTGATTTTAAAGGAAAAACACAGTTTTAATGTGTAAATTCCAAGCACGTAAAGAACAGGGAAAGTGTGAGGAGATTTGATCTTTTTCCTTGTGTTTTCTCCTCGCTGCAGAGGCAGGAACACTGTGCTGAAAGGCACGAGCTCGAGGCTCTGCCGACATCTCCATGAAAAGTTGCTGTTTACAGATCTGTCAGAGATTTAGCTTTGATGATGTAACGTTGGCAAATGCCACATGGACCTTCCCTGACACTGTTTTTCTAACAAATGGGTCTTTTTCTCTGCCATGACTTGGAAAAAAAAAAAAAAAAAGGAGTTTGAAAGGGTTCTGAACCTTAAAACCATTTGAGTTTTGTTCAGTGTCTACCAGATTCAGTGTGATAAAATATCTGACCTCCCACTCCAAAGTTATCTCCTGCATTTGCTATCCCAGTGCTCCCACTCACAGGAAAAAAACCCAAAAAACTCTTTATTAAATATTGTGAAACCCTGGTTAAAAGTAGAGTTAGACAGGAATTCTTTGCTGTATTTATAGGAAGACCTCAGGTATCACAAATTGTGATTCAGAAGGGAGAAAAATATTCTGAAGAAGGGAAAGACACCTCCAAATGGCAGAGGGAGGAATTCAGCTCCGGAGCTGGAAAAACCAGGTGAATTTAAGAAATAGGAGCACAGAAGAAGCCAGGAGAGCAGGAAAGAAAAAAAAAAAATTATGAGCTTAGGGTTTAGCATCTCTTATTTTAGAAGAGGAGTCAGGGAAATGGGGAAGACACTCTGAATTTCCAGGAAGCATCTCCAGCCCACAGTTGCCCATCTGGTATCAATATTCCCTCCATGTTTTGGGAGGTGGCACTACCCAGATGCTCTCAGCAGTGCCTGGGGAAGGCTGAGGGGTGGGACAGGTAAATTTGCACTCCTCCTTTGCCAGGCCCTTGCTGGTGTCACCTCTGCCACCTCACCCTGCCCTGGGTCATCGCTGGAAAATCATCCCAGGGCTTGGAGAGAGAAAGAGGAGAATTGGGAATGGGAGGGGTGCCTAATTCATTAAAGATGCATGTCATTAATTAAGGGCACATGGGATGAGTGTCCTGCAGAATTTTTTGGGGTTGCCTGACTGAGCTCAGTAAAGGGGGACCAGGTTTGTGGTGGAGGGAAACTCTCCCCCACAGCAACAATTTCATGGGTTTACCACAAAATGCACCCCAAGGCCAAGAGAAATTCCTTGGTTTTGACCATCTGAGCCTGCAAATGAGCTGTCAACTTCCAAAAATGCATTAATTTAGCCCACAAAAATGTGCACTGAGCAATCAAGGAAGAGGAGGGAAACACCTCAGAGGTTGGTTTGGAGCACAGCAGAGCAGCTGGGTCTGGAAGAGTGGGATGACGCTGCTCCAGCAGCATCCAGAGCTCCTCCTTTGGGGAAGAAAGCTTAAATCTGAAGGGGCCACGTGGAGATGCTGAGGTCTCCAATTTTCATCTGCGTTGTCAGAGAGGCTCAGGCTTGGTTCATGAAGAACTGGGCTCAGATTCCTCTGCAGAGATCAATGCAAGAGCTTGCTCATCCTCTTTTTTTTCCTTGGGTGTGGGGAAAGACATAATCCTCCTAAAAATTTTCAGGTATTTGCTGGATCTGGTCACCAATAAACTCAGCACAAAGCAGGAGGTGCTCCCTGCATCCAGCCTCTCCCTCTTTACCTGTCTGAGGGAAAATCTCATCAAAGCTTCCCTGTCATTCCTCTCCCAAGCAGGAAAGGTCCCCTGGATGTTGTCCAGAGCTGAACTCACTTGGCTTTGACATAAAAAACAGCCAGTCTGGGCTCCAATTTTATTTACCACTCAAGCTCTCTCTCTTTAAAAAGTACATTACACTGTGTTTCTGGCCAGTTAGCCAATTTTTTTTTTTAATTGTCATTATTTTCTCCAGCTCATCAGTCCTGGCAAACAGGAAATCTATTATTCACAGCAAAGCAACAGCGAGATGCAAACACGTCCCTGTCACTGCTCCAGCTGTGTGTGGGGTGGAAAAGGACTCATTGAGACTTGCCCATAATTAGTCCTTTGCCCTGTCATGATCTTGATGACAAAAAATTGCCTTGAAAGAATTTTTGTTGATGTTGATCTTGGTAATTTAAATAGGACAGTGTAAATAAAGGGAGATGAAAAATTGTAGGGTCGGATTTATGAGTGACCTCTGAAAACACAAAATATCATAATTTCACCACTTAAAAATAGTAAAAATCCACTTTTTCCAAGCTTGAAGTGTCCAAGACCCAGGAGAGGAAAAGCATTTGCTGCTGGGAAGTGATGCACACATCTTTCCTCCCATGTGTTGCAACAAGCTTATTCCTCTGGCACGGCAGTGGCTGCTCCAGGGCCATCACACCTTCAAATGCCCTTCAAATATCCCAAAGTTGAGTATTTTCCTTCATTTCCCTGCTGCCCCTTAAGCTAAGAGAAGAAAAAAAGAAAAAAAAAATCCTGGATAAATACATTTGTGACAAATGCAGGTTGGCTCTATTGGTGGAGTCCGGCAGAGTGGAGATGTGAGGAAGGAAGCGGAGATGTGAGGAAGGAAGAGAAGCCACTGGAATGGAGAATGTTCAAATCCAGCCTCTGACCACCCCCCAACCACCCCAGCTCACTGAGTGCCACATCTAGGCATTCCCTGAACATCTCTGGGGAAGCCCATTCCAATGTTTAACAGCCCTCTCTGAGAAGAAATTCTTCCTGAATCCATCAGTGAATTTACCTTGGGTGGTGCTGCCCATCCCAAATTGCCGCTGGTGGGGAAAGGAAAGTGGGGACAATAAGGGACAACTCTTCATGAAAATCTCCCACAAAATTCCAGCCCTGCTCTGGCTGCCTGGTGGGCGGGCTTTTCCTCCAGCTTTCTATGTTTCCAAAGGAGAGTTTGTCTGTGTCTCCAGGTTTTCCTGGTGCTCTAGGGAAGACGCTGGCATTAAAAGGAGGAAAACAATTGGCTTCCCTCTGCAAGTGGCCTTTCCATGGTGAGCTCATGCTCTTCCCAAAAGTGCATGTTCACTGCTGCTGGGCCATGGCCAAAGGCAGCCTCCCCTCTCCTCCTTCTGGAGGTGGCAACAATGCACATGTGTGTCATTTCCTGACCCTAGTGGAAATTGCAGGATTGATATTCACAGCTGAAAAAAAAAAATTTAAAAAAAAATCCCATTTGGAAAACCAACGCCCACTCCCCTCAAAAAATTCCACCTTCCAGATTGCTTCACTTCTCGGTCAAGTGCCTCAGCACATCTTGCTCTGCCCTGCCAAGGCCGTGTCCTCCTCTCTGGTGACTCAGCCCCACGCTGTCCTGCTGTCCCCGTGGGAGGCCACGGAGCCGGCGCGGCGGCGGCGGCGGCTCGGGGGCGTCTGGTGTTCCCCACCTCCTGCACTCAGCATCTCCTGGGGTTCTCCAGGGAGCTGTTCCGAGTGAGACAACAAAGCTGGAACCCAAAATAATCTCTGAGTTATCAAAGCGCATCACGGCAGGGCTGTATGTCCCTGAAAGAGGCGCATCTGCAAGGGCTGTCCCGCATCCAAGATTTCCCTGAAATCTGCACTCACTCCAGAGCAGATCTGCTCCAACAAGGCACAGTGTTTGGGATATTGAAAAGAAGGGAAATCTCCATCTAGTTGTCCATTTCCCTGTTGGAATTTCTTTGGGAAAAGAGTTTTGTGTGTGGTTATTTCGGGGCATTGCGCTCCTGGAAATGCTCCACGCAGTAGGAGCCTGGAGAAGGAAAGTTTGAATCCCTTCCAGTCGCTCTATCTTGTGTTGCTGCATCTTGGCAAACCCCAGAAGAAATGAGTGGCAGAGGCAGATAAACAAGCTTAAGGTAAACACTATCTGCATCTCTCCCCTGATTTATAACCTACGTGCATCGCTGAAAAATTGACTCGGGTTTACCACAGTGCTTGAAGTAATGTTATTAAGAATGTAACTTCTTAGGAAAACTCAGCCTGTTTTTAGCCCAGACATGCAATTAGGGGAATTAGTAACACGATACGTCATCCCGAGGAACACACGGATCCAGTGGGCAGGAGCCTCATGCAACCCTCTGGAAGGCAGGGCTGCTCCCAGCATGTGTGAGTGCTCTCTCACAATCCTCCCAATTCCCACTGAGGAATTTTGCTCTGAGCCAGCACACGGCCTGCTCTGAGCACTCTGAGGATGAGGCCATGCAGTGGCCTCCTTTTTCCCTGAGAAAAAAGGAGAATAAAAGGGGCTTCAAATTGTTCGCGCAAAGCGAGGCGTGGGGAATCTGTAGTGGAAAGAAGGAGACCTGGTAATTCTTGTAATTCCCAGCTCATGTAGGTGAGATCAGGGCTTGGGTCATGCTCCTTGCGTGGATTTTTTGGGTGTGAGGACTGACAGGAAAGTCCAGTGTGAGTTTTGGATGGGGTTTGGAGGGGTATGGCAGTGCTGTGTTTGGAGGGCAGCACGGTGACTTTGGAATATTTCTGAAACAACTCAAATCGCACCTGAGCTCCCAAACTACAGCAAACCTTGGCACATCATCCTTTTTTATGACCTAAATGAAGGGGTGGAGGCTTGGGAAGAGAGCATTGACAGCTCCTACCACCACCGTGCAGGGTCTTGGATCATCTCCCAAAACTGCTGCTCTGCAGCTTCTCCACCCCACCCCACTGCCATCAGTCTGGGACCGTGGAAAATTACAGAAAAAAAAGGCCAAATCTCTCCATCCTTTCTTCCTTCCACGAGTTCCAGAAACTCCAGCTGACTTTCACAAACTCAGGAGGCTTTTGGCTGGTTTGTGTAAGCCAGAATCCAAATTTTTGGTGGCTGAACCAATCCTTGAGAGGAGACTTTGAGGTTTTGTATCACTGGCAACGATCTTTGCTTTTGGTTTTGTTTTCTTTCAGGCCTGTGATGCTACTGGATGAGGAGCTGATCCTTTGTGGACCTACGTGAGGACAGCTAAGAGGATTGGGGTCTTCTCAGTAATCACTGCAAATCATAAAAAATCCTGCAAAAATGCTGGAAAACATGAAAAGGCCAATGAAGCAGGGAAAGAGAGACACACAATGCTTTTTGGGTTTTTTTCCTTCCCTTAAGGAATAATACATTATCTGCAAATCCCACTTTATGGCTTGGAATTTGTTTTTGTGTTGGTGTCTTTCAGTCACTGAATAAATGGGACCACAGAAATCAGACACCAAAGCAGCAGCAGTGGGTGGCAGATTTCTCCCTCACCACAAACATCCTTCCATCCTTGACAGTCCAGACTGAAAATGTTTTCTTGTTGTTGTGCATCTCATCCTCAAGCAGGCTCAAAGAGAAATGGTCAGTTTGATGGGGTTTTGACCACAAAACTTTGCTGCCTTCTTGTCCCCCAAATATCAATTTTTCACACATTTTATTTAAATTTAAATTTAAAAATTTCACACATTGTAGTGTGAAATACCCAGGGATGTTCTGGTTGTGGTCCCTCTCTCTAAGCCAGATTTGAAAGCACTGTTGGGATCGAAATCCTCATGTGGGATTTCTGCAGGATTGGATTTTCCTGGCCAAAAATGGGTTTCTCATCTGCTGGACCTGCCTGAGGAAGGTGAAGAGCACCTTCTTTTTTAAACTTCAAAATTTTGGCTGAAAATATCCTAGTCAGGGAAATGTTCCTCCACAGTGAGGGTTTGTATCACCTCCAAACACAGATTTGTACCTCCAGCCGTGCACAGCTGCTTTATTCACCACATTTATTTCTGCACCATAAACTGTGGCAAGGAAGGCTCTTGCCAGGTATCCCCACAACCCCCAGCGTGCTCCAGCCCTGATTTGTGTCAGGATTTTTGCAAGGCATAAAAACATCATCCAAACAGAGCCACTCGGAGCTCTGCTGGCTCTGCTGCCTGCCCACAGCCTCTCGTTTTCACTCCCAGCCTCCCCTGTGACAGAAAGCATCTCCCACTGCCACTGCCTCCTGCACAACGTCAAGGCTTGTCCTTGGAAAAGTTGCTGCAGAATAAAAAACCTCCTGGAAGCACCAGTTTGTGACAGGAGCTGTGATCCAGCCCTGCTTCCATGGGCTGTGTGCAGTTCCAGTGGATTTTGCTGCAAACATTGGATTTTATGAACCTGATCCGAGCCTAAAGTGAGGCAGCTCAGTGGGGGCCAAGTGTAGATGACTGAAGGGGAAATAACTTCCCAGAGCATGAGGCTGTTGCTTAATTTGGGATTTTACTGGAGGTGGAGACATTTTATTTGAAATTTGTCCGTTTCTCTAGATTCGAAAAAGCTCGTTTTTCCTGGCTTCTCTTTGTGGGTTTTGTGTTGAGTTCAAAATTGAATCTGGGTGGTTAAAAATGTAATGGGATATGTGCTGTCCTCAGCTCTTCCCTTGCAGGCTCTCCTGCATTCCCTGGAATTCATGGTGAGAACAGTTTTCAGCTTAATAACATCTCTCTGCAGTCATTTCTGCACGTAATTCCAAAGTGTGTTGGCCCAGCTCTGCAGCTGCTGGGAATTCCTCTTCCTTAGCAAAACTTTGGATTTTCCCAGCTCTCAGGTGGTCCCCTTGTAGTTATTTCTTTTTTTTCGAATGACAGGCAGCTAAATCTGACACAATAATTTATTTTTCTAGGTGAAATGATATTTTTGTGGCCCCCCAGCTGAGCGGGAAGTGTGGTCTGCCCCTCAAGCACTAAAGGTTTACCACTATAACATCGCTGGTTGTTTTAATAATCAGCTCAAATCACAACAACAATAATCATTTTAAATATCACAATATGACCAAAAACTCCACAGATCTGATTCATAGCTCTGTGCAGCACGGCAAAGGCTGGAATTTTTACACCAATCAATGGAACAACTTGATTTTGTTGTCTAAAACAGCCAGAAACTCTCCTTGGTCTGGTGTAAGTGCTGTGAATTGTCTTTAGGGAAGCATCTCCATCCAACAGAAAACATCATTAACTCGGGATTTTTCCAGAAAGTTCCATCCTCTTCCTTTTTTCCTGTTTCTCCTCCCATCTTGGATGAGGGCAGGAGTGAGAAGTGAGCCCTGGGATGCTGGGGATGTGATGTCTCCATCTTCAAAGAGGCATTTTGGAAACAGCCCTGCCCTGCTGGCAAAGGGGGCTCTGCCCTTCGTCCTGCTCCTGCTCTGCTGCCAGGAAAAGCCAGCAGAGCTTTGTGGAAGGCTCCAGCATCAACAGCCTGAGTCTGAGGGCTGACAGCTCCCACCAGGCACAAAACAACACCAGTAATTACCCAAATTAGCCAAATTAGCCTTGCCAGCACCAGGCTGGGATGCTCTGGGGACAGCAGGGACATTGCGATCCCCACTCAGCGTCCTCTGCCATCCATGGATTCCAGCATATCCCACTTTGACAGAGGTGTGGAAGAGCTCTGTTAATTCCCCTGCCAGTTCAGCTCTTTTTGTTGTTGTTTTCCATGAGAACAGGATATGTTTATCTAGCTTTGATTTCTTTTTTTTTTTAATTTTCTCTTTGTAGCTGAATGAACTGATTATTGCTTTCATCTGCTTCCCTCTGCAGGGTCAGCCGAAGCCCAAATAATCAGATGGGATGTGAGTGTGTGTATGGATTTGTAATTAATAGGTTGCATACTGAGAGATGTGGGGTCCTGAAAGAATGTGTAAAGAGAAAATGATCTAAAACTTGATCCTGATTTTGGTTCAACCTCAACAATTTCCTGCAGAGAAGCGGTGAGATAATTTGGGGCAGATCAAACCAAACCCTGATTCTCTTCTGCTTCTCGTGCCAAATGTCATCCCCTTAAGATGTGCTTTTCTCCATCTGGTGATTTTGGCTTCTCTGTGCTCCCTGTAAGTCTCTGGACCTTGTGCTGAAATGTTTGTGAGATGACTCAGAGGAACAAACAAAGCAGGCAGGACCTTCATGGAGCCGAGCACAATGCTGGCAATAAAGGGAGCTGGCTCCACCAGAGGGTTTTATAGACACCCCACTGAAACCCAAAAGAGGATAGATAAATCAGCAAGTGATGCTTCACTTTAATCTTTTTTATAATTTTTAAAATTTTTTTTTTGAGAAATCAGGACTGTTTTTTAGCAAAGCCAGAGCTTCTCCATGTTTTCACCAAAACAAACAGAAAGCAGGTGCTTGCTGAAGGAATTTTGGCTGGGAGAGCACAGAGAAGTGCACATGGGCTTTCCTGTGAGAGTTTGCACTTAATGGGCTCGGGTTTGTTTCTGTCAATGCAAGTTTTGCTGTTCCCTTCAAAAAGAGCAGGCACAGCTCTGGAGCCATGGAATTCCTTAGGGAAGACAGGGTGAGACGTGCAAAGGCACTTTTCTGGTAGTCTGTGTATTCTAAGGCTTGTCACAATCCCATCCAAATCCAGATGCAAAATGGTGCTCAGCTTTTATTCCATACAACACAGCTTTTCCTTCTTATTTCTGGTGAGAACAGGAATCAAAAGTGATCCCATTTTCCAGCAGTCCTCTGCCACCTTTTTTTTGGCAGTGGTTTGGGTTTTGCTTTGCTGATTCAAGGCTGGTGGAAGGTGGTGCCATTCAAAGCCGTGTGGGTTTTTCCAAGGGTTGGAAGCTTTCTCCTGGGAATTCCTTCCTTTGCCCTGTAAAAATTTCCTTTAATTTTCCACAGAATATCGTTGTCACTGCCACAATTACTTAAGGATACAAACCTGGAGCTAGAAGCCATATTTATTTATTTTTAGGACAAACCAGGACCGACTTGGGAGAGGATCCATTAGTGGGAAGATGATGGATGGCACACGCCAGGGCAGGCAGAGCCTCTGCTTTGTGCCAGCCCCTCCGTGTCCTCTCCAGAGCACCTCTGAGGGATATCTGAGCCAATGCACAGAAACCTGGAGTGTTTAAAGCCTGCCTCATCCATGCCCATAAAAGTCCAGCGATTCCACGAGCTCGGATGCCTCGCGCACGGGCCCGGCTGGGGACAGGATGCCAGTTTGGCACTTGGCAGCTGCTGCCTGACGTGGGCATTTGTCACCCAGAGCCACACCGAGGCTGTGTTTATAGAGGTCCTAAAGCCTGGCAAATGGGTTTTCCTGGAGTGCTCGGAGGGTGCAGACGGGATAGCTGCCGTGAGGGAGCTCTGCAGAAATCCCCTTCCAAAATCCAGCCTCCCCCAGTGGCTTCCTGCAAGAAAAAGGATCGCTGGCCTTTCCTGTCCCAGTCTTGCCCTCCTGACGTGGCCATTCCTTGGGTGAGGGGTCACAACTTTAATGTCCTTCCCACCA
This sequence comes from Onychostruthus taczanowskii, assembly GCF_017590055.1. NCBI lineage: Eukaryota > Metazoa > Chordata > Aves > Passeriformes > Passeridae > Onychostruthus > Onychostruthus taczanowskii. Next base: position 11,781,145 of record NW_024499017.1, on the reverse strand, counting down.
GGAAGAGGCAGGAGAAGACCTGGCTCCCAGCCCTGGGAGCCTTCGGGAAAAAAAAGACCAAGGAAAGCAGGGCTGAAGTGCTCCAAAAGCAGGAAACAACTCTGCTTTCCACTTTCCCGGGATGGGATTTATTAAAGAAAGCCCTGGGATGTGAAGAAAGAAGAGCAGCTGGATTTTGGTGCTTTTGAAGGCTTTATTTACCTGGAGGCTTGGAAGACAGCTCTGCACCAGCAGGATCTCAGCTGGGGAATGGCTTGCAGAAAATCTGTCATGGCCAGATGAACGTGGGATTTTGTGCCCACCACAGCAGGAAAATATCCCCATCCCCACATGTGCCTTCCATATTTTATTCCTGTATTGCTCAGGAGCTGGGTGAAGGTACCTAAATTAAGTCAGGACCTAATAAACCATCACCAAACCATAAACTGAGGTTGATTTTATTGTTGTTGCCATCCATGTGGGTTCTGGAGTGACCTTGCATAACCCAAAACCCCCTTCCAAATCTGCTTCCCCCTTCTCACCTTTAGAACTTGTATTTTTGGTAAAATTGGATTATTGATAATCCCAGAATTTAGGCTGACACATGACATGTGGAAGAATTTACACAGATCCTCTTTGCCCCCTGAACTTCAGCCATAAACATGAAAAATTTTTAGGCATGGCAAAACCCAACCAGATTTTCCAGCCATGGCTTCTAAGCCCTGGTGTGGATGCACAAAGTGATGCTGCAGATGAAGGGAAAAATCCAAAATTTGCCAGAGGAGGAGCAGAAATGCCAAAAAATGGTTCAGATGTGACACTGAAATGTTGCTGGAGAGTGTCTTACAACCCTGAACGTGTCTTTTCTACCCTTCCAGTTACAGAAATGGGATTATTTACAGGGCTTGGTTGTTCTTGCTTTAGGCAGATTTATTGCTCTTCACTCCTGGAGGATCTGAGCAATTTTCATGTGGAGAAATCAAAGGAAAGGAAGGCAAATCTGCAAGGGAAAAGCAGGCTGCAGTGATGTGCCAAAACTTCTGCTCCTGGAGGGGTTTTCCTGGTTGGATTTGTTGGCACTGGAAGGATTCCAGAGCCAGGGCTCCCATGTGGGGCTGTGGGATGAGCTGGGATGATGCAGGGGGCAAAAGAGAAAAAAAAAACTAGGAATTTTTTTGGGTGCTTTGAGTTTGGAATTGCTTCTTGGACACTCCTGCATGGTTTGCATCTAGCAGAGGATCCCAATCCAACTTGTTCCTGTGTCTTCATGGAATTACAGCTCTCCTCATCCCTCAGCTCCTGATGGAAATCCTCCCATCTGATAAGTGAATGACGCCAGCTCTTTCGTTTGGAAGGGTTTTAAAAAGACTCAGAAAATCGTGGGTGCAGCCTCCAGAAGTCAGATGAACTTTCCTTAAATGGGGAGTGAGGAAGAAGGAACGGGAGAGCAAAAAATACCCCGGAAGTCGTAACGAAATCTGTCAGGTTTGGCCAAGGGATTCATGACTGGGGGGATGCTTCCAAGATTCCAAAGTGGTTGAAGGCATTTCCTTCCCCCAGAAAACTCCAGGAGTATGTTGAGGAGGATCGATGTGCAGCCAAATTGGGTTTTAAAATCCTGAAAATAACAGATCCTGGAAGGAGAAGGTGCCAGACCAAGTGTTGAATGAAAGTGTTTGTAGGACAGAGGAACTTCCCTCCCTCATTCCCATCAACGGGTGAATTTTAAGGCTTGAGAGTTCTTTTTAGGAGAGTTTTGAGCATTTCTTGTGATTGTTCCTTTTCTCCCTGAGCCATCAAAATGCCCAGAAGCAGGAGCTGATCACTCTCAGGGTAAGCTCTCCCAGGCTGATCCCACCCAGCCCAAATTTCTTCCTGCCTGTTTCACTTTTTCCAGTAAAAGGTAGTCATGCATTCACAACCACCCCCCACTTTTATTCCTGGATCTTATTTGATGTCACTTTGGGTTCTCTCCTTTGGAAAGTCCCCGTAGGAGCATCGTCCAGACTGCATAACAACCGGAAACAATAAAACAGAGAAAGATAAAATCAGGAAGAATGAGCTTTGTTTATAGATGCGAACAGCTCTTCCAGTAAAGCAGCAAATAAAGGGATGCTTTGGGCTTGGAAAGGCTGAAAATGGGGTGGATGGGAAAGCAAATGGGAAAAAATAAATTATAAAAAACATGACTTTTTCTCCTGAAGAGAATTTTCTTTTGAAACTATTGAAGGAGAGACAGGAGTGAGGAAAATATCACAGATGTGGCATCACCCTGCCCTGAAGACTGAGGGGAAAAGGAGGATGCATCATGGAGGAAAAAATATTGTTTGGAAACTGCTCTTTGCCTCCTTTTGAGCCTGTAAATAGTTTTTACAGAAGAGGAGGAACCAAAATGAGGTGGAAAAGCCCACCAGGTGTGGTGTGAGTGTAGCTTGGTGGGGATGCAGCTGAACACAGCACTTCATGTGTGTCTGTCTCTGTGTGAGCAAATGGAGAATCATGGAATGGTTTGGGTTGGAAGGACCTTAAATCCCATCCAGTGCCACCCCTGCCACGGCAGGGACACCTTCCACTGTCCCAGGCTGCTCCAAGCCCTGTCCAGCCTGCCCTTGGACATTCCAGGGATCCAGGGGCAGCCACAGCTGCTCTGGGCACCAGTGCCTCCCCACCCTGCCAGGGAACAATTCCTCCTGATTCCCAACCTAAACCCACCCTCCTACAGTCACTGCAGCTCCTAAAGCCAAGGAGCTCCTTTTCCTTAGAGGAATGGGTTCCGTGGCTGGTGTTTGCTGGGGGTGCTCTCAGGATGCTCTGCAGAGAGAAAGCTCCAGTGGAAGCAGGAAAGCTCTTCATGGCAGGGAGCTCACCAGGGTTTTCTCCAACCAACGTTGCTAAAATGAGCTGCCCCCAGCACACTCCCACTAAATCCCTTTTATTGCAGTTTTTTGACTTCAGGAAAGACTAAGCAGGTCATCCCTAGAGCCTGGAGCATCCCAGACACAAACCTTTTCTATCCTGGAAAAATCCCTTTGCCAGGATTTCTCTCCTGGGAAGCTGAGAAGCCTCAGAGAAAAAGGAAAACAATTCTTATCTCATTTGCTTCTTCTGTGTTGTGCTGCTTTGGATTGTTTGGAGATTGTTTACCCACAGGTGATTGTTTCATTGGCTTCATGTGAATTGTTTTGACTCTTTGGCCAATCAATGCCAGGCTGTGTCAGGGCTCTGCAAAGAGTCACAAGTTTTCATTATTATCTTTTAGCCTTCTGTAAGTATAATTTCTGTATTCTTTAGTATAGTTTAGTATGGCATTCTTTAATATAATATAGTATCATAAAATAATAAATTAGCCTTCTAAGAACAAGGAGTCAGGTGCATCATTCCTTCCTCCACCTGGGAACCCCACAAGTACAAGACCTGTTGGATTCCATGGGCTGGACAGAGCTCCCAGTTTGTGCTCCAAGCCCATTCCCAGCCTGTTGCTCCAGCTCTGCAGCTAATCTGGGATGCTTTGTTTTCCCAGCATCTTTTAATCAAGCTTAGCTCTGATCAGCAGCAGAGCATTAATAAATGTGAGCCCCCACAATCCCAGGCAGCCATGGGAAGTGCTGGGTACAGTCATTTTTCCCAGTTGGTCTTTCTGGCCTTTCTGAAATCCCCCAGTTAGGTTTTGGACCAAGACATGAGTAATGGTCATTGCAGACTCCTGGTAGCAGGAGAGCTCCAAAACTTCCCACTCCTGTGACACACTCAGAATGTGGGAATCAAAGCACAGCCCACGTGTGGAAGGACCACAGAGCCTCTGGATGCAGGGGGCTCCTCTGTGGCACCCTCTCCCCTCCTCAGGACACTCACAGCCTCGAGACTCCTTTCCTCTCCACCCCAAAGGGGCAGAATTAATAAAATAGCTAATTATATTAACTGTTAAATCCCCTTATTTTATCAACTATTAAATCCCCTTGCTTTCTGAGCTTTTAAATCTCTTTTTAAGAGAGTGATCAGCAGCAGGAGCACGGGTTCTTTGTGTGCAGGTAATTCCATGTGCAGATGTAGTGAAATTTCCTCCTCACATCTCAGGAAGCATCTGGGGCTGGCTCCTGTCAGGGATTACCAGGACATTTATCTGGCAGAGGAATTTCTGTGATCCCAACTCTATCCTGCCCACAGCATCTCGGGCCCTAAGCCTGAACAAACATACTTATTGACTCTTTATTAAATTTATAGGGAACAGAATGAGAGCAGGAGGGAGAAAATGATGATTGTTCTTTAAGGGCTCAAAAATCTGTGAATCAAAGAAATGCCCCAAACAATGTTTTTATATTAAAAAGTGAAGAATAAAATGTTAGAAGATGTAATTCCCCTTGGCAAGACCTATTCACGGGCCCCAGGTGAGCAAGGCACCTGTGGCAGGGCAGAAAAAATGAGTCCTGGCATTCCCTGAAAATGAGTGGAATTTCCTCTGGCAGGATGGCAGAGCAGGAACTCACCTGTCCAGTCCTGAGATGTCACCACAACAAACAGAGACACAAAATAACCAGGACTTGAGGGTGGTTGCTGCTGGAATTTTGCCTCAATCCATTTAATTCCTCTTTCCTAGCATAGCCCAAGAGCTGACCCAGCTCCCCATCAGAGCCTCTCCCTCCCAATCCAAGCTGGATTTCCACCTGACCCCCATCTCTGCCCATTTCTCTGCTCTTTGGTTGTCTTCTCCAGGAAAATGCCATTCCAAGCTGAAATCTGATGCTCCAGCAGCTTTTCTGGTGTCCTTGGCTGCTTTGATTCTGCGTCAGGAGCATTTCAAAGGAGCCTGAGGACTCCCAGTGCCCTGCCTGCCTCATCCCAGTAGCCTGAACTCCCACAACCCAGCCCCGAAGTGTTTAAGGGCTTGTTGTTGCTTTTTGTTATTATTAATATTATTGCTCTGCTTGTTCTGGCACAAAAACCTTCTGTTCTATTCTCTTGCCCTGCTTAGGATTTTGGTCAAAGTTTAATTAAATTGAGAGGAGCTGGAAAAACCACATAATTCCAAAATAAATGAAAGCAGCGCCGGGGGTGGCAGCCCTGGGGACGCGGGCGCTGCTGGGGGCGGGAGGGGGAAATTCCCGCACTGAAATTCCCTTGGAAATGTGGATTTTCCTGGCTGGAGAAGGGGAAAAGAGGTCGAAGGGCTGTGTGTGGAGGATGCTGGAAGGTGGGGAAGCTCCCCGGGCCGGCAGAACGAAGCCCTTGTTTGTCCTGCCCGTGCGGTCAGGCGCCGTGGGTGGGAGCAGGGGGGATCTGTTTTCCCAGGCTCCCTGCCATCAGGAATTACTGAGCTGCCATGAAATGGGAGGAAATATTTCATTATAGGCACATGCGCTTCAATTTCGCATGATGGAAAGTCCGGGATCAGCTTTCCCCGCCGCCCGCCCGCCCTCCTTCCCTGCGTGTGCCTCATTCCCGCATCCTGCCCTGGGATAACGCCGGGCATCCCCAGCCTGCTCCTCCTCCTCCCTGCTCCCTCCTGGGGGGTCCGGGGCACCCTCCTCCCGCCAGAACATCTCCCCATCCTCCGGGATGTAACCCCAATTCCCTGTGTGTAAATCGCAGCCTTAAAGCCATTGAAAATAAATTAAATGTACGAGATCTGGCAGAAAACGGGGTCTGGGGGGCAGAAGATGGAAGGGAAATCCCACCATGAGGTTAAAAGGAGCTGCAAGCACCCAGCAAGGAGATATCCCCAAGACTCTTGGGGTTTTTTTTGGGAGGAAAACTCTTTATTTTGGAGTGATATCTGTCAGGGCTGGTGTGGCTCCTGGGACCCCTCTGCCACCCGCACACAATTCCTGCAGGACAGGGAGGGGTGACAAACCCCCCCGGCTGCCAAACCCAACCTGCTGGGATTTAATCTTTTTTCCCCCCAGACCGTGACACTTTTCCATCCCCAAACTCTTTCTTCTCCCCATTTAACCCATTTTCTATCCCCAAACTCTTTCTTCTCTCCCATGTAACCCCTTTTCGCCTGATGGGATTTAATCTTTCCCCCCCACCAGACCGTGACACTTTTCTATCCCCAAACTCTCTCTTCTCCCCATTTAACCCATTTTCTATCCCCAAACTCTTTCTTCTCTCCCATGTAACCCCTTTTCTAATCTCAATCTTCTCCCTCATATAACCACTTTTCAACCCCCAGACTCTCTCTTCTCCTTTTCTATCCCCAAACTCTTTCTTCTCTCCCATTTAACCCCTTTTCTAATCTCAAACTCTGTCTTCTCCCTCATTTAACCACTTTTCAACCCCCAGACCCTCTCTTCTCCTTTCCTATCCCCGAACTATGTCTTCTCCCCATTTAACCATTTTTTTTCTATCCCCAAACTCTCTCTTCTCCTTTTCTATCCCCGAACTCTCTCTTCTCCCCCACTGAACCATTTTTCTATCCCCAAACTCTCTCTTCTCCCCCATTTAACCATTTTTCCATCCCCAAACTCTCTCTTCTCCCCCATTTAACCATTTTTTTCTATCCCCAAACTCTCTCTTCTCCCCCATTTAACCATTTTTTCTATCCCCAAACTCTCTTTTCTCTTTTTCTATCCCCGAACTCTCTCTTCTGCCCCATTGAACCATTTTTCTATCCCTAAACTCTCTCTTCTCCCCAAATTGAACCATTTTTCTATTCCCGAACTTTGTCTTCTCCCCCACTGAACCATTTTTCCATCCCCAAACTCTCTCTTCTCCCCCATTTAACCATTTTTCTATCCCCAAACTCTCTCTTCTCCCCCATTTAACCCCTTTTCCGTCTCCAAACTGCCTCCTCCTCCTCCCATTTAAACGAACCCCTTCTCTCCCGTAAATTGGAGCCAGACCAGGGAAAAAAAAAAAAAAAAAGGAAGGAAAGGGACAAATTCTCCTTTTTTTTCCTCGGTGGGCTGCGAGCCCCCGAGAAGCGGGAGTGCTGCAGGGGGGCACCTCCCGGGGGGCTCGGCGGCGCCCGCCCGTGTCACGGGGTTAATGCCGGGGTCGGGGCAGCGCCTGGCGCCCGCCCGGGGGGACCCTCCCCGGGACCCCTCCCTGCCCTCGGTCCCCCTGCCCCGCGTGCCCGGGGGTCCCCGGCGTGGGGAGGGGTGGGAATGAGGAAAAATAGGAGCAAAAATTGAAGTAAGGGTATGGGAATGAGAATGGAGAATCAGAATCAGAATCAGAACAAGAAGGGAAATAAGAATAAATAAGAATAAGAAAGAAGAAAGAATGAGAATGAGTGTAAGAATAAGAATAAGAATAAGAATAAGAATAAGAATAAGAATAAGAATAAGAATAAGAATAAGAATAAGAATAAGAATAAGAATAAGAATTGGGTGGAAGTTGGAGGGGAAAGGAAAGGGAAAGGGAAAGGGAAAGGGAAAGGGAGAGGGAAAGAGAAAGCGAAAGGGAAAGGGAAAGGGAAAGGAAAGGAAAGGAAAGGAAAGGAAAGGAAAGGAAAGGAAAGGAAAAAAGGAAGAGGAAAATGGAAAATGATAAAGGTATAAAAAGATAAAAGAAAAAGGAACATAGAAAAGGAAAATGGAAGGCAGGGGAAAAGGGGAAAAGGGGAAAAGGGGAAAAGGGGAAAGAATCTCATGTGAAATGACGATCGATGGCAGCACAGGGAGCTGGTGCCTGAGGATGCTCTGTGCACGGCAGGGGCTCGCTCCCAGCCCCTGGATAAGAGGAGCAGAGCATCCCCAGTGCCCGCGGCACCCGCTGGGAGCTGCCCCTTCCCAGCCGGCCTTTCCAGAGCCATCACTGCCAGCAGCCCCTGATTTCACTCCTCTCCTGTAGCTATAAGAAATAATATTTCTTTCTGCATAAAATGCTCGTGTTGCACCCTGTTAGATCACATATATATATTTTTTTCCCCAGCCTTGAAAGCGTCGTGCATGCAAAGTCTGGGAGGAATTTTTACAGATGAGTAATAAACCCCTGGGGAAAAAAAGAAAAAAAGAAAAGATTTATGATGGAAAGCTGACACAACCTTAAGTGGATAATTCAATTTTTACTCTCTTTCTTTGTTCCCTACAGAGGCACTTAGAGCTACAAAGGCCAGGCACACCCGGGGCTGTTGATCCTGGGGCTCGGGAACATCCCAGTGCTGTTTTCCAGCGGCTCCTGCCCAGGGAACACTCACTGTGAGCCAGCAGCGCTGAGAAATCCTCCCGTGGCTCTCTGGGGGCTTCCCCTCTCTTCTTCACATCTCTATCCCTGCTTGGGATTTGTCTGGATTTTCTTCTAAGTGGTTGCTTTTGTTGGGAAAACTCTATGAACAGGTTCAGGTCCCTGTGTCTTTTCCCAACAAATCTCAATAATTACAGGATGTGATTTTTGGGTGCTCTGGTTGTAACTAAGTTCTGATTTCTATCCCCGTGTGTTACTCTGCACCTTCTTGACCAATTTTCTAATTTTTTTACTAAAGGAAATCTTTCCAAACTGGTAGAGATACAAACCCTCACAAGGGGATTTTTGATAAAGATAGAGAAAAACCAAAGTGGTTCAGAACAAAATGCAGAAATAGAGGGATAAAATTCCCTCCATGGATGAAAATCCCGAGTTTTTGTGGGCAACACTTTGTAACCCCTGGAACTTCCTGGGCTTTGCTTTCCAGTAAATTTATTGTGGGAATAACGCCATTAAAAAAGGCAAATATGGAGAAGTGATGGAAAGGAGAAAGCTGTTTCCTGGGAATCCTGTGGCTGAGCGTGATTTCCTCCCAAACTGGCTGGCAGGAATGAGATTATTTCCATTACAGCTGCAAAATTTACTGCTTGAATCCAAATTTCATTGCATTGAAAAATTCCATAGCCTGGGCTTATCCACTCAGTTGATTCTGAGTCTGAAAACTGAAGCTAAAAATAGCCTGGAGAAATTCCCACCAGAAAAATTACTGTGGTTGATCCAGTCCAAAAATCGATTTATGCTTGTTTAGGGAGTGTGTTTATTGAAGAAGGGCATGATTTGCCTTTTTATCCTGATTTGATTTTTTTAAAAAATCAACATCCCAAACATTCCCCTGGGTTGAAAAAGCATTACAGCAGGAATGTGCAATCAGAGCACCCACAAACATGGAATCCCAGTAAAATATGGAATTACAGCATTTACATACATGGAATCACAGCAAAAATATGGAATTACAGGAGGAATGTGCAATCAGAGCACCCACAAACATGGAATCCCAGCAAAATATGGAATTACAGCATTCACACACATGGAATCACAATAAATATGGAATTACAGCATTCAGAAACATGAAATTACAGTATTTACACACAAGGAGTCACAGCAAAATACGGAATCACAGCAGGAATGTACAATAACATAACACACACCTGTGGAATCACAGGAAAAACATGGAATTAGAGCATGAACGTGCAATCACAGCACTCATGGAATTATATCACACATGTGATTCACTGCACAAACATGGAATCACAGCACAATAACGGAATTACAGCAGGAATGTGCAATCAGAGCTGGAATTACAGCAGGAATATGCAATCAAAGCACCCACAAACATGGAATCACAGGAGAAAAAATGGAATCATGGCACAAAAAAGGAATCACAGCACAATAATGGGACCACAGAACTCTCAAATATGGAATCCCAGGACAAATATGGAATCCCGGCAGGAATGTGCAATCAGGGCATCCACAAACATGGAATCCCAGTAAAATATGGAATTACAGCATTCACAAACATGGAATCCCAGCACAAATAGGGAATTCCATCAGGAATGTGCAATCAGGACATCCACAAACATGGAATCCCAGTAAAATATGGAACTACAGCATTCACAAACATAGAATCACAGGGGGAAAAAATGGAATTGCAGCACAGATAGGGAATCACAACAGGAATGTGCAATCAGAGCACCTACAAACATGGAATCACAGGGGGAAGAAATGGAATCACAGCACAATAATGGGGCTATAGAATTCTCAATTATGGAATCCCAGCAGGAACGTGCAATCAGGGCACCCCACAGCCCTGGAATCACAGCACCGAGGGAACCACAGAGGAAAATGTGCTCTCTGCACACCCCCAGAGCACACCCTGCACTCAGAGAGCTCCCTGTCGCCTCGCTGTCCCCACCCCACTGCCACCCCCTGTCCCCACCCTGGGCACCCTGCAGGGGCACCCACCTCTCCCCCTGACACAGCCACCAGACACACAGGCATATTTTTATTGCAGCTGTCAGGAACATGAAAAACCTTTCTGCCAGCACTCAGCACGGGCAATTTATGAGCCTGCTCTGTCTGAGTGAAGAAGGGGAGGGGGGCTTGGGATCAGAGCAGAAATGATGGGAGACAAAATAGCCCATAAATTGTTCGCCGTGATTTACACTGGAGTCCATTTGCAGCCTATTCTTTTCTCTCTCTCTCTTTTTTAAAATTTTTTTTGGAGCCTCACACACACGCACACACACACACACACACAGATCCCTGTCCCGCTCCTTCTCGCTGGGCTCCTGAGCCGGCGCAGCTGGAGGAAGGCAGCGATCAGAGTTCAGTCGGTGCAGACAGAGCTAAAGTAAACAGCCGTGGTCATTCAGCAGGCAGTTAGCAGCCTCTGGACAGATGAGCGGGGCTCTGCAGGACCACACACGCAAAGCCCCGCGGACCACACAGCGACCGCGCAGCGCCGGCTCCGCACGCAGCCCCTGCCCGGGCAGCCTCCCCTCGCACCGGGCTGCGCCTTCCCGGCTGCTCCGGCCCCTTCCCGGGGGCTCCGGCCCCTTCCCGGGGGCTCCGACCCCTCTGCAGCCCCGGCAAGGCTTTGCTGCCCTGCTGGCAGGGTGATTCTCTCTGTCCCCCCGGCGCGGGGATGCATTCCTGGGCAGGAGAAGGAGCGTGCTCCTGGAGAGATGCCACCGCTACTTCCACAGCTCGTAAAGGCATCTGCTGACCTTCTCCTTTCTGTCCCCCCCAAAGCCGCCCTGTCGGGTTCTGACCTAGCACTGGCACTTCCGTGGCTCCCTAAAGGAGGTACCAAACCGGAGTTAACAGCCTCTGTACCCCACATTTTGAGCAAAAAGGTTCTTTTGGGAGCAATACTGTCTGTCTTTTCAGCCGAGGCTGAAAACCTCCTTGACCTTTCCTGAAACTTCACCTTGGCTCGGGAACCCTCCCCTGGGCTGGCTGGGCTGTGTGTACAGCTAATTCACCTGGAAATTACAGGTAACCAGCCTGCTGGGGCACAGTGCTGCACCCTTCCTCCTTCAGAAGATGCCAGGGGGAAAGGAGAGCTTCCCTGAACCCCAGGGTGATGGGAGAGCAACCCTGAACCCCAAGATGAAGGGAGAGCTTCCCTAACCCCAGGATGAAGGGAGAAATATCCTTGAACCCAGAATGAAGGGAGGGTTTCTCTGAACCCCAGGATGAAGGGAGAGCATCCCCAAACCTCAGGATGATGGGAGAGCTTCCCTGAGCCCCAGGATGGTGGGAAAAGCATCCCTGAACACCAGGATGAAGGTAGAATTTCCTTGAACCCCAGGATGAAGGGAAAGCACACCTGTACCTCAGGATGAAAGGAGAAATATTCTCAAACCCCCAGGAAGAAGGGAGAGCACCCCTGTACCCCAGGATTAATTGAGAGCACTCCTGAACCCCAGGATGAAGGAAGAATCATCCCCAAACCCCACTGAACATCTGGGCCTCCTCCTCCTCCTCCAGTCCCTGCAGTTTTTGCCATCATCCCCCAAACCCCTTCCCTCCATCCCTGCCTGTTTTCACACCACGAGCACCCACCCAGGTCTCGTCCTTCCCTGGGATTTGTGGCTCAGAAGCTGCTCCATGTCTGGTGCTGGTCCTGCTGGGATGGACAGACATGGAGCCATGGGAGTGTCAACACTGGAAAGCCCTAAGAGCTCTTGATCCCCCCCTGACCCAGGGTCCCTCCTGGAGCAGCTGCTCCAGCATTGCTGCTCCCGTGGCTGAGCAGAGAGAGGAGCGAGCAGGGATTTCCTGGAAGGGGCAGAGGTAGGAGGGAGCTGGAGGTCAGAGGAAGAGGCTGCCATCCCTGCCAGCTCGCTGTTTCGAGTTCCCAGCGGTGCAGAGCCTTTCAGCTGGCACGTGGCCCCTTGTCCAGCCCTGCCCAGGGGGGTGAGGATCCCAGCTCTGCTCTTCTGCCACCTCCTCCCAAACCCCCCGTGCACTGAGCTCTCCTTTTCCTCACCCCAAACACGGCCCTGCCTTCCCACCCTCCCCTCAAGGAGCGCCCCTGGGTTCCCCCAGCAGAGCTCCAAGGGGAATCTCCCCGTGCCTCCATCCCCTCCTGCAGCAGCCCCGGAGCTGCAGCCAGGCCAGAGATTATAAACCAGATCAGTGTTGGCTGGAGTGAACTCTGAGAAATCACATTTGCCTGTCAGTATCATGTTAAAGCATAACACAGACTCTCATTTTCCCACTCCTTTGGCTCCGAGGGCGTTTCGGTCCCTGCTGAGAAACACGAAGGTCGTGGCCTTCAGGTTTCCAGATCTGCCCTTCCACACCACGGGGAGATCTGACAACAGCCTTATTATTTATGTACCCAGCCAGGGGCTGCCTAATGAAACCCAGAGATTTTTATTGACACACCTTGGGGCTCTGGGCAGGAGAGAAGCAATCTGGAGGCTGCTTCCCGTAAACACAGTGGCCATTCATGGAGGGTCAGTCCTCAGGGTGGACTTTCCATGCCAGCTTTGACAGCACTTAATTCACACCGGGCTCGCACTCAGGCTGGGGAGCTGCTGATGGGGCTCAGCCGGGCGCCTGCAGCCCCTGCCAGCAGGGCTGAGTTTTTTGCTGGGTGTTTGGGGAGGATGAGTGACAAGGAGAGAGACCCAATTCCCTGCTGGAAATAAGGGGGGGAAAGTGGGTTTAGAAATGTGGTCGCAGGGGCCAGTGGGGGGAAAGGTTTTTCACGCTGATTCAGGAGAGGAAAAAGAGGTGCAATCAGTGATTTTTCTACTCAGAAAGTTATTATGAGTTCCCAGCCCAGAGCTCATCCATCTTACATAAATGGGGGTTTTCCAGTGGTATTTTGAGCATTATTTTGGTACTTTTTTTGGTGCAGATTGCTCTGCTGCTGCTGGAAAAGCCTCCTGCTTTGGGGTGCCCTGCAGAGCCCAGGTCTCATCCCTGGTGACCTGACCCTTAACTCCGCCGAGAGCTGCCTGGGTCTACCCCGGGTTCAGGAGGAAAGAGAAGCTTTTCTTGGCAAGGAAATGCCTCCTAAGCAGCCTCCTCACAAACCAGCAACGTGTAGGAAAATCGTACATGGGAGCCTGGCGTTTAAAGGGCTGAAAAATGATTGCAGCTTCCTTTGGTGCTTGCAGTGGGAGCCCGAGGAGGTGACCTTTGAGGAGATTCTGTTTACTGCAGCCCCGGGCTGGGAGCCTTGCGTGAGCTGGGCTGAGCTCTGTTCCCTGCCTTGCCTCTGACCCCTCCCGGCCTGCAGAACAATGGAGAGGATACCTCGCAACTGCTGGGGGAAAATAAATCACTGCCAGCCCTCCCCGGAGGATGCCAGCAGATGAGAATCCCACATGGCTGCACATCCTCCGCCCAGCATCAGGTGCAAGGTGAGAGCAGGGTTTTGGGTGATGCCACGTTTGATTTTTCAGAGATAAAGCTGCCAAAAAAAAAAAACCCCAAAAAAGCCAGGGTTTGTTCCTAAAGCAAATCCTCCCTGCTCCTGGTTGGAGCCACTGTGGATTTAGCAGCTTGTTGAGTCACCCTAATTCCATTAAATACCTGGAAAAGCGTCTTTTAGGGTCATCACAAGCACCCACCCCCTTGTCTTGAACACTTCCAGCTCCATCCAGGAGCCTGGCACCAAAAATCTCCCACCTCCTCCCATTTTGAGGTTTTTTGGTGTCTCCAGCATCTGCATCCAGGAGGTTTGTGTCCTTTTGCTGTTCTTCAATCCCCTTTCATAGGAATTTTGTGTCCCTTTAGAGATTCCCAATCCCCGTTTCCAGGAATTTATGTGCCCCAATCCCTTTTCCCAGGAACTTCATATCTCTTGGACGATCCTGAAGGTCCCCAATCCCTTTCCCCAGGTTTTTTGTGTCCTTTGGAATGCCCCAAATACCCCCTTTTCCAATAATTTTGTGCTCCCCAATCCCATTTTCCACTATTCCATGTCCCTTGGGAGCTTCCACATCCCTTTTTATGTCCCCCAATTCCTGTCATCAGGAATTTCTTCTCCTTTGGGGTGTCCCCAACCCCTTTTCCCAGTTTTTTAATCTCTTCCAGGCTTAAAAGGAACAGTTCAATTGCTTATGACATAACACCTAGGTCCCTTTTCCTCCTCTCTCCTTCTTCCCTCCAAAAATGTCCTAATTCTCAAAGGTATAAAAAATTGTAAAAGTAATAAAATACTAATAAAATCTTAAATAAAAATAAATGCAAAATAATTAAAAGTTTTTTAAAAATTAATAAAAATAGCAAAGAATTAATAAAAAATTAATAAAATCTTGAAAGGCATGTGTGAGGATTGTCATCCCTAATTACCCCAGTGCCAAATGACTCCCGAATTTCACCGGGGGCTGGAGCAGAGGATGAGCTGCTGGAGTTTGGGCTGCTGGGATCTGTTTGCAATTCATGAGGAAATCTTCAGACCTGCTTTTCCTGCTGGACACTAAATAGAGCCTGTGCTGGAACAACGCTGAAAGGGCTCCCGCTGCAGAAAGCACTTTCTAATAAACGGGAGGTGGAAATATGGAAATTGAGATCCTCTGCTGCTTTTTTTGGTCGTGGCTGGAGGCATCCCCTGTTTCTATTCCAGCTTGGTAACAATTATAGATCTGCACTTGAGGCTGAAAAATGGCCAGAAATGTTGCAGCTTCTTTTCCTTTTCCCAGTTTCCTGGTTTTCTGGTGTGCAGAGCTGTCCCCTGTGTGTCCCAGTGGCTGAGTGTGGCTGGGGCTGGGGACAGGCAGTCTGCTTCAACTTCCTCTCCCTGCTGGATTGCAGTGGCTTGCCTTGCAATGGAAATTTGGGATGGTTTCCTGAATTTTGCAGGAAAAAATATAACAAAATATTTTTTTTTCCCTTTTTATCATTCTTTTGAGCACCAGAGTCCCATTCCAGCCCAGCCACCTGCAGCAGCACACGTACACATCTCTTCCCCTGGCTCTTGTTCGATGCTTACCCAAAAACAGCATCAAAAAGAGGATTAGCTCCTCCAAAAATGTGCTCACCCAAAAAGAGGAGCCCAAACCCTCCGTGCCCATCCCTCTTCCCCTGAGCCAGATCCCTGTGGGTTCCCTGGCCTGGGATGCAATGAATCCCTTGGGGTTCAAATTGGATCTTGCCTGCTGCACCCCAGGACAAGATGGGGTAAGAGGAGCCCAAACCCTCCGTGCCCATCCCTCTTCCCCTGAGCCAGATCCCTGTGGGCTCCCTGGCATGGGATGCAATGAACCCCTTGGGGTTCAAAGTGGATCCTGCCTGCTGCACCCCAGGACAAGATGGGGTGACTTTCATTGTCCCATTCCGTGCCTTCTCCAGCAGCTGCCACCTCCATGCTCCAAGGTGGGATTGAGGATGTTCTGAGGAGCTGGGATGGTACCTGCTGAGCAGCATTCCCCTCTGCAAAACCCAAAACTGCCTCTGGAATAAGGATATGGCTCCTCCAGGGAGGGCTGCTTTCACCCCCCTGTGGATGAGGATGTCCAGTAAGAAGGAATATTTTTTTTTTTTTTTGCTGCTTTTCCCCCCATGGAGAGAGAATAATAATTGTAGGAGTTTGCACAGAGGTTTGTTCCCGGGGATTTGCGAGAGCCCTGAAAAGGCTGGACCTCCAAAAATTCCCCCTCTTGCCTCAAATGATGCTCTCAAATTATACTGAAGTTTTAGGGAGGCATTTGCAGACACTTTACAACCATTTTCCTTACATTTTTGGGGAAACTTTTCAGCAGAACCTGGAAACTCCGTGGCACAATTGATGTCAGATGGCACAGCCAGGGGAGCCACCTCCTCCCTCCCATCCCCTCATCCCTCCCGTGCAAACCAAACCGAGAGGAAAAGCTTTTAGCCCCAAGTCTTTGCTAATAAGTTGGTGTATCCATAACATGGAATTATGCTCGGTGTCTTCCAGCCGAGCCTGGACACCCAGCAAGGGCTGGGATAGCATTCCTTGCAATTACAGCACGAGATTGGGTTTGCAGTTGATTTGGGAATGGAGAACCTGGGGTTTATTCATTTCCTTTCTGCTGGAAATCAAGAGCTGAGGGCAGAATGTGGGGTGGGATCCCTCTCCAAACCCAGGTATTCCAAACACATCTGATGCACCTCCGGGGCCCAGAGCGGTTTTTGGGAAGGTGGGAGCTGAGATTTTTTATTTTGGGCTGCAAACACAGAATTAACTCTTTCCCTGCTCTGCTGCACGTGAAGAATCTTCTGCTTGTGTTGCTGAAAGATTTGTGGAAAATATCCCTGCCCACAGCAGGGGAGATGCTCTTCAAGGTCCCTTCCAACCCAAACCATTCCAAAATTCTGTTTTTATCCTTTCAAGACCCTCGTGTTTGGTGAGCAGGAAGTAAAATTAAATTTAAATGAAAGCTTTATTTGCAAAATAGCTGAAGCAACTGTGACAAAAATTGTTATGAAAAGATTGTTGAAAGTGATAACAACAATCTGTAAGACAATAACTTGCATGGCCTAGATGTACCTGTGTTATTGTCATACTTTTTGAATTTTTTTTTTGTTTAGGATTTTCTCTTGGGAAGCTGAGAAGCTTCAGTTTCTCCTGTGCTTTGTTGCTTTAGAATGCAATATGGAGATTGTTTATTTAACGTGTGAATTGTTTTTATTTAATGAATAATCACAGCTAGCTGTGTTGGACTCTGGAGAGGAGTCACGAGTTTTTATTATCATTTTTGTTAAACTTTTTGTCTCTGTCCTTTCTCTATAGTTTAGTATAGTTTTAGTATAACATTCTTATAATAGAATGTAATTAATATAATATAATATAATATAACATAATATAATATAATACAATATATATGATATAATATAATAAATAGAGTATAATAAATATAATATAATATAAATAATGCAATATAATATAATATAATATATATAATATAATATAATATAATATATATAATATAATATAATATAATATATATAATATAATATAATATAATATATATAATATAATATAATATAATATATATAATATAATATAATATAATATATATAATATAATATAATATAATATATATAATATAATATAATATAATAATAAATTAGCCTTCTAAGGACATGGAGTCAGATTCTCAATTCCTCCTTCATCCCGGGGACCTCACCACCTACCACATACCTGGGCTGGCTCAGTGATAGCAGTGATTTGTGTTTATTTTGGCGCTGTCCCTCCGTGCTGGGAGGGTTCCAGAGGTGCTGCTGTTTGCCCAAAATAAAGTTTTAACTCCCTGCCCTGCTGGAGGAAGCACTTCCAGCCCCGGCTCCCCCTGAGCTCGGCTCGGAGCGCTGAGGGATTGAATCCCGGGAGGCTCGGGGCTGCCTCTGCATCCTTTAATAAATAAATGAGGCATCCTTTGGAGAGCAGGGGAATCTGGGCAGGACCGGCCTTGGCTCAGCCTGGCTCCTCGCATTCCAGGCACACAGGGAAGATTTATGCATTCCAGCAGGAGAATAACCTCCTGCATATTTATTAACACACAGCCTGGAGATAGCTGGTCTTCCTTCCCCTCCACGCCCCGAGTGGCTGGAACTGCTGCAAGGCTGAGCCCGGCCAACCTCCCTGCCCAAAATTCCCCTTTTTAATGCGCTTTTCCTTCGCCCAGGTACACGCTGCTTTGGTGTTTCTTCCAATTTATTTGCTCCCAGCCTCCCAGATTTGGATTTGATATGTCTTCTCCTAATGGCATCTCTGCTTATCACAGGGGTTTGCACCTCTGCTTCTTTAAAAATAATAAATCTTAATGCTCATAATGCTCATAATAATACTCATAATAATACTAATATTAATACTAATACTAATAATGAGCTGAGTGCTAAAATTCAAGAGAAAGAAAGAATGATTCCTCGTTATTTACAAGCCAGCCCAAAGCAAGCTGCAGTTTCCCTGCAGTTTGAGGGATGATGTCACAGCAGCAGATCCCTCTGCCCCAGCAATGGGAATATTTGTTCTTTAAATAACTGGACCTTTCTAAGCTCGGGGGAAATGACAGAGAATCCTTGATCTTCATGTGTTTGGAACAGAGTCCTGATGAAGTTTTCTTCTTAATTGGAAAAGCTAAATGAACTGTCAGTGTCCTGCATCTGCTTCAAAGTCCTGCTCAGGCTTTTATTAATTTCCACTCTGTGCTTTTGGATTCATCTGTCTAACTCAGCCTTGATTGCAAACCTAGGAACAATTTGTCTTTTTGATCCCCCCCTGACAGGACATTTGCTTCCTGCCAGGATTACAAGGAATTTAAGAGTGATTTTCACACCCAGGTTGTGTTTTACTATTTACAGAGTCCAGATTTGACCTTTGTTTATGGAGTTTTTAACGTAAGAAATGTGATTTTTGAGTTTTATCTCTGGATACCTGCTGTGCGCAGTTCCATGTTTGTGCTGTGCTAACACTGCAGCTATTCCTTGGAAAATGTAGGAATTTTTAAATTATGGCAACATGATTAAGGAAGATCATATGGATAAAAGGAAAAAAAAAAAGTTATTTTCAAAAAAATTCTTAAGATGAATACAAAATTAAGAGATCAAGAAATATCTTTATAGCTCTTCCTCCCTACTTCCCTCCTTGGAATATATATTCCAGACAGAGCAAAATGGTTTATTTGAAGGAAATTAGAAATACATTTAGGGCTGCTGGGTTATTTCAGTTTTGATTTGCAGGGAGACATGATCTGAAGGAGAAATGCTGCTTTTTGAGTGGAAAAAGGGTGAGCAGCAGCACGGAGCTGTAAACGAAGGACTGGGCAGCCAAAGGGAGTTTTTACTGTTTTGTATAACAGTAAAACAACAACATTTAGGAGAAAATTCCCAGATCCTCAGGCAGAAAATAAGCAAGGAATGAGACCTGGATTTTCCTTAAAAACTGTGCCAGTGTGCAGTCAAATTTTCATTATTAGCCTGAGTTTGAATTTATGAATTCTTATTTATTCCACCACAGTGGTCAAACAAATTAAGAAATTTACCTGTACCTGCACTTAGATGTGTCCTTCCATAGGTTTTTATTTTTCCACGGATTTTTATATTGTCCACTATGCACAGAAGATCGTGGTGAATTAAGTAATTGATATTTAGTAGCACCAACGGGAATTTGGAGTGTGCAAACAGAGTTTAGGTGGTGTATTTCACTTTTTAAAGGTCTCCTTTAACTTCTGGGGAGGACTCTGCCATTGCCCTGTCTTAAATCCCATTTTAAAGGTTCAAATCCTTTCTCCATGCTCCATCTTCATGACAAGGATAAGCTTTCCTTTAAAATAAAGCAGGAGAAGCTGTGCCTGGCCAGGGGCTGCAATCCCTGGGATGCCCAGCCCAGCTCCAGGAGCATCCCTCACCCTGAAGGATGCAGCTCCAGATGTGTCCCTGTCCCCACAGCTGTGGGCAGAAATAAGGGACAGAGCTGGGTGGATTCCAGCTCGGAATTTCACCCCCTTATCTCCCTCTGCTGCAGCTCTGCTTTTGCTGGGGTTTTACACACTGGGGTTGTTCCTGCAGCAATATTAATTAATAATTACAGCGACTTATTATCTGATTTAATCCTGGGGTTATATAAATAACAATCCCTATATGAATTGTTGTAATTCTTTCAATAAAATGAAACAAAATTGTTCATTTCTTTTTTTCCCTCTCTCCAGAGCAATTAAAGATGTAGAGATTTTTTGGACAGTCTGGAAGTTCAGCTTGGAGTTTATTAAATCAGCCCCAACCTTATCTGAACCTCCCTGGAATTGTGTGGTAAGAGAATCTTATCACCCAGAGTTTACAGCCCAGCCAGAGGAGCCTCTTGTTTTCTTCTCCGTTTCCTGCTGCTTCTGCTGCCCTCAGCTCAGAGCAGCAACACCCCAAAATTTTGATCCCCTTTTCTGCAGGACAACCACAACCATAAAAAGGAGTTAATTGAAGTCCTTCAGCCTTAAAAAAAAAATCTAAAAATCTATTTTTGGGGTTGGTAAAGACGTTGATGCTTTTATTTGATCCCAACAGGTTTTTCCCATCTGGTGAGAGAGGGTTCAACTAAAAACCCTTGGACACTTTGAATATGAAATGTTTGGCAAAATCCAGACATTGGGACATCTGTTTCAACCTGATTTGAGTCCTCCTCTCCCCCGAACCTGCCACCCCCAGCGCATCTGGGATTGCTTTCTCCCTTATCTCCCCGACCCCAATCCCAACACCTTCCCGTCTGTGGTTTCTCTCTTCCTTAGGAAATCGAGTTTTATTTTCCAAACCACCACAAACACGACAGCAGACAGGGGCTTTGCCCCTTCTTTACCAAGGGGTGTGAGAGAAGTTAATTTATTACAAAATATGCGCCGCTAAAAATAAAATATGAGGGGGTTTTTTTGGGAGGTGGGGGGTTGTTTTACCTGGTGTCTGTCACCGCAGACTCCATGCTCTTATCAGTTTATCCCCAGCTTTTATCCTAGAGGTAAAAAACCCCACAAATCCCTATTTTCTTCTAGAAATACAAAATATCCTTCTCCAGAAGGGAGCAGTGGTGCGCGGCTGCTGCATCCCGGCTGCATCCCGAGCACCCCGGGGATGCCGGGCCCGCTGGGACCGCGCTGGGGAGGGAGGGAAGGAGGGAGAGAGGCAGAGCCTGCGGGTGGTTCGGGCTGCAGAGCCAGCACGGGAGGACTGGGAGCCACAAATGCCCGCAGGACGCTGATAAATGACCAGATTGCTGCTCCCTGCGGTTTAAAGGGGAAGGGAAAGGGCAGAGGGAGAGATAAGGAAGGGGGATGAGAAGGAGAAGAGGCCAATAACAGGTCCAAACCCTCTGTGATTTTGCAATCTGGCGGCTTTTGCTGAGTGCTACTTTCTTTTTGCCTTTTTTTTTTTTTGTTCCTGCTGGATTTGTTCTCCGTGCTGAATCTGAGAGGGGGAAAGGCTTCAAAATCCATCTGAAATTCTTATTGCACAGCACTGAAGCGGGGAAGGAGTGAAAACTCTTTGCAAGGGTGAGTTACTACAGCCACACATCAGGGAAAGTGGCTCCTAAACACACCCCAGTAAACCCAGACCCTTTTCCTCCTGATTTACCCCCGATTTAAAATGGAAACCAGGAGCAACCCAGGTCCAAAACCTCTCTCTGTATCAGCTTTCCTCAGCCCCACGA
Organism: Onychostruthus taczanowskii; assembly: GCF_017590055.1. Lineage (NCBI taxonomy): Eukaryota > Metazoa > Chordata > Aves > Passeriformes > Passeridae > Onychostruthus > Onychostruthus taczanowskii. The sequence continues at coordinate 11,759,862 of NW_024499017.1, read as the reverse complement.
CACGAAAACACAGCTAACAAAGATCTTTTGAGGGCAGCAGATGGAGTTTGAACCTTGCAGCCAAGTCCAGCCCCAATCTTAATGAGGTCTAGAGGAGGTTTACCTCAGCTTGAGTCTCATAACGGGGTCTTTCATGTGCCTGCGTGTCTGGATACACACAGGCACACCGGGCTCATCCCTGAAAAAACTCCCTGGGTATCTGAGATAACAAAATAACCTCACCTCACTCCTCCCCTGGGAACACTTCAAACGCTGAGGGAAGGACATTTATTGACCCAAGGCAAACCACTGGGTGACCACTGCGGGTCCCCACGAGCGAGAACAGCGGCGGCGTTTGTTGCCTCTGGCTTGCAGGAGATTTTTGAAGGTGAGAGGAGTTTAAAAGGACATGAATGCCCTGAAAATGAGCTCAAAATATGCCAGGCATGGTCTGAAGGAAGTTAGAGGTGTGTAGCTGGGTCTGATTACTGCATAGCCAGGAGGAGACAGTGAGGAAATGGGGTAAATGGTCTTCAGCTGGAGCAAGCAGAGCCAGCTTGCTCTGGACATGAGCTGTGGTTTTAGGGATGCTGTTGGAGACCCAGTGTCCTTTGTTTCAGCTTTTAATGCACATTCCTTCATGCAGGAAAAAAAATAAAATCCCTGTATTCCCAGTGTTTTAGTGTTAACCAGAAGGAAGCGGGGTGGCACAGGTTTGTTTTTTTTTTTGTCCCAGTGTGCATGGAATGGAAACCTTGGGGTTGAAACACTTGTCCTCAAGTGCCCTGGAGATGCCCAGAGCTGCCAGAGGAAGGGATTTAACTCAGTTCCCAGGCTGCTTTGCCTCCACTGAAGGAACACCCAGGGAAAAAGGCACCTTGGCTGGGGGATCTCCAGAACCTGTAACCTGCTGCTATGTCCTGTCCTCACCCACGTCCAAAGAGGGTGTTTGAGTGTTTCTGGTCCCTTTTTTACCATCAGATGGGAGGAAAATTCCTGTTCCCTGCTCTGACCTCCATGTGGGATGGGGGATGAGCACCCAATGCACTCCAAGGTCAGCACATTTGGGATTGAGCTGTGTGTCCATCAGTGGATGTCAGACCACTGCTGAGGCAAGAGACAAGCACAAGTCCAGGCAACTGCAGCAATCAGATCTATGGAAATGAGGCAAACACCAGGAAAAAATACACAGATAATATTTTTTTCATGTTTTTAACCAGGCTTTTCTTTTAATTTTTGGGCCTTGGGATGCTTCCTCTTACCCATTCAGTTGAAATTCAGTGTTTTGCCTGGAAAGCAAAACCAGTGGAGAATGAGAGAGAAGCTAATTTTGTTATAAAAATAATCTTTTATCTGTGCACGACAGCAATATTTATTCAGGAAGGGTACACAGACAGCAGGAGGTCAGCACTCCCACTGCTTGGCTCAAAGGCTCCACCACACTCTTTATTTTGTTTTATTTCTCCTTTTCTTTTTTTTTTTTTTTTTGACAATTTATTCCCATAGATATTTATTTTTCCTGAAAAGCCTTGAGCTGATTTCACCCATCCTCAATTCAAACCAATAAACTCACAGTGGCTCCTTGGGTTGGGTGTTTTAGGTCACAATTTAGGCTTGTTCTTGCTGGTCCCACACTGACCTGTCTCCACAACTAACCTCCCTGTGCCTTTCCACAACAAACAGACTTTATTCCTTCAATCCAAGCTCCTGGAATTTGTGGTGGCTGCAGTTGTACACATTTTCCTTCAACTAAAACCTGAGAACTTGGTGAGATGTTGCAACTCCTTTTTTATTTTTTTTAGTACACGGCAATATTTTTTACGCTTCTCCTTTTCCCCATTCCAGTCCTGGGAGGTGTTGGTGCCTCCTCCAGCGCCTCTCCAAACACGCTACAAAAAACACATCAGTTAAGAGCAACCTTTCTGTCAGCACAGAGATGCCGAAATCCAAACAGAATTTGTCATCTCGTTAAGAAGGAAGAGAATTTGGTGTTGCTTCACTCCCTTGACGTAGCTTCAGGATGCTCCTCTTGGTAGGTGACGGAGAGGAGCAGGAAGAGATGAGATTTAAGGAGAAAAAATTGGGTTGAAAACCCGAGAAAATCCTTCTGTTTCAGGTGAACAGCTCTAAAATTGAAGGCTGTGCTTCAACCTTATTAAAATACTGCCTGGGCTCTGATGAAACATGGATCTGTCAGTGGAGGAACTAAGGAGGATGTTATTCCAATGTTTGCTGTCTCTTTCTATCCATTTTCATCCCACGTCGTGATATAAGGCTTTAAAAAGCCTTTAAGCACCTGTAATAACATTCACCTTTTCATCAAAATCTCCTCGGAGCATAAGAAATGATGTTTATTTAAATTTTGCAATGGGCTAACGATAAAGTCCCGTCTCTATTTTCCTGCTTCTGTGATTTGCACATGAAAAGCTTTAGTGGGGTTTTGTTTAGGCTCCTCTCTCCTTCCCAAAACCACTTTATTAGGGGGAACACAGCCTCCCCTCAGACTGGAGTGATGTGCTCTACAAAACGCTGCTAAATACAACAAAATAACTTAATTTTGGTTTTATTTTGTTTATTTTTATTTAACCCAGGCAATGCAGGACAACTCCCACCTCCCAGCAAAGACAACACTGCAATATTTTTTTAACTCTTTCTACCGTGGTTCTGACGCAGCAAATTTTGCTTGTAGAAAGAAAATAAATCCCTGGAAGATTCACCAACCAGGAAGGCAAAAATACAACCACTTAAATTCCTTGTTTAGGCGGGTTTTTTTGCCTTGCTGTACGGCAAAGAACACCTCGCTTTGGTGACGGAACACGCCTTGAGCGCTGCTCGGTTGTGTCAGCAGAGAAAGGGGGAGTGAGAAGAAGGAGGAAAAGATCTGAGTTTGACAGACTTAATCTAAGCCCTGCTGAAAGACGGGGCTGACTGAGCGCTCCGAGCGCGCCCGATCCGTCACCATCTTCTCGCCTTTCAAACCTCCACGGGGGTGTTCCCTCCTGGATTCCCTCCTGGACTGAGGGACAGCCTCTGCTGAGCCACCAGCCCTTCCTGGCTCTACCCCACTGTCCCAGGCAGGCACTCTCTTGTGCTGTAATTTGGGATAAAATCCCATCTTTTCTTCCTTTTGGAGCGGGACGGCTCCGATCCCTGAGAGCTGCTCCAAGCAAGGTGTTTCCCTCACGCAGGGGTGATTTTTGTGAGTGCCAGAGGCTGAGCAGCCCTTGGATTTCCCTCAGCTGAGCCTGCCAGGGTGGTGGAGCAGAGGAGACGTTGGGGATGGCTGGAGACAGACGGCGACAGTGGGAGGAAGCGCTCAGTTGACATTAGCGCGATGGGAACAACAACAATCCCGGCTGCTGTCATGTTTTGTTTTGTCTTCAAGGCACCACGGTGCTGGAGAGCTTTGCAGAGGGGGCTGAGGAGCCTGGAGATGTTTTGCAGATGTTTAAAGGGGGACCCCTCACAGCCAGAGGAGGAGCCTGGCAGGAAACGGGAAGGTCCAGTTTTGAATGGCAAGGCAGGGATGGAGGTGGGATCACGGCAGGTCCAGAGGCCAGGACTTCAATCTGAGGAACAGAGGAGGGCAGGGGTGGGGATGGCCTGCGAGGTGAGGACAGGGAGGGGACATCCAGTAGCACAGAGAAGAGCAGGAGTTGCACACAGAAGGGAGATGCAGCCAAAGGGGCAAGCTAGGAAAACATCCTTGGCAGAGATGTCCTGAAGCTGGAGCAGCTGGAAGTGCAGGGATATTCCCTGACCAGGGATGAGAACCTTGGCACAATTTCTAAACGTATCTTACCAGAGAGCCTTGTGCCCAAGCTCATATGTTGGCTTCACATTGAAAGAGAGCAGGTTTAGATTGGATTTTAGGGAGAAATCCTACCCCGTGAGGGTGATGAGGCCCTAGCACAGGGTGCCCAGAGCAGCTGTGGCTGCCTCTGGATCCCTGGCAGTGCCCAAGGCCAGGCTGGATGGAGCTTGGAGCACCCTGGGATGATGGAAGGTGTTCCTGCCCATGAGGTTGCACTGGATGGGCTGTAAGATCCTTTCCAGCCCAAACAATTCCATGTACAAATAGACACAGGAGCATTTTCAGGAATTCTTTGTGGAAATAGATATATTTGCCTCCCCATAATTCATTCTGGGATCACTGTGTGTGCAGGCATGGGGGAAACAAACCCATTTTTTAGGTTTGCCTCCTCCTTCCATGCAGACATTTCGGTTTCTTTGAGTTTTCCTCAGGCTTAACCTCCCTCTTTCATCACCATTTTGTCTGCTCCCCACAAAGCACCCAACTGGGAGCCATCAGAACCGCAAGGATGGAAAACTGCAGAGGAAAGGCCATTGAAACAAATTCATCTGCAATTTCTGGCTCTTTTTGTGGCTGAACAAAAGGTTGTCAGCACACTGGGAGTATTGATATTTCCAGTGGGAAAATCTGGATTTAGAAATGAAAATTGCCTGTTGCATTATTACTATTATTACTATTATTACTGCCAATATTAATATAATTAGTATAATCATTATCATTATGGCTTTACCATATAATTACTGGTTTTCATTAGGATTATTATTACAATTTCTATTATTTTTATTATTATAATTATTAGTGTTACGCTCTGCTCTGCTTTGGTTTCTTTGCTCTCGCTGGTCCCAGAAACTTTCTCCTCTAAGATTTCTCCTACAATCCCTGGAAATCCATGAGGACTGGGAACCAGGAGGAGCTGGTGGGGCCATACCTCTCTTTCCTGAGCCGTGAGCGTGTCACCAAACCCTTCCCAGGAAACCGTGATTGTAACCGAGCCCTCCGGCAAAATTTCACAGGGCTTTCTTCCCCAGCAGGATAAAATTAGCCAAGCTCTCCCGAGATGACAGCTAAGAACTCCAGCTTCCCTCAGATGACCTCAATGGAGTCATTTGTTGCTTAAATGACAGACAAACGCAGTAATTAGGTCTATTTAGTAAAGGGGAGGTGAAAGGTCAAACTACTGGGCAAACTGTCTCCAGTGCTTGACTTGGGGACCACGCCGGGGCTGTGCGGGAGGTGATGTTTGTACAACAACCTGACACGGGCAGCAGCAGGTCCCTGCTCGGCCCCGGGGGCTGCCAGGCGTGTCCCGAGCCTGAAATCCCCTGTTTCTGCTCCCAAACCCCTGAGCTGGCTCATTCGTGTGGTAAGGGATTAGAGGCAGAGGAAGGAAGAGCTGAGGAAAAGATGTGCGGTTGTGTTACCGGTTTGGGGTGGGTTGGGAGATGTGGGATGAGTTGAGTGGGAAATCACCAACATTCCCCACTTCATTTCCCTCTTTCTCACTGGCAATGCTCCCTTCTGTTCTCTTTGTTTGTTTCCTGGACTTGGTTGTGTTTTGTGTCACCAACCCAACACAGACAAGCCACACCTGGATTTTTCTCTGCTGATTTTTGGTTTGGATGCCACAGAATGGAGGCTGAACATCATCCCTGCATGAAAGCATTGCCTGCCATGCATCCCAAATCTCCAGAAGATCCCTGAACTAAAATGCTTAGCAGAAAAGGCTGTTTTTGGCAGTTGAGCTCCTGCTGGCTGGCCATCCTCAGGGCTCACAGCAAACCCGACATCCGTTCACCTTTGGAATTCCCTCAGCTGTTTCATAAAGGAGGGAAAATCTGTAGGAGTTTTAGGCAATGGAAATTGTAAATGAAGAGTTCCAAATTGCAAAGAGAAGTGGTAAAATGTGAGCAAGATTTTGGTTTTGGAGTTCTCCTCACCAAAAAATGTGCCACATTTCTGGATTTTTCTCTGCATTTTCTTCAGATTCCCCTGCCATGATTTTCTTCTTGTGTGGATACAGAAGAAGTCTTCTTCTTTCTGTGGTGCTTAGAAATCCTGAAGGTGACCAGGACCTCTCCCATGGTCCATCCCTGTGGTGGTCACTGCTCTGAAGCACATTTGGGTGTCTTGGCATTTCCCTACACACCTTCCCTCCCCCACATCCCATCCACCTGAGCCCCTGCCTGTCTCCTCCAGATCCCTGTAAAACTCCCATCCCTAGGGAGGCCTCTTAACCCCTGTCTGCAGGGCCCCGGGAAGAGGTGCTGGTGATGCTGCTGAGAGAGAGGGTCACGAAGAGCCTGACGTGAGGGTGAAAAGAAAATTAGAAAACAAACAGAGGGGAGGTGGAAACGCGCCCGCCCTTGAAGTGCAAAGACCACCCCGTGCCCCCCCGAAAAGGGGCTTATCTTCAAAAAAGGGCCCTTGCTATGATACAAGAAAGAACAGACTTCTCACACCTTGTCTTCACTTCCCACAGATCCTATCTGCCCACAAGTGCCTGTGATCTCGGGCAGACCTCTCTACCTTGCCCCTCGCCTTTCAAGTCTGCGGCAGCTGTTTTGCTAAGCCGGAGACTTTCCCACTTCATCCTTTTCTCCCTGGCTGATGGCTCGGGAGAAGACAGGCGGCATTTCTGACGGGGCTGGGGCAGCGGGAAATGTCATTCCAGAGACTTTCTTTTGTACATTTTCTCCTGGATGGATTAGTTTGTTTGAAGGGCATCTCCTATTTAACACCTCATTGAGCAAAAACACACGTAGGGACAAGAGTTTTTTTAACGGGCTGCTTGTAAGGAGCTTAGAGTGCACACTGAGTACTTAAATAATTTGCTCCATTTTCAGGAATACTGATCACACAGGAGTTAGAGTGAGTCATGAAACTTATATGTTTTATAATTATATAATCCATATTTTTCCACTGTTTCTCAGTCCAAAACAAGACAAATCATGACATTCTGGATGAACACGCAGGGTGTGAGTAAAGAATCCCAAACTGGAAATAGGATTTGTTATGCTGGTTTATTCACCTCAGGATCTGGTTGGAGTCCCATGGCTCCTGTGTTGGCCTCAGCAGGAGGGATGTCCCTCAGCCAAGAGCAAGGAGTAGTCCTTGTCCACATGGACTGAGTCATTCCTGCAGGGTAATGGTAATATATTGCTTTTGCACTTCTCCATCGACAGCAGTGACCTACCACCCCCAAAAATGCTGAGGTTGTCTCAGGAGACCTCCCTTCATCTGCTCCCTATCTTCATCTGACACAAACCATCCAGCAGGTCCCCTGTAATGGGATTACATGGGTGAAATCCACTTTATCAGGAGATCTTGGAGTGTTTATTGGTCCTTTGTGACACTGCCGGGAGAGAAGTGCCCGATTCAGATTGATAACATTCCTCCCTGCTCTGCTACCCCTCCTGAAGGAGCCTTTCCCTGGCTGCTCAAGGACTGCCCATGGGATAAAGTCCAAATCTCTTCCCATGGAGCAGGTCTCTTTCACAAAGCAGGCAAAACTGTTTCTTCCTTGGGGAAAAATTGGCTCCAAAAGCCATCTCAAACCCTTCCAGCCCAATCAACTCTTATTCTGTGCTTTGAAGGTCACTGCAATTTCCTATGAACTTGAGGGGAGATTTTCTTGGGAAAAGCTCTTTTTTTTTTTTTTTTTTTTTCCTCCCTCTGTAACTATTCCAGCTGTTGATTTTCCCCTAGGAAAGTCAAATTGTACTTGAACATTGTATCAGCAGATGGATTAAAAAGCTGATCTGTCACACAAGAAAAACCTGAACTGAACAGCTTCCTGCATTTCCTGGGCTGGGAACCTTAGAAAATAAGACCCAGACTATTTTTCTTCTAGCACTAAACATCCAGGATGAAATCAAACCATGACCCTTGGGACTTTGAAGAACATTTGGGATTTGGTGAGCTTGATGTACACAATCTACAAGGGAGGGGAAGCCATTGGCCAAAATTAGAGCTTTTCAGGGAGCAGAGTAAATTGTAACCACGTTCCAGGGAGCTTGCCAGGGAGGCTAATAGACTGATCTCATCCACCTTGATGTAAATCCAGCCCAGCTCCAGGAAAGCCAATAGCATTATCCTGGCTCCATGTGGAGGTACCGCTGAGATCACAAGTGACACATTTCTAATGAAGACAAAGTTAAGAGAACACGTGCCCCGCATGGAAAGAGAGGGTGTGGCAATGTCCCAGGCTTTGGGTCTCAGAGGAAGTGGAACTGGATCAAGTATGAAGAATTTTGGAGGTGTTCTTCCATGGATTTGCTGTGTGTGAGCCCTTTGGGACCTGCTGCTCCTTCTTGCTGAATCTTCCCCCTGGAGATCTCCAAGGATGTCTCAAGATGCCCTCCCACAACCTGATTAAACTGAGGCAAGGATTTATCTGAAGTGTCTTGCCTGAGTCCAAAGAGAACGGCAGAAGCAAGAAAGGAGCAGTGCCATGAGCTCATTTTCCCAAATTTTAGTTGAACATGGTTAAAAAAAAAAAAAGCTCTGAGAGGCCTGGACAGGCTCCTTCCTTGGATGCACAGAAAAACTTCATTGTGAGCTCCCCAAGGATGCTGCCTTTCTGGTTTGAAATCTCATGCAAGAGAGAATAAATACAGACCCCTTCCCCCTCCTCCCCTGACATTTCAGTTGTGATTAAGGCACCATTCATCGCCCCTCGTCTTCCAAAGCCTTTACTATTTATGGACCTGCTGTTTTTCCAGGGGTTGACACTAGCGTGCATTCAGCTCCGCTCTTCTCTCCCCGTCCCATCCTGTCCCCCCTCTCCCCTCCCTGCAGGCATTTCTCCATTTCAGTAGAGAAACCACGAGTGACTGGAGTGTCTGTGACCTCTGGGCTGTCAAACTCCCACTGACTAAATAAAACCAGCCCAAGAGGGAGAGAGTTCCCATAAATCACCTCCCGTGACGGAGACCACCTGGGATTCGCTCACTGCGCGGAGGTACCCGGCCCGTTCCAGCTGCTGAGCTTGCACTTTCCCGCATTTTTATGGACACCGTTGGAGAGATACGCCATGTTTACACAAGGAATGGAAATTTCAGCTTTGCTGCACGGAACTGCTCAGCTCGAGGCGGGCAAGGTCTTTGATTAGGGAAGGGGTGAGGCCCCGCTGCACCCCGGAGGTGTGGGAAGAGCTTGCTCCCAGCTGGGATGGGGCAAGTGGTTCCAGCCTTTGGGCTGCTCATCCTCATGAAAGCTTTTTCCGCGCTGAGGGAAGATGAAGATGTTCATGTCAGAGGAAAGCAGGGTCAGATCCAGGTCTAGAGAGGCTTGGTTGTGGCCAAGCGTGGCACCTGCAGCTTCTGGATCTACTTGAGGGCCCCCAGGTCATCACTGGCCATGTCAGGGTGCCAAGTCCCTTCAAAGTCACCCTGAGCCACCACGGAGCCTTCAGTCAACCTGAACATCAGCAGGGATAAACTGAAGGGATCATGGAATCGTGGAAAGGTTTGGGTTGGAAGGGATTTTAAAGCTCACCCATTTCTACCCCTTGCCATGGCAGGAACACCTTCCACTGTCCCAGGCTGCTCCAAGCCCCATCCATCCTGGCCTTGGACACTTCCAGGAGCAGCCACAGCTTCCCTGGGCACTCTGTGCCAGGGCCTCCCCACCCTCACAGGGAAATATTTCTCCCCAAAATCCCATATAAACCTGCTGTGGTTCAGTTTAAATCCATTCCCCCCTGTGAAGACCAGCTGAAGATCTGCCCCTGCTGAGTGAGAAGCCCTTTCTAAGGTCTGACACGACCATTTCCAACGACTCCACTGAATCCATGTGGCTGTGACAAAGTGATTTTGGGATTTGCCCCTGCCCTACACATCTGGCAATGTTGCTTTAAATTATTTCCAGCCTGGATTGCAAAGCTCATCTGTTGAGGCCTCAGCATTTGTTATTAAGTAGCATCACCATTTTTAAACAAAAAGATGTATATTCCAAGCAATGTTTATCAAAAAAAAAAAAGACTTTCACTAACAAGAAAGGAATTTTGTTGATGGTCTCCCCTGAACAAAGAAAATGGGGCCAGGGAGGTGAACAACCAGAAAGGTCAGAAACATTAATCCTGTAAAATGAAGTTTTAAGTAGAGAAATTAGGCTTAGATAAAAGTGATCCAGAGAGGAGGATCATTTCCCAGTGGTTTCTGAAATTAAAAATAAATAAATAATTGTATATATATATAAATGGTATTTGAAGATAGCAACTAACAGGTGTGTGAAGTTTCTTCTGCTTGCCTTTATTTCTTACAGTACAAATTTCAAAGCAACTTTATTGCAAATTTTTTATTTCACGTGAAGAGTTCTTCCCATCAGGATCTTGAATGAACAAGAGGCTAAGACATATTTCAGGATAGGAACACATTTTTCCATCTTGGAGGTTGTTGCATCCAAAATTCATCTTGAGAAACTCTGAAGCCAAGCTGATAAAGTGAAACCCAAGGACTTGGTGCACAAATAATTTTTTTTCAGACTGAGTCCAAACCCAAGTAACTCAGAGGAAAAGCAGTTGGAAATATTTTGGGTGATATCAACCAGCAATGATATTTTGCCTTTGCACAGATAAACAAAGCCAGAAATCAGAGTTGCAGTGAATGAACCAGCTCATGGTGGAACCACCCCTTCCAACACAGTCCTGCTGACCCTTCCCACCTCACGCTGTGCCTGACTGGATTTTCCCAAAAAGCTGAGGTTGATGTCCAAGGTGAATCATGAAGGATTCAGTTTGCAGAGGAATGGCAATCCCAGGTTGTCCCTCCACTCTTTTCCAGCCCAGCCTTGCCCCTGCCACTGTGGAGTTTCCAAGCTCCCTGCAGCTCAAAGGAGAAGAAGATGGTGAAGAGGAGGTGGAGAGGAGCCTGAAGAGGGCTGGGAATGGCTCAGTTGGAAGTTGGGCAGTTGGAAGCTGATCTGAAGTTCCTTGATGTTTAAAATGATCTAATTTTTGTGCCCCTTTTCGCCTCTTCCCCCTTTAACAGAACCAAGGTCTTGCCACGGGACAATTCATGGGGTCACCAAAATGCTGGAGACCTAAGAGAGCCCCCACCTTTTTTGTATTTATTGGAGATGTTCAAACATCTGGATATTCTACTAGGATATCCTTTGGACCATTAGAGATCCTGCTGGATCTGGCACTGGGAGTGGGGCAGGGACACCGCCGTCCTCAGCACTTGCTCATTGCTGGTGGCTCACACAATTTTGGGACCAACCCCTCACGTGCATCCCTTTTCCCTGTGCCAGGACAGCGAGTTTGCTTTTCCCTGGAGCCCCTTCAGCTGTGGGATGCCAGAGAACGTGCCAGGAGGAGAAAATTCCTTGCTGACGTAAATGCAGGAACAGCTCTTGCTAGTGGCACGTGAGCTCCCTGCCAGGCTGAGAGGGATTGGGGGTTACTCACAACCGCGTCTCTGTGTCCCTTTCACACACAGAAAAACCCTGAATCCCTTCCACCAACTCCACAAATTTAATTTAGGAGCGTTGCACGTTCTCAGATAAGGGTTTGGTTCGCTCAGGTTTACAGAGTTACATTTAATTGGAGAGCTCAGCAAAATCTGAGAGGTCTTCATAAAGACTTGGGCAGCCGGGACATTAATTGCATTATTTTCTTTATAGATAAATCTTATTTGGTGGAGCCACCACAATCAGATAAAGAATAGATAAGATCAAACCTTGCCTTTAAATTCCAGATCTCCTGTCTTGAGAAAATATGGAGCTCAGATTACGGTGAAACTTTTAATGGGCTTCAGAGATTTCTGCCCAAGAGGGATGGGAAAAAATGTAGATCCTCTGAGATCCTGGAAGGAGCAGATATCCCGGATTTGGGCAGTAGTCAGCAGTTTCAGATAAGGAACAGAGGATTTTCAGGTCTGATTGCTGATGTTTTCCACGTAAAAGCTGTGTTCTCCCTCAGGAAAAGGACCCGAGTCTCTTCAGCAATCACGAAATCCAGCCCTGACACCAGGCCTAATTCTCCTTGTTGGCTTTGATCCAAAACATTCTTCTGAGCAGAAGAAGCCTGGGGAAGGGAGAGGGGAAGGGACCAGGGGGAAGACTGAATAAGGGAACCAAGAGGCTGCTCTGGAAAATCACGGCTGAAGTTACAGGAGGGGAATTAATCTTGAGAGGCCGCATGTAACAGTTCCATCCATCAGCATGACACCGGTACCATTATTAGAGGAGATGGAAAATTAAATTGCAAAATTATCTGTTCTGTTTCATTGAGGGTTTTGTTTTTTTGTTTTTTTTTTTCTTTTGGTCTTTCTTTCTTCCCCCTTTTCATTCCAGGCATCTCTTGCAGCAATACCACTGGCAGTTGGCAGCGGGTTATTAAAAGCACCTGGCCATGAAAGGAAATCAGATCCCAGGGCATGTTTGGTAGTGCTGCCATCGCAGAGCTCATGATCCAAACGTGGCAGGAGAGGGGGACCCAGCTGGGCGGAGCAAGGTCCCACACGAGGGGCCCTGTGTGGGATGCCCTGATGTGCCTGGGCATCGTTTCCCTCAGGATTCTGGCTGGCTGCCAGACTCCAAGTCCTGCCCATCTCTAAACATGGGAGAGACGTTGGAGATGAGAAACCTCGGTGCTGACTAGAGGGCACCCATGTTATTATTCTCCTCTTCTCACTGATGTTCCTTACCTCCATTTCGGACTTTTCAGGGTTTTGCTGTCCCTTTCCTCGCATTTTCTTCCGAATTTCCCACTGCTTCATCTTCCACAACCTCTCCTCTGAAGCTTCCAAATCCTGTTTGAGACCAGTGGGAATAAATAATTTAAAACCACAAAAAAAACAAGAAATCCTCATTGGAATATGCCTGTTTGAAACCAGTGGGAATAAAATAATTTAAAACCATAAAAAAACCCAGAAATCCCCATTGGAATATTATTTTAAGCACCCCATTCCCATCCAAACAGCTTTTTCTTTAAAAAAACAAGAAATCCTCATTGGAATATTATTTTAATCAACCCATCCAAACAGCTTTTTCTTTAGCATTCCAAACACAGGGATACCCCAAGATGTGTCCGAGACCAGGCTGGATGGGGCATGGAGCAACCTGGGATACTGGAAGGTGTCCCTGCTCATGGCAGGGGATGGAATGAAATGGGCTTTAAGGTCTCTTCCAGCCCAAACCATTCCATGACTCTATAAACCTAAAATCATGGGAATCCAAGAAAATAAGGATTAGCAGGGAGCTATTCCCAAGTTCAATAGCCCAATCCGTGTCCCTCTTCCAGCTGATGTGCAAAAAGTAAATACGAAGAATAAAGCATAAAAATTATAACAAAACCTAAAGAATGGAGTACCTTTGTAAACCATAAGGGAGAATTTACTGAGAAATTTCAGGAGTAGATCAAGCCCTAATGAGTGGAAGAGTTCTGGTTGGTTTTGAGTCGTAATTGACCATTATCTCATAAAGAAAATAGGGAAAAAGAAGCAGCAAAGAGATGACCCAAGTATCTCTGTGTTGTGCTGGTGGAAAGATCAATCCATAAAAGGAGAAATGTAAATAAATTGTCCATCTTGGTAGGAATTGAGCCCTGGCGTGCCACCAAAGAGGATTTCTTTTTGTCTGTGTGAGTCCATTTATGTTTATTAATGTTTTTAGTCACATAGTAGAATTTGTGGGCATTTGTGGGCAGTACCCTGTTGAAACTTCTTTATTGAAGACTGAATTATGTGCAGCAGTGAGGTTTGTACTGAACAAACCTTGTCTCCCTTGTTTTTTCTCTGCCTCATTCCTGGCTTTTCCTGGCTGCTGCATTGATGAGTAATTTGTAGGGGTCAAGGCATAAACTGCAATTCCAGCACTGTATTTTATGCTGCTACTGTTTCCCTGACAGGGGAGACATCTGTAAAATAACAGTAAATAGAAATATCCAGTTCTTGAGAAGCTCTTCAATCAGAGATTCTTAAAGCATTTTGCAAAGGGAAAAGACCTTGGGGTGATTACTCAAATTGAGAAAACTTTTCAGCAGCTTCAGTCAGGGGTTTCTGCCAGTCCTGATGGAGACTCTGTGGCTTTTGTGGGTGTCAAAATCACAGCTCCTGGGGGAACCTGAGCATCCACCTCCATGAAATATTTTGATAACATAGTCTTGGCTTTAGTATCTGTCTCAAAATATCTCATGGAGATGGATGATCAGATCCCCCAGGAGCTGCTGTGACCAGAAACTTCCCCCAAAGGACAAGAGATCTCTGTCCATGGCATGAATGAGAGATGAAGAGGCTGAACCTGGAATTTAAAGTTTTTATTTTTTGCATTTTTGTGGCCTGTTTTTCCCATCAGACTTGGAGGACACAACTTCTTTGCATTGGTTCTCTTGCAGTGATAGAGAAATTCCTGAATTCAAAGAAAGCAAAGTGACCTAGCAGAGCTTTGCTCCATCTCAGGAACTGGGAGAGAAGATCCTGGTGTAGTTTGGGTTTCCTGACTAGGATCTTTGCAAGTTTGACAGAGCCTCTGTCAAAACAGGCTGCCTCTGTCAGAAAATGTCCTGCTGGCCAAAAGATGATGGATGGATGGATGGATGGATGGATGGATGGATGGATGGATGATGGATGGATGATGGATGGATGGATGGATGGATGGAAAAATGGAAAAATGGAAAAATGGAAAATGGCCAGGTGTAAGGCCAGGTTGGATTGAGAAACCTGATCTAGTGGAAGGTGTCCCTGCCCATGGCAGAGGGGTTGGAACAAGGTGATTTTGATGGTCCCTTCTGAGCCAAACCATTCCATGATTCTATGGATTCTATGGATGAAGAATGGATGGATGATGGATGGATGATGGATGGACGGATCGATGGATGAAGAATGGATGGATGATGGATGGATGATGGATGGACGGATCGATGGATGAAGAATGGATGGATGATGGATGGATGATGGATGGACGGATCGATGGATGAAGAATGGATGGATGATGGATGGATGATGGATGGACGGATCGATGGATGAAGAATGGATGGATGATGGATGGATGATGGATGGACGGATCGATGGATGAAGAATGGATGGATGATGGATGGATGATGGATGGATGATGGATGGATGATGGATGGATGATGGATGATGGGACTCACAGCTCTGCTTGTTAAGCAGGAAGAAATGAGCAAAACTTAAGCAACAAACACTGTACTGAGAGAAACTAATTCCCACTTTCCCACTTTTCTCCTGCACATAACCCTGACCCAACAACGTGGGTCTGTTGTTAAAAACCAAGCTGGCCCAGAGCAGGAGACACAACAAGAGTGTGCTGGTCAGTAGCTGCCTCTGGGGCCACTTATCTGTGTCTGCCTGGCCCCCTCAAGTGCCTCTATCACCATAAAGAAGTCAGAAATGCCCCTCTGCCCTCACCCCAACCTCTGGCAATAAATCCAGAGGAATGCAACATAAAGCACAGCCAAGGCCTGTGCCAGAAGTGCCTCTGGAGCAGCACAGCCGAGCCAGCAGTACCAGGAGAACATAAATTTCAGCTTGTTCTGCCTTATACCATGAAGGCTGAAGGAGAGAAATGTAATACAAGCTTCTCCCAGGCCATTCCCGTGCCAAACAGCAGCCTCTCTATCATTTGGTGGTTTATTATAAACAGGCTCCCACTGCAGTTTTGAAGCAGAAATTTTTTATGAATAAACGTGGGGCTTTTTTTTTTTTTTTCCCTTCCTTCCCCCTGCAAAGCCGTTGCTTGAAACCTTCACATGTCACTGTGAGTGCCCCTGCAAACCTTGGATGTTTGACTTCTGGAGGGTTATTTTGGGGTTACTCCTGGAAAACCCTACTCTGAGATTGTCATCATTTGCTTTTCCCAGAGCTGCCTGTGCCGGGAATGTTCCTTTCAGGAATGATCAGCTGCAATTTCTGTGCTCAGCTCCCAGATTCCCTGTTTACTACTTATGCAAAGGGTTTTTTTTTTTTTTTTGCCCTCAGTGTAAACACAGTTGATCACTTTATATCCTCTGTATATTGTTTCTTAATATGAATGAAGTGAGGCAGCCTCGCAGCCGTCATCCAGATCAGGGCCTAAAATAAACTTACAGCAACTTGGGGAGTGTTTGGCTTTGCAAACTGTGAAAACGGCTTCAACTCTGCAATAAGAACATGGGCATATTTTTAGCACTTAGCATTTGGTATTTTATAAAAAAATTAGGGTAAGGATATCGCAAATTTGATCTGTTTACCTTGCTTTTGTTGGGTTTTGGGTTCTTTTTAAACAACTCTCACTGGACAAATGTTTTATCTGCTACTGCATAATCCAAGACAAACAAACCTGCTGGGAGTGCATTAAAAGAAGTAGGTCCTCACATTCAAATGAGGTAGAGAGAAAGAAATATTTGACCTTTTTTGCCAAAAATATTATGTCTTACATTTGTTTTATATTTTCCTTTTATTAAATCACTCTTCTAAACCACTCCGAAGTCTCAGTTCATTCGGTGACAATTCGTTTATGGTGTTTCTGAAGTGGATTTAGATTGGAGTGATAAAATTACAGGCCAAAATTACAACCATCATGGAAAATACTGGTTCATGTTTGGCTTTGCATACCACAACTGAAAGATTACCAGGCATTGCCAATAAGCAGGAGGAAGTCAAGATAATAATATATGCATTTACAGAAATGATCTGGGTTCCAGGACAGGCCACAATAGATTTGTGGAAGGTGAGCTGGAATATTTAACAGTGTCTCATTAATGGGGAAAAATCTGGCAGGTTCTAAAGAGGTAACTGGAGTTCAGACACTGGATTTGTAGGATCTTTCCAGGAAAAATGCAGGTCTTGCAAACCCTGAAATTAAACACTTTCTGAGTAGCAGTTCAGCTGATGACATCATGGAGTAATTCCCTCTTTTCTCTGTGCTTTCACAAAAACCCCTGAGGTGGTCAGGGTGGTTTCTTGGGATGGATCTGTTTTTTCAGGGGAATGCTTAAAAAATGTTTTGCTTTATGTGATCACATGGAAGTGCAGAGCCAAGAAAAGAAGGGAAAACCCTAACCAAGAATATTAAACCTTCACAGGTACCCGTGAGAACAAACCCTTAAAATCCTCAACTTTCCAATATCACAGAATCAGGCTGGAAAAGACCTCCAAAACCATCAACTTTTGGCCAACCACCACCCTGTCAACCAGAGCAGAGCTCTGAGTGCCATGTTCAGTCATTCCTTACACATCTCCAAGGACGGGGACTCCACCACCTCCCTGGCCAGCCCCTTCCAATGCTCAACAATTTAGCCTTGAATATTGGATGCTCACAGGTCATTTTCTGGGTCTGAAACTTCCTGAATTTTGTTTATCCAAAGTACATCCACAATGAAATTGAGCCCAGCTGAGTTCTTCAGTTTTCCAAGAGTTTCCAAAGTTGTTGTAATAGAGGAATTACTACGCAGAACTCAATGATCTTATGGGTCTTTTCCAACCTAAATGATTGTACAATTTCTAGGAATTAACAGAGCCCTCAGGCAAAAGGAAAGGCAGACAAGTTACTCAGGCCATGAGAAAGTTCTGGGGAAGAAATTCACATTTAATGGTCCCAGGTAAGTGTGCTTTGATGGATGCAGATGGCTCAGAATCACTGCAGCATCCAATTAGCCCTGGGAAGGGGGTTTTATCTGATTATCCTTGCAAAATCATTGCTGCTGCCATCAGCACTGGCTAAAACCCCTTCTTGGAGAACTTCGAGGAGGGTTTTTCTGAAAAAAAAAAAAAAATCACTCCATGCTGTTGAGAAACTGCAAACATTAGTGGTCTGAAAGAGTGTCATTATTTCTGCTGTAAAAACGTATGGGGTAGTTTGGCATCTCTAGCTGACATCTGCTCCTCATTGTCTTGTGCCAATGCAAACTCATCAAGTCAGGGAAGATGAAATATTCCCCTCTGCTCCCAAACCCACCTCTCCTCTGGCTTGCTCTGCAGCTGTCAGCAGCTTGGCCACCTTGGTTTCATTATGGAGCAGTTCCCCCTGGGCAGCCACTTCTGCTGCTGACAGTTCTGCTCAGAGTCCTGCTGAGCCTCCTTTAGATGCAGCTTCCCCATGGCTCTCCACATGTCCTTCCCTTCCAGCAGAGCTGTGTGGGACAAACCTCCTGAGAAAATCCCCTGTCTTCATGTAAACCCATTTTGGGGAAGGTATAAGTTGAGAGTTTGGACTCCCCTTCACTAGGGAAAACTGAGAAATGTCAAACATAAAATATGCCCAGAAAGATGGACAGCGTAGGAATCTAGCCGTGAAAGAAAGTCAGAGAATCCAAAGTCTAAAGGGGAAAGGGGATAAAAAAGCAAATACTGCAAATTAAAATTCATTCAAGCCTCTGAGATTTGACACAGCTCATTGTCTTAGTTGTGCTTGAGAGAGTGTTTTGTTGCCAATTGAATTAACAGCCTTGCAGTGATCAAAAGGGGAAAAGGTTGGAGGGGGAGGAAGGCCCTCAGGAGATGCTGGAGAGCTGTGTAGAAATCCTAAAGCAACAAGAGTTGCCAGGAGAAGAGTTTGGAGGAAGCAGGAGAGCTCAGGAAGTCAATTTGTGTTGAAGAGCCGGGGCTGTGCTTTCAAATCCAAAATAAACTCGCTTTAAAACAGCCCAAAGACCCAGTGGATCCAGGCTTCTGGATACAACATTTGAAAATGTTGGCCCAAGCGATGCCTGAATGGATTGTAAATCCCTGGGATTGCACACACAGAGCCGTGCTCACACTCAGGGGGAGGCACATAAAACCCAGCTTTATGGGAGCTGAGCTGAGCCCAGGAGCTGAAGGAAGCAGGGAGTCTCTCTGGGCCCATCTGCACGGCCCAGCCGGCTGCTGCTGCTGCACCAGTGAAATGCAGCTGCAAAGCAGCTGTGCTGAGCCCAGCCTGGGGTGTCTGCAGGGCATTTGGGGTACCTGCTGGGGGGGGATCTGCACCAGCTGGGCTGAAACCCCACTAATCCAGGAGCTCTTCACCCCCAAGCCCTGCAGAGGAGCCCAAGCCCAGCACCTGAGCCCGGTGATTTTCCTGAGGGGCTCAGGGTTCTCAGTGGCTGGTGGCTCCTTCTCCCCATCACACAGGCGACCCAAACTCATCATGCCTGCATTCCTGGGGTCTGTTTTTATTAGCTGGGCCCTGACTGCCCTCATTGCCCTTGTCCTGGCCACAGCTGCTGCCCCAGGGAATGGACACTGGGGTGGTGCCCAGCTGCACAGGCACTGCTGGTTCCTCACCTGGGTTGGGCTCCTGGCTCTGCTTCCAGTCCAAGTCATGGATGAGTAACACCTTTGATTACTTCAGTCCTTCACTTCTGTTATCTCTGCTGTTGGCACCTGGATTTAAACATGGCTCGGTCTGCTGAGCTTGGCTCTAGCCTTGGTCAAGATCCTCCCGTGGGCTCTGTTCCCAGAGTGCTGTGAAAGCCCTGCTGGGCCTGCCCAGCACATGGAAATCTGTGCCCAAAAGCTGAGCCTGGCCCTGAGTGTGGGTTCATGGCACAGTGAAGGGCTCAGCAGGGCTTGTAGAGCTTCATTCAGGAGCTCTTTGGGATCACTGCCCCACTGAATATTTGTTTTGGAAGGAAGGAAGCATTGCTTGAGGCTCCTTGACCAGGATCAATCCAACTTTTCTTGCACACCCTGGCCACGTGTGCACACAGCAGCCTGGGGTTAGGAATGTGCAGCCATGGGTCTCTGAGATATATTTTAAGACCTGAGCTTTGGGGAGCCAAACTATTGAGCTCCTCTCTTGGCAGAGAGCTCTTTAATTTCAGATTTTTCATGGCTGCAAGCATTTATCCTGGTTTGGACTTTTCCATGTTCTTATTGCCACGGAGTCAGAACCATTTCTGGATTGCAGCTGAGAAGTGCAGTCTTCCCCCAAGATTTGCAAGCAAACCAGCAAAGTGTCTCTTACTCGAAACTGGAATATGTCCCAAACCTTTCACCACTCAGCGCAGGGTATTGACAGCTCCAAGTGTTTTCTCTAAACTGTTGATGTTGTTGGGATGGTTGTGATATTTTCTCCTCAGCCTCGAACTGTCGTGCCTCATTTCTTTGTTTATACAAAACCTCACAGTGTCCTTTAGGAAAGCGTGGGCTGGAAAAAATGTCTCGTGCCTAAAGGAGTTTGTTGGGGGAAGGAAAAGCAAATGGAAGGCTCTGCAGTGGTGGACCTGTAAGGTGGGGTTTATCCCACACGGTTTTTTGGGATGTTGATGGAAGGATAGGCTCAGAGTCATTGCTGGCTGAGGGGGGGGCACAGCTCTCCTGCCCCTGGAAGTCAATGGAAGGCTCTGCAGAGGTGGACCTGTAGGGTGGGATTTATCCCACACCGGTTTCTTGGGATGCTGATGGAAGGATAGGCTCAGAGTCATTGCTGGCTGAGGGGGGGCACAGCTCTCCTGCCCCTGGAAGTGCAGATGGAGAAGATCTCCAACATCTGGAAGTGGGCTGCACTGGTAGGGCTATGACTAGAAATCCTGGAAGGCTTTGCAGAGACTCTAAACATGTCCAGATCCAGGCTTCTTCCTGCGTGGGAGGGCTGATTCCACAGTCTGTGTTTGTTGCCTCGTGGAGTCTGTACAGGACAATTGGACAGAGATCCCAAAAGAAGCTCTCTCAGCAGTCCCAAATCCCCTCCAGAACGGTTTTCCCTGACAGACCAAGTGCCTGGCCCCTGAAGGGCTGATAAAGTGGAGGTGAAATACCCAAGCTGATGCTCACCTGAATCCATCCAGAGGTGGGAAAGGGGGAGTTGTGCCCTGGAGATGTTCCCAGAGCAACTTTGGGTGTCCCACCAGATCTAAACCCCTTCTCCAGGCTCTCATGTGGCAGAGTTTGCCATAACCCTGTAAGAGCTCTGATGTTTCCTGAGACTCTTGTGCACCAGAGCCAGGGCTGGGCTGGGTATTTCCTTTCTGCTCCACCAGGCCACTTGTGTCAGCTGGAGATCTGCAGAGGGGTTAAGCTCCCTGTGGGAGACGCTGATTTCATTACAACCCCGGGCTATAAACACTGCACTGAAGAATTGCTGGGTGTTATTGGCAGATGGAAAAGCCTGTGTGGGCCAGGAGATCAATTCAGCCCCTTGCTGCCTGCCAGCAAGCGAGTTATCTCCAGCTCAAGTGATTTTTATTTCGCTCCTTAATCTCATTTGTAACTGTGATCCCCGATGACACACGTCTGAAACCTTGGCCTGCAGCACAACGTTGCTGAGATGGAGCTGGAAGGAGCTCCAAAATCCATAAGCTGTTTTAAACATGGATTTAAAATCCTTCTTTGGTTTCTCCCTGTTTGGACTTACTTGGGCTAAGTGGGTGAATGAAAAGGGGAGATGTTACCTTGGGATTTAAAGGGGTTCGGGATGAGGGGAACATCTCCTGTGGCTGGATGAGGAACAAGAATCCTGGTGGGATTTGATTTCTTCTCCCAACTCTCTTGTTTTCCAAGTGCAGCTGAGTGGATCACTCCTCACCTGGCAAAGATCTGCCCATGAGAAATTGCAAGTGTGACAGAGAGAATGATCTTAGCTAAGAACTGTTAAAACTCTTGTTCAGCTGGATACTGAAATACTCTGCTGTATCTTGGGGTGATTATAGGGGGAGGAAGGATTCTGTGTATTGCCTTAGCTTCATGCAAGGATGTGTTTAATTATAGGAGCTTACATCTAATTCTGCATGGGTAAATAGATATTGAAAGTGCTGCTTCCCTCCTCAAACATGTCTGAGTAATGCTTTGATCCCAGAGGGAGCTACAAACACCGATCTAGTCTGGATCAAATGTGATTTCACCTCGCCTGCAGTCCTGGGGTGAGCTCAGGTGAGCAGTTTGTTTAAATCAGAGGAGTGGTTCTATGTCAGTTCGGGGGATTTTGGTCTGGAGATGCTGCTGTTGGACACCGAGGCTAAATGACAGCCATGGGTCATCAGAGAATGCCAGAACAGTTTGGACTGGAAGGATGATAAAACTAATCCAGTTCCAACCCCCATTCATGAGCAAGGACACCTTCCACTATCCCAGGTTGCCCCAAACACCATCCAACCTGGCCTTGGACATTTCCAGGGATGCACCCGTGAGTGCATCCTAGGCAGGACTGCTGTGTGGGATCTGCTCTGAGACCTGCTGGGAATGGTGAGCAGAGAGGATCCTGCCTTGCCACCAGGAAGAGAGACTGGGGGCAGCATTGTAATTTCCTGGGAAATCCCTCCCAGCCTTTCTCTGAATTCCCGTCCAGATAGGGCTGGGAGATAACTCCCTCCACCATCCAACAGCTAGGATTTCCTCAGAGCATGAGAAACAGCCTCTGTATCCCTCTGACCTTGCTCTAAATTTGTTTCCTTTTAAGCTGCTATTTAAAGGGAGGGGGTGCAAGAGCGAGAAGGAAAGTTTGATTTCTTTAATGTTCATGGAAGCAGGCGATTGATAACACTTGCAAGGGCCAGGCAGGGAGCCAGAGGGATCCTGCTCGAGGCAGCTGTGCCAGCAAAGCTCAGCCTTGCTGGCTGGGGATGCAAAGCCCGGCTTGTTTATGACTCCAGGCCACCCTTCGAGATGCTCTTGCCAATCTCCTCAGGCTGGAGGGGGTGCTGTGCACTGAGCTGAACAAACACTCACCAGGGACCCACCAGCCCCAGGGTCCTTCCCCAAAGCTGCAGGCTTCCTTCCCACCTGGGAGGCACAAGGATTAACCCCTTCCACCTTGGCTGCTGCTCTCATGACAGCTCTGGCTTCAGGCAAAGTGCTGGGGTTTGGCTTTTAGTTTTTGAGAAAAGAGGACAAATGCGTGGAAAAAAAAATAATCAGTGTTGCGTTTTTGTGAGTAGAAAATAGAAAATAGTTCTTATCACAGCTCTGGGAAACTATTGTTCTGATTTTTATAAATATGCTTGTATTCCCCTTGACTTTTTTCCTCTCCCTTCCCACTTGCTATCTCCTCTGCTGTGTGCCCTTGGCTGCTTCCCAGACACTTCTTGATGCAAAAGGAGATAAGCTCTTACAAGTTATAAACCTCAGAGGTGCTGCACATCTCACACTGCCCTAAATCAAATCCCTGCCTGGATACTCCCACAGGTTCAGAGTAAAGCCCCATGATTCCCTCTGGGACATAAACTATCCCATCCACCTTCTCTCCTGGTTGGAGCGTCGTGGATGAGGCTGGAGTTGGGAATCTTGTGTTCCCTGTCAGTGGACAAAGGCTGGGTAAGGTCCCTGGCATCTGCTCTTGGACAGGTGCCCTTTCCAACAGCCTTCATTGTGCTGGGCAAGGCCTGGAGGTTAGAGGGGAGCAAGGGTTAAGTGCCCCCAGGAATAGCAGGATTTTCAACAGGGATAACAAATTTGGGGGGAGCAGGTAGATGTTCAGTAGTTTGGCAAGTGAAAACCCTTTATGGTGTTTTGAAGGCACTTTTTTTTGTAATGCTGTGGACCAGTGACAAGAGAGGGGGGGAGAAACTTCAAGAGTATTTGAAAAACAGGAGGGAAAAATCCCTGGCAATGCTGTTTTCAAACTTTGGCCCCAAGGATTCAATTTTATTCTTCCGGTGACTCACAGCATGACATTGGCTCTGCTCTCCTTCCTTGGAAAGGAAGTAAGGAAGGCTAGCAATCCATCTTCAGTAGATTTTAACAGCACAGATCGTGTTCCCTTCTGCAAAGTGGAAGAGCTGCTTGGGCTGGAAGGTGCTGTGCACAAGCCAGGCAGGTTCAGGGGGTGGAAATCTCTGCGATGGGAGGAGGTTTCTAAGAATCCCTGGATCCTTATGGATCAGTGATTCCCTTTGCAAGGCTTGGTCCAGCTACTCTTTACCATCCTTATGAACTAAGGGAAGATGGGAAGCACTTTCAGGGCAGCTTTGGGGACCTTTGCAGGCAGGGGAAGCGTTTGGGATCCCAGAAAATCTCAGAGTGTGGAGAGTCCCAGGGCTGGTGGAAGGAGGCAGAGCAGGCAGGGATGGGCTGGGAGGGCTGGGAAAGGCTGGGAAGGGGGGGTTTGATCCCTTGCCGTGCGAGGAGGAGGGGATGAGGAGGAGGAGGAGGAGGAGGAGGAGGATGTAACTCGCGGTGCCTGCTCTGTGTTAGGGAGGCGAGGAGCGCTCCCGTCCTGCTCGCCTCTCCCGCAGGGCTCTGCCTTGCCTTAAAAAAGGCACAAATCTAAATCCCTGCGTAACTTCAAAGTAACTCCGGGAAGATTAGGCTCTCCCAGAGTCAGGCAGCAGATGAGCGAGAAGGAGGAGGGATTTTGAGGCTCAAATGCTGCTGAGGACCCTTCGAGCTCCCTCTCTCTGGGGACGGGACGAGGGGGGGCTTGACCCCTCTGCTTTGGAGATGCTCTTAGCAGAGCAGGACCTTGTTATTCCCTGTTTCTATTTCCCCAGCTGCTGGCTCTGATTTCCTTTCTAGCTGCTCCCTGCTCCTCTTCATTAGCAGCTCTCAACAGCGCAGAGGAATCGTACTCAGAAGTATGAGTTCATCTCCTAAAACTTTGTACTGGTGCCAGCGGGTCAGTCACTTTGCAAAAAGAAACTTCCCTTGGAGAAACTCTATCCCTTTGGAGAAAAGGCCAACAAGCCAGAAAAACAAACTCTCAAAAAACACTGCCTTCAAAAACACTCCCTAATTTGAATCTTTTTCTGGTGTCATCCAGTGGGATGGGCGCTGGGAAAAGCAGAGCCTCCTCTGCTCTGGCAGCTCTGCTGGTGACCTACAAACCTGCTTCTGGTGGGTGGCTGAACCTGGCCAGCCCTCCAAAGGATGGCCAGAGGCTTCTTGGAGAGGCAAATCAAAGTTTTGCACAGTTCCTGTCCTGTTGGAAAAGCACAAGTGCTGTGTAAATTATTGATCAGCCCTGTCCATGTCTCAGCTCCTCTTGGCTTTGGGCTGAGGGCTAGCTGGAGAGGCTGGTGACTACCACAGCATTGTTACCACTAGAAGGGGTTGTGTAGAAGCCTGGCCATTGCCCTTGTTTCCAGGAGCAGGATACTCCAGGCTGTGTCAGATCCACCTGACACTGAACACATCCATGTCTCACAGCAATTCCAGGTGGAGCTTCCAGCATCTCCCTTTGATGGTGCCATGGTGATGTCCAGAGCCAGAGCCTCCTTGCAAGGAGTTGTGGTGTCAACTCGCTCCTCTTGCAGTGACTGAAATGTCTGAGGAACAGCAGAGCCTGGGTAAAACCCAGTTTAAAATGTACTCCAGCATCTCCATGCCTCAAACCACCCAGATCCCAAATCCCAGCTTCTTCTAGTGTGTGTCCCTTTATTTCCTCACAAAGTCTGCTGGAAAAGATTTTTCCCACTGAGCAGCAGCAGAGGCAGCTGAAATGTGTTATTCCTGTAGTGAAATAATGTTTTCCTAATCTCAACATCTTTTTTAAAGCATGTCCACATGTAGTGCACTTCCAGAGCAATTCAAGTTCCAGGCACAGCTGCATAGAGCACTGAGAAAGGTTTAACTCCATGATCTTGGAGGTCTTTTCCAACCTTAATGATTCTGTAACTGCTGGCATGCTCCAGCCCTGCTCCTCTCTGTGCTGGACACTGTAAGAAACTAAACCAATTTGCCTGTCCTGATGCTTGAGTGGTTTTTATTTGTGGGTTTTTTTGGTTTTTTTTTTTTGTTGTTTTTGTTTGTTATTTCCTTCTTGTTTTCTTGAACAGGAGCCAAGGTGGGCAGAAGGAGGAACAGGAAAAAAAAGGTTCAGTTAGGATGGCAGCACGTTTCTTTGGGTTGATCATTCTGGCTGCACCAGAAAATCCCTGGCTTGGAAGAGGAGGAGATCCAGAGCAGCTGCAGGTCAGGGGGCTTGGACAGGGAGATGTGCCTTGGAATTCCAACTGCTGGATGAGGCTTTGGGCAAAAGGTGAGATGCACTGTCTGCTTTTAAGGCCAGGGACTTTCAGCCAAGTCTCCTTTGAGTTCCCCCTCAATCCTTTCTCTCCTCCAACCACACTGCTCTGAGTCAAACCCACAGAATTCCTCTGGGCTGAGCTTCTCATGTGGGCAACAAGGAGGGGACTCCTGATTTGGGCTTGGGACCAGAGCCTGCCAGTAGCCAAGGTGGAAATCCAGGGTTCAGGAGTTCAGTCAACCATTGTCTGCATCTCTGCTGGTGATCTTTCCGTGTTTCCTTTGGTGGATTTAGAGATAATCCTCTGTGGAATCTGGAATGGTCCCTGATTTTCATCCCTGATAAAACCCGGCCATTGCCATGGCAGAGGGCAGGGACATGACGCCACATCTTTGGGTTGCTGTAATTATTAGATGGTCACTCTGCTAATGACAGCTTCAATTAAGCACTAATGGATTTGTCTGATATATTCCCAGTAAGAAATAACTCCTTTTGATTCCTCAGATGCTTCTGGGCTGGAGAATCACCCTGATGCCACTGCCAGCTGCCCTGGGCTCTGGATAAGGATGATAAATCCCAACAGATCCAACCTCAAGCTGTGAAACTGAGTCCTTTACTGTGCTCAATACATTAAATAATCCAGTGTTTTTCTTCCAGATAACTACTCTAGATCAGCCTTATCTACTCACTTGTGAATTGTAGCCTGTAAAGCAGCCATAAAAAACAACAGGGACCACGGATTTGGGCCAACATGTCCATTTATTTTTCCCCACAGGCAGAGATGACGATGCAGCAATCTGGGGAGTGCGCAGCACATGCTGCTGTTTTGAGCCCAAGAAGACTTTTAGTGTCAGCCCTTATCCCCTGCTCATTTTAGGCTCTGAGGCTGATGCTGTACATCACAATCACACTTGAATCTACAGGGTACCACCTCATTTGTCAGCTGCCACAAAGCTTTTTTTGCTGTCAGCCAGCACAAGGTCCACATTCAAGCCATGATCAAACCTTGGACAGAGCGTGAGCAACAGCTCCAGTGAATTTTCCTGTCAGAACATGGATTAGAATCTTCTCTAAAGCACCTCCTGCCAAGGGGCTGATGTCATCTGTCTTCTCAGAGCAGGGAAATGGTGCGAATTCAACTTTTGTGATGAACAAATCCCTTTCTGTGAGTGCACTCAGGCTTGAGACCAAGAATCCAACTGATTCCCTTTTTCCCTTGTCCCCTTCCCCCATCCCCACCCTGATGAGGTCGATGCTGGCCTTTGCTGGGGCTGCAGGCACACGAGGAGATGTTGGTTTATGTCATGACAGCCTCTCCATGGACAAAACTCCTTGGAACAGAAAGGACTGGGCTCAGGATTGAAATGGGGAATTTTGAATGCTGAAAGTTCAGAACAACAGGAGGGTATTGTGGATCCCATCACTCTTATGGGCATAAGCACTGAGTTTGGATTGATACCAAGGGCAAAGGGTTCTGCTCAGGTTAGGCTGCACCTCAGGCTTTGCTCTAAAATGACCTGGCAGAAGTGTAGGAATTGTTTTCTTTGCACCAGTGCCTCCAGCCCCGCTGCATCTGTGTCTCAGGAGCTGCACTGACACCTGAAAACACTGAAAAACCTTCAATCCCAACCAAAGCTCATTGCTTGGCCTCACACTCTCAGAATGATGGGCCAAGCCGAAGAGAGAATTGAAGATTTGATTTAAATCCCACCCAGCTTTTTGTACCATGGAGTGGAAGGTGGAATGTTCAGGTTGAACATGACCTCCCTAAGATCCAGTGCCAGGCACCAAGGCAGATTTCTCTGTGTCCTCACACCTTCACACTCACCTGAAAGATTTTCCCAGGAGCTTCTGCATGACTTTCCTGTAAAACTCATCAGATTTATGGGTTTTATTCCTCCTTGGGAACGACATGTAGGATTAATGCATGTTGCTTTTATACTCTTTGTCACCTTTTATCCCCTTAGTGCTTTACTGTCTGGAATTTTTGTGCGTGAACGAGGCAGAATTTCCAGCTGACAAACTTCTCCTGAGCTTTCTTGGGAACACAGCTGATGTTGTCCCATCCAAGATGGTTTAAACCCTGTGGCTCCAGCAGAGCTGGAATGTCAGCTCATGTAAGGCTCTCCCCAGCTCCTTGGAAGGGATTTGCAGCTCGTTTGTGTTTCTGCACAGAGCTCTCCTGATTTATGTCCATCCTGGACATGCTGACATGAACTACAGCATCAGGAGATGCCCAGAGCTGATTTTTCCAGGGAAAACCTGGCTCACAGCAGCACAGCCTCTGGCACAGCCTTGCTCAGGTGACAGCCTCCCCCAGAGCTCAGGGCTCTAAACCCCATCTCAGAGTGGGCTTTGATGGCAACCCTTGAGGATGGATTTAAAATCTCTTCTTCAGGGGTGTTGCCAAATATTAAAAATCAATTTTCAGTGTTTGGTTCCTTCTCCTCACTGAAAAAGTTTAACAGGACTGGGATTGTTGCTGAGCTCTCAGTGAGAGCTGCTGAAACACAGGGAAAAGAACCTTTTATGAAATAATCCCCCTGCCTTCATTCTGTCACTGCTATCAAGCTGAATAAAGCCAGGAATTTAGGCCTTGATTCTGTAAAGCACTTAAATGAGTGTTCACTTTTTAGTGAGAGCACTTGCCATGGGCAGAGTCTGTTCCCATGTGGCCTTTCCAAAGGATTATTAGGTATTTTTTAGGATATACCTTTCAAAAGAAACTCCTCCTCCTCCTCCTCCCATAGTGTTCAGCCATCAATCTGTGCCTTCTGCAACAGAGCGAGGCCCAGAAATGCATTGTAAGGAAAGATAAGTGGATTTTGAGAAAGCCTTTACTGAAAACTGATTATTTTTTAATAGGAAACTGAGTATTCTGCTCTATGGACTGAAATTTGAGAGGTGGTTTGACTACAATAACCAAGATATTGCAGGGAATTGAAAGCACCTTTGCCAAACTTTCAGCTTGGATAATGTTAATCTGGAAATGGATAAGATGAATTAAATAAGAGTAGAGGAATAAGAATAGAATTAAGGAAAAAAGAGGCTAAAAAGTGCCTAAATTAAGTATTTTGTTTCTTGACTGCCCAACCCATGACTGTCCAAACTCTCATCACAAGTGGGGCTGCTTGGATAATGTTAATCTGGAAATGGATAGGATGAATTAAATCAGAGTAGAGGAATAGGAATAGGAATAGAATTAAGGAAAAAAGAGGCAGTGCCTAAATGAAGTATTTTATTTCTTGACTGCCCAACCCATGACTCTCCAAACTCTCATCACAAGTGGTGGCTTCTCCAGCAGTGTGAGGTCTGAGGAAGCAGCTCACAAGAAACTGCAGGGCAACTGGGGATGAAGCAATGTTATTTGTCATAATAATTACTAATCCCTTAAGAAAGCAGAACAATGTTTGGGTTGGATGTACGGAAAGATTAAAATTTCAGCCCGCACTTGAGCTTGATTCTTTTGATTGCAAGCTGTTGGTGTTGAGAAGCCCAGAGGACACCCAAAACTTGTCCTTTAGCAGACCCTTCCCCAGCTGAACACCCACCCAGCCCTTGGAGGGAATGCCCTCATCGGAAGCAGATAATCCTTCCCCAAACAAACCCTTCCTTCCCTTCTCTTCCTCTCTCTCCCAGCCTGGCTCTGTGCTCTCCTGCCCTATTGTGTTACATTATCATATCAAGTCGTGGCATGGCGTAAAGCAGCTTAATGTGCTGCAGGAATGCAGCTCTAGCTGCAGTAATCCCTGTCAGCTTTGCTTCCCGGAGCCTCTTCCATGGATTTTGGGAGAGGTGTGATCCATCAAAGCTTCTCATTTTCATATCTACCTGGTGTCGTGTTACCTAACCCTCCAAAAAACCCCTGTGTGCCATATCAAAGAGCAGCCCTGATTCCCAGAAGTGTTTTTGTTGGATCATCAATGCCTGCCTGCAGCCAGAGGAATGGCTTATCCCCAATTTTCCCTTTCCAGAGACCTGAAATGTGTCAAAGAGCTGCAGGGCCTAAATCCTGTCTCTGACAATGGAAATGGGATCCTCCATATAAACCTGGATGGTTTGCAAAGATTTTACCCACACCAGCACAGGGATTTCAATCCCTATAAAGAGTTGAGAAAAAAGCACCCGTGAGGTTTTTTTCTTTCAGACCAGTTTCTCCCATAAACATTTCTCTTCTACTTTAATCACACAGGAATTCCAGTGACATCTTTACTTCCCAGTAAAGTGCATGAGGAGGAATTCCTTATGTAACTTCCCTGCCTGAGTTGCATAAAAATTTATCCTGCCAAGAAAGTGAGTGCATTTTGCATGCATTTAGATGGGTTTATATGGCTTTTATTTCCCTCACTGGACCTGTTATCACATTTCATCCTCGAAAGTGGTTGGACTTCTCCTCATTTCTCCCCTTGGTGGTAGGGATGGTAACAGGAGAAGAGTACATTCTATTCTGGGTTATTTTTAGGTCTAAAATCAGAACATTTGAAGTCATAGCCCAAGTGGATTAAACAATTCAGAGTAAAGCAGGTCCCATTTCTGTGCTGTTTGTACAGCATCAGGGTCCTGGCAGATAACTACAGGCATTGTGTTAATGCAGATGATGACAAGAGGGGCTTGCTCTGCCCGCTCTCAAACACCTCAAAGCTTTGCCAAAATCCCCATTTTGAAGAAAGCTGGGACGTCAGATTTACAACTTCTAGAGGGAGAATGCTGGGGCTGAGGAGGTAAATTAAGGTCAGTTAGAGAAGGAAGAAAGCCTCAAGCTGCTGAGCTGTGTGCAAACACCCAATCCCAGATTCCTGCCTGGAAGAGGCTCCTCTGAATTAATCCTACAGGATGCTGTGAATTATTCCCAAGAAATGCCTCCTCCCAGAGTGGATCTGTGGGTGAAACATCCAACCTGTGCTGTTGGAAGAGCAGGAGGTGCTTTCCAGGTGCAGGAAGACTCCCACCTGTTGTTGATGTTAAATTCAGTTTTTCAGCTGTGTGGAACCATTGATTCACCCACATAAATTCCTCAAGGTACTGCCTCAGATGGGTTCTGCAGAGCCATTCTGGTCCTTCCAGTGGGAAATTGTCAATATCTCCCTCTTTGGCTCTGTTTATCCACAGGATAAGTGGGTCCAGTGCCACTGAGCCAAAATGGAGATGGGGTCTGGAAAGGAGTGAGCTCAGATCCCACCTGCTGCACAGCCAGATGGGATTTCCACTTTCTGGAGCCAGGCTGAGAGAAAACCACCTGCAGAACACCAGGATCTGCTGCTCCTGGGCCCCAGTTCAACAGGGAAACTCCAACAGAATTTCTCTGGTAGCTTTACGGACACTTCTTGGCAACTCCACGACATCAAACACCCGGATTTGTTTTGGTTTTTTTTTTTTCCCTCAAGAATAATTCCCCCTGGAATAACATCAGCCCAAGCCTTTCAAGACAATTTAGGTTGCAGTTGCCCAGACAGCAACAAACACTCAGGGCTCTCCTTCCTGCAGCAGCTTTCCCTGGACAGGGAGCGGGGTGAGCCCCATCCCACGCACGTGGGAAGGCATGCAGGGACAGAGGTGTGCAGGACTTGGGTGCTGAGGTCCAACAGCTGAAGTCATGCCTGTGGTATCACAAATATGAGAGCCCAAAACTGTTTCAAGGGTTTCCAAGCCAAACACTCGAGCACATTTCGTAGCCTTTGAAATCCATCTGGCCAAAAGCTCCTGACAGTGTGATCTATGAGGCTGTGGAATAGTTTCCCCAGGGAAGTGTTGGAAGGGCTATCATTTGAGTCATTTAGTGCTGAGGGGAATATACCATGGGGAACAATCCCTCATTAGCTGGACTAATGGAGCTTTCTGCTTCAAACTCTGGTGTTCCTACAAAAAAAAAAAAAAAAAAAAAAAAAAAAAAAAAGATCCCTTGTCTTCTCCTTGTTCTTCCATATGCTCCAATTGGCAGGGATGTGGGGCCATTGGCTATTTTGTAGCTTTTGTTTATAAGGCACATAAATTTATCAGAGGAGGGGGGTTTCATGTGTCAGGCAAAGTGTGGAGTGTCAAGAGCAATCTGAAGGAAAGAGTCCTGGGGATAAATGAAAGCCACATCCATTATTTGCTAAAAAGCAGGGAGACGTGTGAGTCCTTCCTGAGGAGCTAGGAGCAAGTTTCAGGGAATGAAGATGTGGAATCTGAGTGGAGCTGAGCCTTGAGTTCACCAGCCACCCATGGACAGCAACTGTCTGCATTTGGCTGGTGGATTCCTGGGACATCTCATCCTCCATTCAGATTTTTCCTGGGATAACACAATTGCTAATAACACAATTCCAACATGTCCTTTTCATCATGTGTTGTTCCAGATCAGTCTTTTTATGCCCCGGATGTGGAAGGATCGCAGGTCTGGTCCTCTGGGAACATCAGCACGGTGACTTTGAGGATCAGGCACCTGCTTTTTGGATGACAACTGCTCCCTTCCCTCGTGATCTTGCTGTGTAACCTTGGGAATGCCGCTTGGATTTTTGGGATCACTCGCTCTGAGGTGTGATTTAACATCTCATGGGTGAATCACAGTCCCAGCAGGCTGGATCCTCACCAGCTTTGCCTTATCTATGGAGAACACCGAGAAACCATCCCAAACTTTATTGCTAAGACCTAGGGCGGGTGTGATGGCCTTTCTCCTATGGAATGCATAAGTTTTCCAAGATCTGGTCACTCCAGAGAGCACCAACTCACTCATTTCTCCCTTGACTTTACCTGTCATAGGTGCCTCAGTGGCAGTGTGGCCTTTCAGAGCCAAGGAGGTAACACTGACATCACTCCAGGTTTTGCAGCGGATTTTTTTGGGCTATTTTTTTGCTTCCCAAAGTCTTGAATATTTTCCAGCCATGATGATTTTCCCTTCTGTGCTTCTTTTTTTAACAGTGGATTTTCCAAGTGGACAATCCCAAAGGTGGCCGGCTTCACGGGCGGGAAAAAGAAAAGAGTCATAGAGATATTTTAAATGCGACGCGAATTTTATGCCAAAAAGTGTCTTTTCCATATTTATAAGCCCCTGTCATCCCCTCTTCCTCCGCCTCCTCCTGCTTGAAAGGAAACTCCATTACAAAGGCAGGAAAGAACATCAAACAAACCTTGCTTGGCAGCCATGTCTATATGTGAAATTACTGTCAGAGTACAAAGGAAGACTCAAGATTTAGAAGGTAACATGTGACAAGAGAATGCCGTCCTTCTCAATGTCTTTACCTTTTGTTGGTGAGGGCTCGGAAGGGGTTGGTGGTGGTGCTTTTTTCTTTTGAGGAGGACTGTGCCAATTATAGAAAGACACAAATCACGGCGAAAGCCCCGCGGGCTGAGGGCGAATTTGGCTGGCTGGGAGCCCCTGATCCCAGCAGTGACTCCAGCCAGGGCTGTACAGGCACGTGCTCACCCTCAGCTCCATCCTTCAGGGCCACCCGAGGAGCAGCCGTGGTGTTTGATCCCACAAAGCTTTGATGGAGCCACTTTGGAGCTGCTGGGGGCTCTGGATGCCCTCAGCTCCCCTTGGTACGAGGCAGAATGTGTTTGGTTGAAGTGACCACATGTGCTTTCCGTGCAGCCTTTCAGCAAATGGCTTCTAGCAAATATGTTTTATTTCACTAGGGGAGCAAATTCCTGCTCCGGAATGGAAGTTATTCCTGCTCTGTGACTGGAAATTAATTAATGGGTCAATGTAGCCACGGTCTTGACGTAGATCTTCGTCTCATCTTTCTCTTCATCTTGGACAGTGTCTTTATTAGCTCTATTCTTATCCACGCTCTTGCAGTCCTGCTTTTTCTGCCAAAACAATACTCTTTTTCCTCGTTTCCCAAACGCTGCAGGAGAGCAGTGGAGCAGCACAGACTGCAGGTGCCCAGCCCTGGCAGGTGGGACAGGAGACATCAAACCTGCTGCTCTGCCCAAAAATTCAGGCATTCAGTTGAGAATTGAATATTCAGGTGTTTATAATTAAAAAAAACCAAAAAAACAACAAAAAAAAAAAACCCAAACAAAACAACAAAACAAACAGCAGGGATTTTATTAAAAACCACAGGATTTATAATTAAAAAAACACCAAATAATGGAATTGGCCACCCCGTTTGGGTGGATTGAGGCATCTGCCCTGTTTCTCCTCTACCCCACAGTCTCAAATGAAAGTCAAGCTGAGAACAATTCCCAGGCCCAACCCTAAACTTGTTTTCCTCTTCTGTATTTATGAAATGTTTGTATCTTTAATCTGCTTATCGCCCTGTGTGGTTCCATGGTCCATCCCCTCCTGGTCCCCTGTGCCAGGACCTCTGCAGGAGAAGCTGGTTCATACTTGGTGTGGCTTGCTCAGGTGTGAATCTCTCCCCTTTGTTCTTTGAAGGAACATTTTTTTTTTTCTAAAAGCAAGGCTTAATGCAAGAGACACTGTTAATCCCTCCTAGTTTTGAGGGCTATTGAACTCACCCGCTGTAATTCAAAGGTGAATTTAACTTTTGAAAGAATAGCAGCTTTCTTTTTGGCTGTTGTTGAAGCGTGGGTGCTACAAGGCCTTTCCTCCTTTATTTTAGGGATGGAGGCATTGTTTGCTTGGTTGTTTTTTTTTTTGAATACACAGTTGATCACGAGCTGCAAGTGACATTTGTTGACCTCAGGCCAGATATTCAGAAGCACCACACCGACTGTCTTGCATCTTTGGGAAGAACCATTGCCCTTCCTCCTCCTCTGAGAACAATAAAAATTGAGGCTTTTTCATTTTCCCTCATAGGAAAAAAACCCCTCTAAAAATCTGTGTGGGGAGGCAAGTCTGCAGGCCTGGTTTATAGCCCCTTTCCAGTCTCATCTGAAGTTTTTTTGAATGAGGTGCAAAAAAGTGGCTGAGAGCAGGGGGAAGGGAGGAAAACTCAGTTCTGTGCACACACACACACACACACAAGATGGAGACACTGGTTAGCAACATAAACAAAAGGTGGGTGGTAACCCCCGAGCTTTTTTTTTTTTTTTTTTTGACAGCCAGTGGTGGCAGTGATGAATTTGTGAAGTTATCTAATTTTCCACTGTTTTAATTAGAGGCCTGGGCTATGAGACCTAACAGCTGGGTTCTTTGTACTGCTTTCTGTTGCCTGACAGAGAAAAATTTCTGCTGTATCTTCAGCCAAGCTTTCAGTCTGACCTGAGCAAATGAAACTTCTGGGACTCATAAACTGTGGTTTCTGGGCAGATTGCTTTTTGAACTGCTCCTAAGCCCTCCTAACATGCAAAGAACACAAAAGCTCACAGAGTGAACTCCCTTTGTACTGCCAAGCTAATGGGGATGCTCATTAAAGAGGTAGGAGGGGAACAGGAGGGGAGGGAGGGACTCTCCCTGGCATATTAGAGGACTTATCAAGTGTAAAGTTTCTCCTGATCGGCCACAGCGGAGTTGGGGCCAGTTGGGAAGTTGTAAAGCTCAAGCCCTTGGAAGACAATGGCTTTGGTTGCAAAGCACGACCAGTTGAGAAACTTAATTTATGACTCAGCTCCTGCCAAGTGATTTTTAAAGCTTTACATTAGACTGGATGTGCATCACAGTTCATCACCCCTCTGCTTCTCAAGGCATGCACTGTAACCACTTTCTTTCACTGTAATCCAGGAGGAAAAAAATGTCAGAGGAATTTTTAGACCTGAATTCAGCTCAGTCTAAAGTCTTTGCTTAAATCCCATTGGAGTCAAAGGAATTAAGCAAGGCTTTGACTTAAAGCATATACTTAATTGCTTTGCTGAATCAGAGCCCATATTCTGATTTTCTTCCTCAGGAGCTCTTCAGAGTCAGAAATGTGTTTTCATCCTCCAAAGGCCATTGCCCCCTCTTTCCCCACCTGCTCAGCTATGGCAGATTTCCTTGGGGCTGTTTTGCTGCAGGAGTCAAAGACACTCGGTGATGACAAGGCCACTCAAGCCAATGCAACTTCAATAAACCAGAAAGTCATTTGATTTGCAAGGAACTCACTGGAATTTTTTTTTCTTTTTTTCTGTGAAGGCAGCTGAGTAATGACCCATCACTCAAGCAGCTGTGAAAGGAGAGCCCTTTACAACTCGGGGGTGAAGAATGGTGCCTTTAATTGCCACGATCTCAGGCCTGGCTTGGACAAAAAATTTCAGGCATGTCCAAGTGCTGGAGCAGATGGATTGTGCAGCACAGGGAGGGGTTGCAGGATTTCCACCCTCCACACAAGGAGTAGGACCATGGGCTGCCGCAGCACTGCAGCCCCACCAGCTCCAGGAGCCAGGGAAGGGACTGAGGGGGCAGCTCTTGTCAGATCCATGGCCACAGAGCAGCAAGGCAACCACCCAAAGAAACCTGGGAGCTGGGAGAGATTTTCCTCCTTGGATGGAGTAGTGCCTGGACCTCATCCACCCATTCTCCTTCACCCTTGAGACAGGGAGGCAAGAATGACAGTGAACTTGGTCAGAGAGTATGGATGAGCATGGTTTTGGCCAGAAATACCAGTTCAGAATTCTTACCAAACCCAGCTGCTTCCAATAAAAACCTTTGTTCCCTTCTGATAGGAAGTGGGTCTTTGTGGCACCACGGTCATGCTACTGTGTGATGCCTTCCCAGTGGTTTGCTCCATAAGTTTGGATCTGGTTTTATTGGGTGAATCCATCACTACAGAAGGGAATTCAGGGCCTGCAGTGTGTGAGGAGTGGGAAGGGAGACCACAGTGCTCCTCTGTCAGGGAGAATCTCCATCTTCATCTCCCTGACGGGCAGTGACAGCTTCTTGCACACACTGACTGCTGCTTTCCCTTATATGTAAAAAGAGAGGAGGGGAGAAATCCTCTTGTGACATTCCCTATTTGTCCTTAGGTGGATTCTCCCATGAAAAAGTGGAAATTTCATCTTCATCCAGTTCAGAAAGGTCACAACTCCCTCTTTATGAACTCTGGCTCTGCTGGGCAAAAGTTCTTGTATTTTGCCCTCGTGACTCTGGATTTGTCCCTAGTGTGTGGGGTGTGGTCTGGGCACAGCTGTGCCCACGTGAAGGCTTTGGGGAAAAGCAGGAATTGTGCCTCTCCTGAGGCTAATTAATGGGACAGTGCTGAGTGCATTTTAATGGAGGCCACTCTGTCGCCCCATGTGGAAACATCTGCACTTTTCTCTGGGATGAAGTGACGGCTGATGTTAAGCAGTTTGCAAGTCCCAGGTGCCAAAAGTCCAACTAAGATGGGATTTAAGCCAAATTCAGGTTGCATTCCAGGCTGTGATGAAAGGGAATTTTGAAACATTTGACTTCCCTGCAGAGCAGAAATTCCATTTCCCAATCATCTCCAAATAATCATTTAAAGATGGATTCTAAATTGGGATTGTTTTAATGTGTCATCTTGGTTTTAATTGCTTGGAGTTCTGAGTAAATGTTATCAGACCATCAGAGCCTGGGGATGGAGCAAGAGCCGGGTGGTGATTCAGATGGAATTGCCTGTTGCCAAAGAGGAAGTGCTGGGATTGGGATGACTCCTGCTCCAGCACAAGACAAGACAGTGAACTCTCTGTTTACAGTGGGCCACCGAAAGAATGGGATAATTGCAATTATCCCAGCGAAGCAGCCTTTTAATGACTGCTTCATTTTAAAAATACATATGTAAATCTCCGAGGAGGTGGAGAGGTGCCAATTTGTCCTGGCCGAGCCGGGGACCTTTTATCTCCTTCAAAGAGCTGGCAGCCCAGCCGTGGCAGCGTCGGGGCAGGCTGTGCTTGCTCAGCTCGTGAGTCACGGCACCGGCGTGCACAGACCACACCAAGGCTCAGCCCAGAGACCCCTGGAGCAGCTAAGGGATGGATACTGCTGTTTTTCCCTCTAATAATCTCTGAGGTTTTGCACAACAAGCAGAGTTCAGCTGGAGGAGTGTGCTCTGGGGAGATGCTGAGCTGTGGGTTCTTCTCATCTGCTGCACTGAGTGGTGAATTCTTCTTTTCCCACCCCATTTTTTCCCCTGCTTCCCCATTTCAGTGGTTTCCCTCTCCAAGGTACATGTGATCCATCTTCCCTGGGATGAAGTGATCCCATATTTATCCTGTCAGTCCAAGATACTCAGCTCTATGCTCTGAAGAATCTCTGTGTTTGGAAAGGAAAACTTCACTTATACTTTGTTATAATTCCCCCCTCTCAAAAGCTCCTGATGGTGAATTTCTGAAGAGGCCCAAGGAATCAGGAGCCAGCACCCTCTGGGTTGGAATTTTTGGACCCTTTAAAGACATTTGAGTGGAATATTCTTTGTCTAACATGTGGTCAGAGGTATCCAAAGGATCAACAACATGTTGAGAAATCAAGATTCTTGAAGGGATAAGACCTTCCCATGCAAATCCTGGCCAAATTCTGTGCTGTGAGTAAGCGAACAGGAGCTGTGCTCTTAATGCTGAATTTATTGGTCTTTGTGTTTCAAGGTCTCCAGTAATTACCATCATGTGACTGGGGTTCATGGACTTGGGAATGTTACACGTCCCACTATCTGCTGTGGGAGTGCTCAGACACACAACCCAAAAAGGCGCAGAAACCACAGATTTATGAGATCAGCCCTTTCAAGTGTGCCCCTGTCCAAGAAATAGGAGTTTCTAAATCACTCCTGCTCTCCCTTCTTCCCCACGTGTTGGATGGGCTCTGCTGAAGCAGGCACTGCTCCGTGATATTAATTGCTGGATTTAATAAAATGTGTTTGGAGAGGGTTGGAGGTTTGCCATGTCAACTTTCTAACTCCTCCTCTCTTCTCCACTTGTGGAGGGGAGGAAGCGAATGGCCACCTCTGGATGTTTGCCAAGCCAAGGGGATGGATCAACATGTTGGAGAGCATGGAAGCTCTCCTTGAAATATCCTAAAAATACTTCAAATCTCTGCCTGAGCTGGGGCTCCCTCGTTTCACCCATGGTTAGCATCCCCCTCCCACCTTGACATTTCCCCTCTGATTTCTTAGGGCCCAAAAGTGGCCATGGTGTGGTTGGAAGGGTCCCAAGGAGCAGATCTTCATGGAAATTGGGCACAGGTCCTCCAAATTTAACACTGTGAGGCAAGTTTCTAGGAAAAATAAAGCCCATCCACCTGTTAGTCACAAAGAGCCTTCCTAATTGATCCTGTAGTGCTGGGAACCCACAAAAGGCTTTGTGTGAGGTGAAATCCCTTTTTTTTTTTCATTCCCCAAACCAATAAACCACTCATTATTTGCAAAATCTGCTTTTTTTTTTTTTTTTTTTTTTTTTTTTTTTTTTTTTTTTTTTTAAATGAATGTTCCAAAAGGGCAGTTTGACTGTGAAGATGAAATAAAAGATACCAAAAAAATTACCATGCAGCATCCTGGTGCCTCTGCTCAAAGTACAAATTGTCTTTTAAGAAACTTATTGGAAATACTGACTGTCCCCTACCCGTGGGTGCAAAGGGGTCTGTTCTGTTGGCAGCTTTTGGTTGAGGATGCTGATATTTAACAGAGGGTTTAAATGCTGGGGGCTGTTTGTGTTCTTTAGGGTGATTAAGCAGCTGCTGAGCAGGACACATGGTTGAAGTTAAATCTGACTCTTGGTGCTTTGGTGCGTGGAGGTTTGGGGGTGATGCTCGTGTTGATGATGTGTTCAGCTACTCTCTGTCCTCCCCTGACTCATATTATTAATCTGAGGTCCTTTCCCAGCCCTCACTGATTCATTCCTTTGCTGTTTCTTCCTCAAACTTGAACTGTGGAAAACAAAACCCCCAATTTGGATTTTTCCTCTGTTAACTCCTGCAGAGGCTCATCCTTCAGGGAAGCATTTGAGTTTCTCCATAACCTTGGGATGATTTGCAGCAACAGACAGCAAAACCAGGAATTATTTGAATTATTTGGTAACCTCATGTCAAAATACTGTGGATACAACAGAGTGGATTAATCTCCATTGCTGCACTCCTGCCTTTTCCCTCCTCTTGCCACATTATTTCCATCCCTTCCCTTCCGCTGGCCCTGGGACTCGTCTGACCTGGCTGAGCCAGAAACTGCTG
Organism: Onychostruthus taczanowskii; assembly: GCF_017590055.1. NCBI lineage: Eukaryota > Metazoa > Chordata > Aves > Passeriformes > Passeridae > Onychostruthus > Onychostruthus taczanowskii. Next base: position 11,720,281 of record NW_024499017.1, on the reverse strand, counting down.
GAAAAGTTTTGTAGGACTCATTTTCCTGCTGATTCAATTAATTAGGGAGTCAATTAATCAATGAATTAGGGAGTTTGGTGAGTTGTGCCTAGGGATGAGTGAAAAGCAGCTGCATCCTCACACCCCCTGTCATGACTGGGGTTCAGGTGTTGAACTAAAAAGCTCCAGAGGGTTTTGCAGTGAATCTTGCTGCTCCTGGATGGTGCCTTTTTAAAAATATCCAATGGATTGGGATTTTCCAGTTCTGGTGACCCAACAGGGCAGGGCCATGAGTGGCCCTGGGGTTTGGCAGAGGTGGGAGGGAGTAGAGTGGCTCCTGGTTAGTTTTAAAACTGGTTAGTTTTAGTGCTAGAGCATATTCATCTAACTTTTCCTGCTAGAGAAGCTTGCAGAATACTGAACTTTGCACTAAATTGATGAATTTGCTGATAACTGAGTGTTTTAAAGGCTGAGTGGATCCTGGCTAACTGCCTGTTTGCCTTTTTATTATGTGTTGTTTTGCTTTTTTTTTTCCTTGCTTTTTTTTTTTTTTAATTTAGACTTTTAATTTTACAAATCTCCTTTCCGAAATTGCCAAACCTCTTTAAAGTTCGATATTCTGTTCCATTCAATTTACAACTCCAAAATTCCTATTTCACCTGCCACTGCGAGTTCACTTCCATTTTTATTGGAGCCTTTCAATTCTCCATGATTTTATCCCCCCTGAAGTTCTGTGCCTGAATGCATCACACCAAGTTAAACACAGGAATATTTCTGCCGTGCACCTTCAGCAGAGAAACTTCCATTACTCCTGAGAAGAAACCCAGGACTAATTCCCTCCCTGTCCTTAGCCAAGACACATTTTCTGCCTATAGGACACCTGTCAAAGAGGAACAGACTTTTTAATAAAATAAACAAAAATCATTTGGTGAGAAAACTCAGGGAAGAGAAAGAACCAGCCAAGTCCCGGATATCCTGGACAGAAGTTTTCATGCTTCCTTCAGCTGTCTTGAAGAAAAATATCATCTCTTTCTGGCCAATTCCAGTTTTATTTTCAGCCTAAGGAATAGCTGGAGAGCATAGATGAAATTTTCTTTCTTGCCTAATGTAATCAAAGGCTTAGTGGACAAGGTAAATGATGGCACGAGCTATAATTAAATGTTCCAGGGCTTGAGGTGTCTGACTGATCTGAATGTCAAAAGCGGGGTGAAAAATGAGCTGGAACGTGGGCAACAGACCTGCATGGAGATGTTCCTTCCCTCCAGGAGGGACCAGGAAGGAAAGGTCACATTCCAACAGCCCCAAAACGTGGTGATGCTGGGGCTGGGCTCCCAGGGGCTCCGTGGGGCTCAGGAAGGACTTGGGGCTCTGCTGGGGCAGGGCAGGAGGATGAGCTGAGCTCAGCTTCGTGGGGAGGGAAGTGCTGAGCAGAGCTGAGGGATCAGCCTGTGACCTGAGCTGGGATCCTGGCTCAGGGCAGCCCTTGATGTCCCAGGCAGAGTTTTGGCCTCATTCCTTTGTGCCTGCTCGGGTACCCATAAATGAGTTTTATAAAAAGACCCTGTATCAAAACCTCAGCCAAAACCTCTCTAATTACCTCTGATACTGAGCACGGGCATTCAAAATCTCATTTGCAGCCTGCTCCGAGGTCCCTGGCCCTGTGTCTCAAAGCCCAGCACCAAATGAGGCAGAAGATGGATGCAGGCAGGATTAATCTGGTGGTTTTGGGGCACACTCCACCCCTCTTTAGTTCCCACTTGGCTTTTTCTTTCTGCCTTGACCTTGGTGTGCCTTTTCCCTGCCTGCTGCTCTCTGAAAAACACCGTGCCCCTAAAACTGCATCTTAAAAAATAAAAAAAAATCCCAGATTCCCTGTTCCTAATTCAGAAGCTCAGCTCAAATCAGGCAAAGAAATTGAAACAAAGACCAGAGCAGCTTAGACAAAACTGAATTGCTGCTTATTTTAATTCACCGCAATTTTCCTGCAAGCAGCTCTGGACGTTTTATTTGTGAAATTTTCAAGTGTGAAATTACCATAATGCAGGGAGGCAGAGGCCAGAGCTGGAAACTGTTTACCCACAAGTTAAGAAAATGTTTTTGCAGTTGGCTGATGTTCAGTCCCATGAATAATATTTTGCAGAGGAGTTTGCTCCCTGATTAGCACAAAATGCTCTGTGCATGTCGAGGAGAAGCTTTCTGGTGGCTCTGCAGGTTTTTGAAATCCCTCCTGTTCCTCGGAATATCTGGGTTTGTCCTGGAACCCAAGCAGTGCAGAGGAGGTTGGATGGGCAGAGGAAAAGTTGTTTTATCCTGATTCCGAGCAGGGTGTTATCTCTGAATCAACTCTCTCATTTCTCAGAAAAAATTAAAAATTATTTAATTACTCATGGGTGGGTGGAGCCACCGCTGCACTCTGGCTCTTCTTGAGCTTGAAACCCTTTAGTGCTCAGCCTTTCCCCCCTCTCAGAAAGAGTTTTGCTACTTGAGCCTAATCCTGGTTTAATCTTGGGAGAAATCAGCAATCCATCCCTCAATTCACTGGCTTTCCCAGTGATTTGTCAGGATTCAAATTTGGGTGGGAATTTCCCATCCTATTTTTCTCACCATTGGAGAAAGGCTTTCGGCAGCAATTTTAGGATTTTTTTGCTGTTCTTCAACCCTTCAGAAACGGCTCCTGTGCACCCAAGAGCCTTTGGGCCACCAATGAAGGTCAGCCAGGGTAAATGCAGGTTTGGAGCCATGATCATGTGAAGATTTCATGGAGTCACAGGATCATGGAATGATTTGGATTGGCTGCAAGGGACCTTAAATCCCATCCCCTTCCACCCTCTGCCATGGTTTATGTCCATCTAAAATCCAAGCCAAGCTGGGGCAATGCATTGATCAGGCTTCTATGTCCTGTCCTTATTTTATCCATTGCTCTTATAGGATAAAATGTTTCACTCTCTCACAAGCTCAGAAGATATCTCAATTTTACATCATTCCTGGATAAAAATATTTACTTTTTCTGCTCAGAGATAACAACTTCCTGCACTATTTTGCATTTCCCTCCCTTTCTCTATATTCTTCCCATCACCCAGTTTAGCTTTTAGCTGAGAAATTTATTCTGTTGCAATTATTAATGCCTGGGTCTGAGTGGAGCTGGTGACAACAAAATTGAGGGACCTGTACATGGAATTTTTGTGATATTCCCATTGAAGGAACCTAAAGAACAAGAAGAGGTCTCAGGCTGAGAGAGATTTCAAGCTTTCTGAGTATCTTCAGCATTATTTGCAGTGATAGAGGCATTTAATTCAATAATTGAAGGATATAAAATTGAGATAACTTCTGAGCTTGTGAGAGAGTGAAATGTTCTATTCTTCAAGAGCAATTGATAAAATAAGGACAGGACATAGCAGCCTGATCAATTTAATAAACTACAAATTAACCCGAATTTGTAGTTTAAGAGAATGGAGGCATTTTTGGAGCGCAGTCAGGTAAGAACAGGGGGAAATCAGCAAATCCGACATTTCCCTTCAGTCCAAAGCCAATCAAACAGTTGTCAATAAAATTCCCTTTAGTTCTTCAACTTCCTTTACCTTTCCAGAGGGAAAGCAGTCTCTGGAAAAATGGAATGAGTGAGGAACTTGGAAAAAAGGCATCAGAAGGCATATGGGGATGTGTTTAATTCTTCAACTTTTCACTAAGAAAAAAAAGAAAAAAAGAAAAAGAAATTTCTGAACATTTTGACAGATGCCTTTTATTTTTACTCTAATTAACCCAAAAAGAGGATTATTTATTGATATATTTCTGATTTTTCTGTTTTTCCAGCAGCATACAAAGCATGCCTTGGGAAAATCCCTGCAGGAGCTTTGGCCAGGGTATCCTCAGCTGTGCCCTGTGCTTCCTGCAGCTCCGTGGGGAACCCAGGCTCCTGAACAATGGGCTCCAGCTCCCAGCCCTGTGTACAAATCCCGTGTACAAACACAACATCAGCTGCACTTTCTCAGCCCCAATTGTTTGGAGCTGCCTGAAAACTTCCTACTGAGCAAAAGGATTCAAATGCCCACAGTGGTTTCCCTCCCCCCAACCTGCTTTGGGTCTACAAAACAAGTCCATCAGTACAATTTGGGGAAAAAAATCTCTACAATGGGGGCACCTTGTTATTTCCTGGTGGCTTTGCACCCCGTGCTGGCTCTGGGAATCAAACATTTTTGAGTTTATTAAGATGGTTGATTGGGCTGGGCAGTGAAAGGTTTGGGGTGAGAGAGAGGCCTGAATGGGCACTAAAGGATGGCAGAGAAGCAGGAGGGAGGGGATGGGAGTGAAAGCAGAGGGGTCAGAGCAGGGAGACAGCAGCAGCACTGGGAATGTGTGCTGAGTCTGTCTGTGCCATCTTTGGGCTGGGATCACCCTCTGGATGATCCTGGTAACCCCACTCCTGCAGGAATCCAGAGCTGAGGCATTTGCCTCCTGCTCTCTGCTCCATCCCTATTCCAGCAGCTCTCCCCCAGCAGGGCTTTCCAGAGGGAATCTGCTTTTGCCAATTTCCAGAGGTGCAGGGATTGAGTGGGGAGAAGGAGGATGAGGAACAGAGCACCACAGAGCCATTCCCTGGGAAACACCCAGCTCCTTCCCCAGGAAAGGCAGCTCCTAACTGGGGCTCCTCTGAATTAATTAGGGGCTGAATTTCTCCATTTTCAGGGAAATGTAAAAGTCTAAAGAAACATTCTTGGCTGAGCAGAGTGGGGATGCTCAAGGTCTGCTCCAGTTGTGTCTATGGAGTTAAACTGGAATATGGGATTCCTGCATGGTCACTAAAGCTGCAGACAAATGGCTAAAAGAGAGTTTGCCTCACTAATTACCAGATTTTCATCAGTTACTGTAATTCTGTGATTAAGCAGACAGAAGTGGCTCTGTCCTGCACAAACCTTCCTTCTTTGAGGCTGCTCCTTCTCAGAAGCATCCTCAGCTCGTCCCTGCCCATCCTGCCCTGAATCCAGGCACTGGTTTCATGTTTGTTTTCCCTCCTGTTGTGAAGGAGCTGCACAGCTCCTTATTTCTGATTTTTCCTGGCTTGTTTGTGCTCTCTGCAAAGCTAGTAATTAAGATGGCATTTGATCAACTGGCTGAACATTTCCTGAAGCAGAAGCAGGTAGATGTGTTGATGTATTTTTACTTTGAACAGTCTGGGCAAGGCTGTTTTCTCAAGGCTGGACCTCTCTGACAAACTCTTGGAGGTTTGGTCCATGTTTATAATACACAAATACATTGAAAAGAAACAAGAAAAGATAAAAAAATACCCTCCAGTCCTCTGTGAAATTGAAAGCAGAAGGCTGGGGCTGTCTGTGAAAAACTGGAAGATTTCCTCTGGAAATCCCAGGCAGAGGCACAAAGTGGTGCCATCTGCCAGCCCCGACTCTTCCAGGAGCAGCCAACCTGCAGCTCCTGCTTCCCATGCCAGCTCCCAGCTGCTGTGGCACTGAGCCATCAGGAGCTGCTGGGTCAGGCCCCTGGGTCACTCCAGGTCCTGTCTGCAAGCTCAGCCTGGCCTCATCCTGCCCAGAGCCCCTGGGGGCTGCTGCAATCCCCCCAGGCTCCCCTCTTCCCACGTTTTTCCAAAATGGGAGCAAAGTCTCGGCCAAATGAAGTTTTCCCTGTGGTCTGCAGCTCTGGGCAGGTGGAGTTACTTCTGTTCCTGCATTCCCACCTCTCCTCTTGATCCCTTGACACAGAGGGATGAAGATCTACCTGCTGTGAGTCCCTGTGGATCCTGTCCCACCTGGATCCAGCCCTCCTCCCACTGAGCGCTTCCAGCCGGGATCTTTCCTGAAGAAACCTGGGATTATCAAGTTTTGGATTAGCAGTCAATTTCCTGAGTTTCTCAACATCATAAATGAGGTCAAAAAGGTCTTTTTGAATGGAACCCATTAATCTCCTTGTTGTTAGCAAGGAAATGTTGAAAAGTGCAGGTGTTAACAGTTGCCGTGTTATTTTTGGGAGAATGTGAACTGAAACACTCACAGGAAGCGTAGTATTCCCCTGCCAGCATCCTGGAGTATTATTTTAGGCAGCAGAACTGAGGGTTATGTGCAGGATTACGCTTTCATCACACCTTTAGGGCTTGAGCACGTTGTGTGCAAGAATTCTGCCTGGAGCGTTTCTTTGCTCTGTCTCCTCTGTTTTGGAAAAATGAAAATAATCCCCGTGGTGGCCATCAAGGAGCAGCAGCATCGTGGTGCAGCTCCTGGGTAAAAGCAGGACAGAATCCAGTCCCTGGATCACAGAATGGGTCACAGAAGGGATGTGCTTCAGGGATCATTTCAGCTTCCTCCAAAACACAGCAAGGTGTGGGCATCTGTTCTCTTTGAAAGGCTTCTTCAGGAAAAGCCTTTTTACAAATACACAGCTGGAAATGAGCCCAGGTGGGAGCTTTGGGGTCTGGATCCAATATCCAGCCTGTGTGCTGGCTTTGGGAGCAGATTCTGCAGAGGGGGCAATAAAGGAATGGGAAAGGGTCAGGCACGTGTGGAGGTGAAGTGATGGGATGAGGGTCCCCGAGAAAATCAGAATTCGGGAGAGTTTTAACCAGCAGCTTTCTGCTGCCTCCTTCTCCACATTCTTCTGCTAATTGAATTCCCAAGCCTTGTAGCTAAAGTAAGATCCATACTCTTATAGCAACAACACAAGCTCGTGTTTCAGGCACACATCTAAATATGTTCACCACTTGAAAGGTTTCCAAAACATGGCAACTTCTCTGTGTGCAGTGGACAGAGCTGTAACCTGTTCTGGTGGCAAAGAAAACGAGAAAATCAGAAAAAAAAGACTCAAATTATCATGAGGGGCAATGAGTAATAAATGAAATGATGTGACTGAAGCCCGGATTTTGCAGGTATTGCTGGTTTGCTGTGGTGTAGATGTGGAATTGTTTGTTCTTGCAAGGAATGACCTTATGTGGATGGCCAGACAGAGTTAACAAAGCCACATCACAGGGGAAATGTCAGCACTGGTGGCTCAGTGAATGTGCTGGCTGCAGAAACTTTCCCCAGTGACATTGGGTGGTTATAAAAAGCAGCATCTCCACAGAGATTCAGAGGGAAACCATCCAGGATCCCTGAAGAAATTAATGACCCTCGAAGATGAAGGGCTTGAAGTTATTTTCTGGTATAAAAAGGCTGAGTGGAGGAGCAGAACCACCCCAAAGCTTCCTATTTGTTTGCTTTGATTTCTCCTCCTTTTAAAAGAGTGGTGGCTGGAGCTCTCCAGCCAATGGAACCGATGAGGAAAAGCCATCTGGATCCTGATGAGGTTTCCCCATCAGCTGGTTAAAATCCAGAATAATCAAACTGGAATCTCACTGAACATGGAAGAAATTCTCTTCCCATCCCCACCAACCTGTCCTGCACTACTGCTCTGGCAGACCAAGCAATTTTCCACAGAATATCTGGAATTTGAGGTGGGTTACTCATAGCCAGGCACTTTTCCAAGCAGTTCTTTATCGGCTATGAGGGGTTTTTTTGGGATTTTGTGGAGTTCTGACTAACAGAGGAGGCAGAGCTTTTAGATTCTGCAGAAACATTCTTGGCTGAACAGAGTGTGGATGCTCCAGGTCTTCTCCAGTTGTGACTTTAAACTGGGAGATGGGATCTCTAGGTGGTCACTGAAGCTGCAGATAAATGCCTAAAAGAGAGTTTGCCTCACTAATTAGCAGTTACTATAATTCAGTGATTAATCAGGTGTGTAAGAGAACTCCCTTGGTTTTAGTGCTGACACAGAAATCCCAGGAAAAGAAAGATTTTTGGTAATGTGTTTATCAAACAGGAGGAAAGGCCCATAATATAATGAAGGCAAATGTACAATACCAGCCAAATCAAAGGTTTTATCGTGACAGCAGGTTAGAAATGACTCCAAATTTTCAGCCCTATAATTTCTTAGTGTTTTAAATGATGTTTCTGAGCAGGATGATAGGAAAGGATCCCAGCCCACCAGCACTGTCCTGTTCCTGATAGGGAACCCCTGATTGCTGCCCACAATCTGAGGTGGAGGGAGGATAATTTCCCAGGAACCAAAGCCATAAATACTCTCTTTCACCTTCAATGGGATTCATAAAGATACTCCCTTCTCTTAAATGCACTAATTCAAAATAACACACTCACTCCCCAGCAGATTTTTTTTTTTTTTACCTGACATCTGTTCCAACATCTGCTGAGCAGGACAAGAATGAATCACATTACACTGATTGTATTTGCTTAATTCTACCATGTAGTCTTTGATCCACATGAGGTGGACATGCTGAGCCAGACACCACGAAACCCAAACTGCAATCCGGGAGTTCTTGCACCAAACAATTACAAGGCCCAGATTTTGATTCTTGGCTGTATGGACACAACAAGGAGAAAAGTCATTTCTTGCTCACAGGCCTCCAGATTCACTCTCTGTGTGTTGAGGGAAAGATTTTGCCTCTTATCACTCAAGTTTTTTTCCCATAAAGGAGTCTGCAGCTGGCTGGAGTTTTCCTCTGGATGTGGGAAGGTGCTCCCTGCTCCCAGGTTTTGCTGATTCCCCAAAGGACACCCACATTTGTCACCCACACTCTGCTTCCCCAGGGTTGTTCCCTCATCAGAGGTTCCAAAACCCTCATTAAGGCTTCAGAAGGGTGGGAAATCTTTTCCTTGTGGCACCATTCCGAAAGGGATGCTGCAATGAGAGGAGGATCAGAAGCAATTTGATTTTTCCTGTGTGTGCCATAACCTTTGGCACTCAGTCTGAACAAGCTCCAAAAAACTCTCCTCCACTTCTCTGTAGCATTTCCAGCAGGTGCCCCTTCCAAGGGGCTGCTTGGGATAATCCCCTGACTCCAAAGATTTCTTTTGATTAAAAAATAAAAGGAGGAGGAAAGAAGAATTAAAAGTCACCACAGCCAAGCTCTTTTTATTCCATGGTTTTAATTAGGCAGCTGGGAAGAGACCAAAACTGAGCTCCAGCACATTTGGAAGCACCTCAGGCAGCCATACAAATTACTGAGTTAAAACTAAATGCTGCAGAAATCCCATGGATTACGTGGAGGCCCAAGTAAAGCTTCATGGAACGAGTCAGAAGAGGAAAAAGCTGTTTTTATTTACATTTGCTGAAGTGCTCACTGGGGTGGGATACACAGAGCAGAGAATTAGAATCTGTCTGTAGTTTTTTAGATGTGTGGAAGCTGATTTTTTTCCCTAAGATGGCATCAAAACTTTCAGAGTCCAACCCAGAGGACTTCAGCTCTAGAAAAAAAAGCTGGGAGGACCAAAGTGAGCTCTCCCTGTCCAGAGCATCTTGGCTGTTTCCTCCTGGAATATGTCATGGCAGACTGGCAATCCTTCCCTAAGGTTGCTTTTACCTTAATTAAGACACAATTTCTTGCCCCACAGGGAGATCAAGGCACAGAGGTGGAGGAGATGCAAACCATGGGTTAGGGTGTCCTTTTTGAGCAGATATGTCCATAGGCAGGACCTCAAACCATCCCTGATCTCTCTAGGTTTCCTCATTTCCACACAATTTTCCTTTTATTCCTTTTTTTTTGTTGCCCAGATTTTGAGGGATGCTTCCACTCTTTCAAAAAAGATCTGCCCAAAAATAGTTAAAATTAACAGAGAGAGAGACAGAGAAACAAGAAAGATAAAATCTTACTGCAGAAATTACCTGGTCATCCTCTTTTTCTCCACCAATTTAAAAGAGCAAAAAAAGCCTCCATAAAAAACAATGTCCGGGGAAACTAAACTGTCTTTGGTCAAAATCTTGGTGTCATGGAACGAGGAAAATGTGTGTGGAATAATTTCCAGCTAATTGTAATTGGGATATCACTTATATTCCCTACAGGTTTGTGCCTGGAGCAGTGGATGAGGAGCTTTTTGTGCCATCAGCATAAATCCAAGGAAAACGACAGCAGATGTTGGTGACACTTTTTGTTTCCATCTTCCGCTTTTTTGTTTCGTGTGAGGGATCCCAGCGCTCTCCAAGGAGGGATGAGGGATTGGAGGACATTTCTTCATCCTGACGTGTTTGGGTGTTTTTTCCAGCCAAGTTTCCTTGGTTTTGTGTTGCTCCCTCACTCCTTTCCTGGTACAACTCACACAAATAAAGCTGTTTATAGTGCCTAAGGCTCCTCAGAAATACAACAGCAGGGCTGGAAGAGTTTCCTGGAGCCTTCTGGTGCCTTCCAGCCTCTTGTGTTTAGGCATGGATGTGCTTTGAAAGGGATTTTTGGTTCCTTTCAGCCTTGGGGGGTGTTTGGAAGGACCTTGGAAAAAGTTTGGGAGCTGGAGCTCCATGCCTCTGGTGTCTGGAGTTCACCTAAGTGGTTCCTCCTGGTCTCCCTCTTCCCACTTTTCTGATTCAGGATTCATTTAAAAATCTTTTTTTTTTTCACAACACAGAGACTCCCTTTGGGGCTGGAGCGTTGGGAATTGGGATTGCTCAGTCTGGAGAAGGGAAAGCTTTGGGGTGAGCCAGTTTCAGCCGCCCAGGGCCTCAGGGCCCACGAGGAAGGAGGAGAGAGGTTCTCTGCAAGGGCCTGGAGAGACAGGACAGGAGGAAATTGCTTCCCACTGAAGGAGAGTGAGTTTGGATGGGATATTGGGAAGGAATTCTTGGCAGGGAGGGTGAGGAGGGACTGGGATGGAATTCCCAGAGGAGCTGTGGCTGTCCTTGGATCCCTGGCAGTGCCCAAGGCCAGGGCCTGGAGCAGCCTGGGGCAGTGGGAGGTGTCCCTGCCATGGCAGGGGTGGGATAAGATGAACTCTAAGCTCCTTTCCCACCCAAACCATTCTATTATTCTCTGATTCTACCCCATAAAATCAGAGCCTGCCTTTGGGCTTGACCATCGTAGGCAGACTGAGACTCAGATGCTAAAACCATGGGATAACTGAGGCTGGGAGGGACTCCTGAAGTTCTCCTGGGCTGTCAGAGCCAGAGCAGCTTTGATGTTGCACAAGGTTGCTCAGGTCCATGCAATTCCTGGTAGTCAGTCATCCTGGGAGACCTCCTGCCAGAGCTGGCAGGGATCAGCTTCTTCCTGGCACAGAGGCTGAGCACTTCAAGCATTCCAGAAAAAGCCAGATGGTTTCCTCAGCCCTCCTTAGAGGAATCTCCTGGCTGGCTTGGAGGCAGTTTAACAGAGGGACACGGTGGGATGAAAATTCCAAAGGGAACACCTTGCCCTGCTCAAGAGGAAGAGAAAAAAAATTAATTATTAAAGAAAACAGAGATAAATTGGCAGTGAAACCATCCAAAAGCAAGGCAGATCCAAAGGAATGACAATTCCCTGTTTGTCCACCAGCCAACTCCCATCCTCAGGATTTCAATTACCAACCTCAGTGCCTGGAGGTGGCAGGAAAGGCTTAAATTGTTCCACGTGGAGTTGCAGCTCGGAGAGAAGAAAAGGGATTTATTTTTCCTAACGGGAATGGGGTCACGGTGATTTCTCCTCCCTGGAATCCTCTCCACGGACACGCTACGGGGGGAAGTGTGGGTTCTGCTTGGGATTCCAGGGAATTTGCTTTGAAACCTTTCAAAATGTCTCTGGAAGTAAGAAAAATGTTCCCATTCATTAATGCTCTGGAGCGAGGGGGAGGGAGGGGAGAGGGAAAGTCCATGGTCAACTGGAATAAATGCAGCATTGCTGGGATCAGAGGAAGAGGAGAGGCAGAGGGAACCAGCATTTTTCATGGGGAAATGTTACTATAGAACAAAAAACAACACGCTGCGGACTCACTGCTCTTTCCAAGGTAAAAAAGGAAGTTTATTTTCTGACTCAAACACTTATAGATTTCCAAAGGTGACAGTGGATTGGAGGGCGAAAGTGCCACCTCTCCAATGACACTGGACAAACCAACAGCCCATCAAATTTCTCCTCCTCCAGAAAAGAATGCAAAACAATAAGTTATTTGCAGAAAGTGTGTGAGAAAGTTCGTTACAAGAATGTAAACATCAGAAGGCTTAGAAAATCTTTAAAAATCAGGGCGACAGAGAAAGAAAAGAACTCAACTTTCAAAGGAAAGGGCTTGCCAGAGCTCAGGGCAGCCTTTTCATTTTTATTATTATTCTAAGTGGTTGGAATTCAAAGTGATCTCCTCAGATGTATTCCACTCTGTGGGTTTGGATTCCTGGCTGGTGGCTGCTGCTGAAGTGGTTGGAACCTTGAGAAGATGGGAGAAGTGACATCCCCACCCAGCACATCCCACCTCTGTCACCTTCTCTCTGTCTGATTTATCTCTCATAAGCTGAGCCTGGCATTGATCTTACCCTCTGCAAGGACTCATTAAATCTACACGTGCATATATTTATATTTTTAAAAAATAAAAACATTCAGAGAAACTTTCCTGTTTTTCTAAGCATTGAAGCTTGCACGAAAAGTATCACCACATGAGGAATTTTTTTTATTATTAAAGATATTTCTAGGTCTGACTTAGACTCTGGTGGTGATCTTTACAAACTATTCCCATTCCATTTTACTCACATTGCTCCATGCTCACTGGTTTTTAGTGAGTTTATTAATAATTAAGTTAATAAAAGAAGAAATTTCTGATAACATTATTAATTTTTCATAATAAATATATCATTAATCTGAGCCCTCATAAGGATCAAGGCATCAGAGAAGATTTTTTTAACTTGCCAAAAAAGTGGGAATGGTGGACCCTGAAAAAGTTGGAGAATTTTGGTTCTCATTAAAAAGCTGGATAAATTTGTTTATTCAGAGAAGTTGGTTGTTGATCCAGCACCTGAAATCACCTCCATCCAGCTGAAATTTTGTCAGGAATGTTTTTTCCTTTGGGTTGTGTCCTGCAGGGAAAGTTCTCCTGAAAATAAGAACATGCCTTGTGCCTGCACAAATGCCCAGCCCTGTGCTGCTGCCATGATTGACACCTGTCACTCAGAAAGGCAGGGGCTCCTTCTTTTGGGATCAATCCCTGAATTAAGGAGGGCTTGAAGGGAAGGAGGGAAGAGGAGCGGAGCTGGACCCTCTTTAGGATCAGTCTGGCAGAGCTAAGCCAGGTTTATTTGCTGGGATGTCACATTGGGTGGGGCTGGAGAGGAGCTGAGGCTTCCCAAGAGGCAGAGCTGGATTTTACAGTTTTTCCCTAACAGATTTTAGATTTTCCCTGCATCCATAAACGAGGAAAAATCCATAAATGAGATAAAATGGGATAGCACCATCCCCAAGCTTCTCCTGGCCCTGGGAAATCAGTGAGAAAGCTTCCTTCCATGGATTTGGGAAGGCTGGGGAGGCCCCTCTGGCCGTGCTGTTGTCAGGGAGATGCTCAGGCCCTGCCTTGACCCCGCTGCAGATTTCACACTGGCCGTGCTAATGGGAAGGAGAATTCCCCAGGGGATCCTAAATGTGTCTGTCCCTGCTGTGTCCAGGCCATTCCTGCCAGGAACAGCCAGGGATGTGCTCTCCAAAAGGTGGGACCATCCAAGCCCTTCCCATGGATCTCACCCTGCTCCAGCAGCAGAATTAGCCCTGGATGCACTTTGCAATTTGCTTTTTTTTTTTTTTTTGCCTAAAAAACCCAAAAACTCTGTGTATTGCAAGTTGGAACGTTGCAAAAAACAAAAAAAAAATAATAACCAACCCAAACATAAAAGCTCAGAAATCAAAGGTTTCCTGTTATAAATAATCTTGTATCCCTCAGGCACTGAAGGGGAAAATATAGCCAAGATTAGATTAAAAGATTTTGGGGGCTTTCTGTGGCTATTTTTTAATTTAGGAAAAAAAAAAAGTCTAAAAATAACTTTGGTTGGTGGGAGGTTGAGGCAAATGTTTCTTTGCTGTTTTGGAATATGTTTGCTAGGATGGAGTGTCAGTTTGTCCTTCTGGCACAGGAATTCCAAATCCATATGTCTGCACTTCCAGGGATCCCAAATCTCTTTGCCTTTTCCAGAATGAAAATTTCACACTGGCAAACACACAGCACAGTTCTGCAGGATTTGATCCCTTGAAAAACCAGTCACAAACCAGGAGGAGCTTTAAACCAGCTGAGAGCCAAAAGTGCTCAAGGGCTTTTAGATATAAATATGCTGATTTTTATTCAAAATTTGTCATTCTTTCTGAGTGGCAGCAAAGAGTGGATTTTTAGACTTCTTTGTGCTCTCACTACCCAAAACATCCTTAGGCCAGTTTTTTAAATTGTAGCTATGAAGTGTAAAAAAATATTTTTGTTTTAGAACCACAGCCTGAACATTTAATTTGAAATTTCCAGCTTCTAAGAAATAATGAGTAATTGTTGCTTACAACCTTAATCTGCCACTCATGATCAAATGTTTATCAAATCTACTTTTTTTCCAAGTTGTAATTTAGGATTCACTCCAAGTGTAAAAAAAGCTGAGAGACATTGAAAGTTATTGTAATTTTCTTTTATTATTTCTTTTATTATTTTCCCTTAATCCACTACAGAGTGTATTATTTCTGGGCATATAACTGCTACCAGGAAAGTCATCACCTTGCTAACGTGTTTTCTGTAATAAACATGAATTAAAATGTCTGCTGGTTTAAACAGCAGCGTTTTCTGTGGTGTCCCATTATAAACACCCTGTGGATGAAGGCAGGTGCAACCTGAGCTGGGAAAATGTAGTTTTGTCCTGGGAATGGCGGGGAAATGGTTCTGATCCTTCTGCTGCAGGCACAGAAGGAAGAAATTGGACAATTAATGAGCACCTGGGATGATGTGGGAAGGTTGGGTTAACTAAAAGGGCTGATTAAACCTATCCAGGAAATAAATAGGAGCAAGGAACTTTGTCTTTTCCATCTTGACCACATCTGATTCACACTCTGCCTGATCCCTGTGGCAGACATGAAGTCAAATATTCCTGACAGACCCAGGAGGAGGAAAAGAGGAGGCAGAACTGGACTCAGGCCAACATTTCCCAACCTTTCAGGGTTTTTCATGGTGATTAAATTCTTGTGTCCATTGCTTCTGTGTAAGTTTGTCATTTGAAGGCACAAGAAATGGAGATTTTTGCCATTCTGTTTTGCCATTTCACATTCACTTTTTGACTGTGGCTGGCAGGGATTTTCTTTCCCTTGGCTTAATGGAAATTAATCCAGTGGTGCAGACATCAGCAGGAACAAGTGTCCTTAGATTTTTTCTGGACAGGCTCCAGAATGTTTTGTAGGATTCTGTTTCTGTTTCATTTCCAGGCTTTATAGCATTGTAGATAATGGAAAGTTAAATAAACTCTACTCGCTCCTTTGCTCTGCACTTCTTTGTGGCTCCCATTTCCATGAAAATCAAGGCAAAAAACACACACAGAGGGTCAGAGTCTCATTTCATATCAAATTTGCTCACAGCTAATTGAATTGCAGGGAATGTCTGAGAATTCTGCAAAAGGAATTTCTGGACAGAGTTACCTGAACACGTCTTGAGTGGAATTTCCAGTGGGTGTAAAACCCAGCACATGTGCTCAGGAGATTATTTACCCTTTCCTGTTTGCTTTTCTCTTTTGAAGTTCCCAAACACACAAGGGAGGCAGCTTGAAGCAATTTCTTCAAGCTCTTCACTGGTGAAAATTTAAAAAATAATAAGGGCATGTGCCAGTTGGTTGGACTGAATTTCCTTGTGATACTCAATCCAAAGAAAGAAATTCCTGGTAAAACGACCTGGTGCAAATTTGTTTAGATCTTGCACATCTAACCCACAGCCAGACATGTTAGGTTGTGTTTCTTTATGGCACAGCTGCAAGAGCAAGATATTAATAGAAGTATTAATAGTTAGAATTATAATAATTCTCAGCAAGTCATGCGATACTGGAATACTGGAACACACAATGTGAAAATGCAGTTGTGTTCCTGTAAAAAATCCATAGGCACACATATGGTTTCATAATATATCCTAGATTGCAAAGAACAAATGGAATTTAGGAATGATTTGGTTTACAGTTCCCTTAAGTAACATTATCTTGTTAAAGACATTAACCTCAGGCCTTTACTGTTATATATTTGCTTTTATTGTTTTCATCCTGGGGAGCAACCTGTAGGAGAGACACTCAACAGGAAAAGAAGGTTCAAAGGGCATCAAAACATTGATTTTCAAGATGGCTGAACAGCTGTCTTGGGAGCACTGTGCAATTATGAAAAACAGACATCTCTCTTCAGCCTCCCTTATTATTAAAGATCTTCCCACCCCTTCCCAGCACTAATAACTGGGGGAAGATTTACCTTGGCATCGTTGATTTTCCTCCACAGGCTGTGCTACTCCCACTAAATGGAGTTTAACAGGATGAAATAAATTCTCTGGTGAGCTGCATCCAGTGAAACACCGACAGAAAAACTGAGAATGGCTCAAGCAGCCTCTCCCAAAAAGATTTCCCCCCAGCTCTAGTGACCTAGTGGGATTTGTTCTTTCTGTTCACCCTCAGGGCTTTTATCCCACTTTTTTTTTGGTTTTTTTTTTGCTGTGGGTTTCTGGGCTTGGTATGCACAAATCTGACAACAAACTTTAGGAATAACATTTCCATTTAGGTTGCCTGACAAGTCCATTTTCCAGGCCCTCTGCACGTGCTCTCCAGGTTTGCTCCCATTCCTTGAAACAGGTGTTCTTCCCTGGTTTTCCCTTTTCCCTGCTGAAGGCCAAAACAGCTTTTTAAACTTTTTAAATGCCTTTGGCAGGGCCTCCTTCAGCTGTCCAGGGACGAATCATCTCCCACCATGAGCTGTGTTGTTTCCAGAGCGTTTTCCACAGCTTCTCACCTGCTGTAAATGAGCCGAGGATGGGGAAATCTCAGCGCTCCCGATTGCATCATCCCCCAGGCTCGGCTTTGCAGATGCTCTGAGCAGAGAGGTTTGGAACTGGGCTCTGCTCAAGGTCCCCAAATCCCTGCTGGCCCTCAGTTCCCTCTCCTGAGGGCCCTGGCCAAGGTGCAGCACCACGCTCAGAGGTGGGGAATTTGTGTCCCACAGGAGGGTGAAGGAGCTGCCTATGGAACCCCTCTCTCCCAGGAAAAACAAGGAAAAGCCAGGAAAACTGAGGTGATGCCAAAATAGACCAAGCCATGAGAATGGGACAATATGGGGAAAACCCAGCTGCTCCCAAGGGGAGAACAAACCCAAAACAATGCAAAATATGAATGTTCTTCAAGTCCCATTGCTCAAACAGGACTCCAAGTCCCAGGATTGCTTTCCCAAATAAAATTGCTTCCTCTGGAAAGTCCTCATTGCACAGCTGCCCCAGACTCAATGACTTTCAAGCCCTTGCCTCAAGGTTTCCAAGCTGGGGCAGCTTTTTTGTGTAGTCCCAGCTTCAAGGGTCATCTTGGGTATGTGATGATGCTTTTTTTTTTTTTTTTCCATTTGCAGTTGTCCTCTCTGAGTTAAGGCAAAGACTCCATCCAGTGACATCCCTCCAGGAGGTCACAGCACACAGTTCACAGGAGCAAGCAAGGCTCTTCAGATCTCCACCAGCTCTCATTTCAGGCTCCTTGCAAACTCGAGCACCAACCTCGTTAATCAGTTGCAGATGAAGGGTTATTTCTTTCCCATGACCACAAGAGATAGAGACTGATATAAAAAGGAAAAAAAAAAAAGAAAAAAAAATATAAAATAAAAGCCCATATGGCTGAAACTGTGGGTTCTGGAAGAGAAAGAAGCAGCTGAGATGTCCTGTCAAGTGGTATTGCTGTTTCTGCCTCTGCTGGATGAGTGTTTGGGGCTCTTTGCTGTTCCCCAAGGATGTAATTAGGATGCAGCATGGTGGGTCTCCATTCCTGGAGTTTCCTGCAGGCCAACAGCTGTCCAAGGGGTTTTTTTCCTTTTGTCTTTTCAATAGGCTGAGAACTGGGAGCTTGCAGCTTTTCCTTACTGTCACAACAATTTGCTGCAGAGAGAAAAGGAACAAATCCTGTGGCACACAGTGAGGGAAAGAAAAAAAAATCAACATTTACTCTGCAGTAATTCTGAATGAAGATGTGTTTCTTGAGGCAGAGAGGAATAACTGCACAGTCAGATGCCAACGCTGTGTTTAAAAGATCCATCCGCAGTATTCAACCACATGCTGCTTTTTAAAAACATGGGACTGTGGTTGTGTCAGTGCTATTTCCACCTTTCAATGGAATCCAAAGATCCAGGAATGCTGCATTTGAATGTATGAAGTCATCAAAATCCCTTTCCCCCCCCCGTTTATCCAGCGTGCTCTGAGGACTTTTTTCCAGCATGCCTAGAATGAAGCTGTAGGCTTGTGTTGTTGGATGCTGACGAGTGGAAAATCGGTTGTTTAAATTCCAGGAAATGTCTGATTTTTCAACTCCAACGGGTTTGTAATTAAGGAAGAATCCAGCTGTCAGCCAGGGGAGGAATTATGAAATGTTAAAATCACTGGGGGCGATGGAGAACAATTAACATTCTCAGCCGTCGGGTCGAGGCTGCGCTCTCCAAGTGAGGGCTCTGTACCTTGCACACGCTTGTGGCCCGCTCCACTGAGGGCTCCTGTGGGATTTGGACATGACCAGAGAACATTTTATTACTTCAGCTCTTCTGGGGTCAGGAAAAAGTCATGGAGTGCTGGAGTTTCTTCTCCTTGAAGTCCACAGTCAAAGGTCCCGAGCCAAGTGAGTCAGGTGATGAGTTTCAGCTCTGTTGGCTTTGGTGGCTTCAGGGAGCAGTGCAGCCACTGAGGACCTGACACGGTGGCCTTGGGGAGAGTGGGATTGTGGAAAAGCAGCTCAAGACCTCACATCAGCCCAGGCAAAACTGAGTATTGTGGTCCAAGGGCTCGGGAACCAGAGCCAAGCTGGGTTCTTGCTGCGGTTGTGCTGGGAGGAGGAGCTGGAGGAGGAAGGTGAAGGCAAAGAGACAGAGCCATGAGGTTATGGTGGGGTTGGCATGAGCAAAGCAGCTGTCACTGCTCAGCTGGAGCCTGCCCAGCCTTGTGGTTGGGCACAGCTTCTGGTGGGACCCTCTGGGCTGGGCAGATCCTCTCCTCTGAGTGCTTGAATTTGGGTTGCAGCACCCGGTTCTGTGCTCAGTCCATGGAAACCTGGGAAAGACACAGGGCCATGGAGCTCAATCCAAAGGCAGCCAACCCTCCCAGCAGGACTCTGTAAGAAGCAGTTTGAGGAGAAGCTATCTCATTCTGGGCTGTGGCTGTTCTTGTTTCATTAGTCTGTACATCCAGCCTGGATTTCTACCAGCCCAGCAATCAACACGAGTGTATTGACACGTTTGGAACTGAGGTTTATTTAAATCTGTCTTTGCATTTGTCCAACTCTGTGTTATATATAATTCTTTGGCACTCCTCTGCTGTGCCCATATTCCTCAAGTGGGAAGCCAGCCTTGTGAGATACAAGTCACACTCATCTCCTGCCAGCTTTAAAAGGTACTGGCTGGAGGACAAAGTAGCTTGGAAGAAGTTTTGATATTATCTGGAGAGTCAAAAAAAAAAAAATCTAGGATGTGTTATAGTTGGAAACAATAAGCAGAGATAATGCTGGACTCGGGGAGGTGGAGAAGAAGCAGCCAAAAGGTGACCTGGAGGGACTGAGTGTGGAATTACAGAGAGCACGGAGTGTTAGGAACGATGGTTGTTTCCTGGGACAGTGAGGAATCCACGGATGGGCTGGGAAAGGGGAGAAAGTCACGTGAATTCTGCTCTGCTGCTCTCGTTGCCCAAGCTGGATGTGAGTTCCAGGGGAGCTCAAGCCAACAAGCTGGATCCCAGCACCCTTGTCCAGATCCAAGTTTCATCTGCCTGATTTTCCTCGTGTTTATATGGGAACGCCTTGGCCGGTGTCAGCACTTCTTGAGATGTTACAAAACCAGGGAAATGAGATCAAACGTGGTCCAAACTCATCCACCAAAGGTCAACCCTACAACATGGGGCTAGGAACTCAAAGGTGAAGCCCCAGCCATGTTCCCTCCTGCTGCTCCTGAGGTGTTGGACCCCAGGGCACCCATTCCTCTTGTCCCTTGAGAATGCCCCACAGGAGCTCTGAGCCTGCAGGGGCTGTGCTGGATTCCCCTCATCGCTCTGCTCAGTTCAAGTGAAAACCCCAAGACAGGATGGGATTGCTTTTCCACTGCTGAAGAGCCCCAAGCCAAGCCAAGAGGTAAGTCTTGGATGCTCAGGTTTGACCCTTCTGAAAAGCACAGGGTGAGCTGAGAACTTGGGCTCCAAACCTGGAAGTGAGCCTCGGCTCAGATCTGCTGATACCAGTCCTATCTCTCTTTTGGGGATGACATAAATATTTAAGTGTGCTCAGCCGGGTGTTTTTGTGAGGAATAGGGATAGTTTGGGATAAGAAGATGAGTCACGATTCTGAGATAGTGCCTGGCTGTTACTGGAACACTGTAAAGCAGCTATAGCCAGTCTATATTAAGGAACAAGATGAATAATTATTTAAGGATGAAAAGCCACATTTCTTCATAAAGAGAAAGTGTTAGCAGCTCTGTGGCTCTCTCCTTTCCAACACCAAGAGTTTCACAGAAAAGTAGTGATAAAACAACCAAAAAACCCAACAAAAAACCCCAAGAAACAGAAAGTGTGTCTCGCATGCAGGGTCAGGAAACAAAATTCCCATTATTTACTTCTTAGATAGAGATGTTTTGGTAGAGAAGAGATAAAGGTGTATATTGAGAAAAGACTGCTGTGGCCAAGGCTTGATGAGTATCTTGAATTGGGATTGTTCAGCCTGGAGAAAAGAAGGTTTTGGGATGCTTGCAGCCTTCCAATGCCAGGAGAGAGATTGTTTATAAGGAATTGGAGGGACAGCACACCGGGAATGGCTTCCCACTGCCAGAGGGTAGGGATAGGTGGGATATTGGGAAGGGATTCTTCACTGTGAGGGTGAGGAGACCCTGGCAGGGGTAGCCAGAGAAGCTGTGGCTGCCCCTGCATCCCTGGCAGTGCCCAAGGCCAGGCTGGACTGGGCTGGGAGCAGCCTGGGACAGGGGAACGTGTCCCTGCCCTGGCAGGGGAGTTGGAATGAGTTGAGCTTTAAAATCCCTACCAACCCAAACCATTCCATGATTTTATGATACATCTTTTAACCTTCACTGCTGTAATTTTTGAACCCATAGAAGTTGTATCAATCAATTTCATAGGATACAGAAGATGCAGATGGAAAGAAACCTTGGGCATTTCCTGTGGGAAGGGAGTGCAGAGGCTGTTGTGGCTGAGCTGGGCACCAAGGGACCACAGACACTTGCTGCTCTGAAGGACAGCCTGAAATTAAATCTTGATGATAATTAACCACCTGTGCCAACCTCTTCATTAGGATAGGAGCAAACCCAAGCCCTTAAAATAAAGTTTAGAAACAAAACAACCTCCTCCCCCTTCCATCAGAGCAATCCTCATCCCTGCCCGCCGGATTCCCGAGCTGGGAGCAGGATTGGAAGCAGGGAGATGACATTACACACAGCCTGTCAGCATACACTTCCAGAGCCCAGGCAGAGCAGGACAGCCTTTCTTGCAACAGGTGGAAAAATGTTTTGGAAGCAAAGCTTTGGGAAGAGTTGCAAGCGCGGAAGACAACGATTCTCCGTGCACTTCATCAGCCTTGTTTCCGATGGGTCCCGAGCTCCTGGCTCATCCTCGGGGATGGGATGTCGGACAAACAGGCACTTTGATGGAGCCTTCCTCATCCCCAGCCAGGGAAATACAGGATATAAAATACGGGAGAGCAGGTTCTGGAGTAGGTGTAACTTGGAGAGGCTCCACAGCATCGGTGGGGCTGTGCTGATTTATCCAAGCTGAGAAATCCGTACTGGAATTGTGGATGTTTCTCTGCCTTGCTCTTGGAAGGGTGGGAAAAAGAAAAAAGAAGTCATAATGAGGATGGACTTGTCATGGATTTGAACAATGGCCTTGGAAATTCCTCTTCTGGCGGCTGATGGGGAATGTCACTCCTCAGGGGAGCGGGATCCTTGCAGAGTCCTTCCCACTCAGGATATTCCATGATTCCAAACCCATGGGTGGCTCACAGGTGCTCCCTGGCACAATTCTGGGTGGCTTTGACCAACCTTTGTGGGGGGGGGAAAAAAAAAAAAAAAAAAGCAAATGAAAAGGCTATGAGATTGATTTAGCTCCCTTAGGTCAGTAATTACCAGGGGTATGATGTAGGCTATATTGTGGGAAGATATACATGATTAATCCTTGGAATTCACCACCACAAGACACCGCTGAAGCCAGAGGAGTTGCTGATTTCAATCCCAGCCTGCAGGATTATGTGAGCAAGGTTGTGTTTGATTTGATTAGTTTGGGAAAAGCTCAAAGCCACAGCAGCTTGGATGAAATCAAAGCTTACATGTTTAGTGCAGTGCTGAAACCTGAGCCAAGGCCTGCAGGGAAGCCAGGGGAAGTTCTGACAGGTTATTCCATAACTTCCCAAACTGGGGGTCCTCCTTGGAAGTGCGATACCACACAACAGGAAAAGCTGCTCCAAACACCCAGCTGAGGAATCACCCAGCGACGCGCAGACCGAAACTCAGTCCGGGAGGTAGAAATCTCTTCCCTGCTCCACAACTTCCCAAGGAAAACCAGGGGATATTTGCTAATGCTGCTGCTCACCCCAGCCTCCCCCCACCAGCAGATCCGTGCCGTGCTCTTCAACTTGACCTTGCCCAGGAGCGGCCAGGAGGCTCTGATGGATGGACAGGATCCTCGCGTGTCTCCTCAAGCCGGTTCCCTTCAACAGGTGTTTGCTGTGTCTGAGGCTCCTCTGTTTACAGAATCCTTGTTCCATTTGGAAGGATGAAAAATATCGCTGGCTTTTATTGTAAACAGCCTTCGCTTCTCTTAAACACTGGAAGGAAAGGTTACAGGATTAGTCACAGGCCTCTCCCCCCACCCCAGCAGCACCACCTCCCAAAACCCAGCCCGGCCAAATCTGCCCCGGGGCTGAGGCTGGAGCCTGGGGTGGGTGTGGGAAAGGGGAAAAAACCCTGGGTCCAGCCCTGTGTGGGACCCCCCGCTCTGGGTGAGGGGTGTTTGCAGCCTGGGGGGTCTCTGGAGCTGCCCAGGGCTGGCTATCAGCTTTCAAACACAGGCTTGGATGATTCTCCAGGTTTTATCTTCCCTTTGCTGCCAACAAGTCTCATTTTGATTTCTTTTCCTTCTTTTTTTCCCCTTCTTTTCTTGTTTTGTTTTTTTTTCCCCTTTATTATTTTTTATTTTTTCCTTGACTGAAAGCTCCATCACAGAAAGCCAATTTTTTATAATGACAGAAGCAGAGCCAGGGATCTGTGTCAAAGGGCTGAGGAAGCACCACGAGGGCTGGTGCTTGTGTAAGGTGAGTTCGGAGAAAAGATGGAAAGGATGGATAGGTTTGGGAAGTAGAAATCCAAGCTGGAAGCTTGGAACCCAAACTGGGTGGCTTTGCAGTGACCCTAATGCAGACAGAGCTCCCCAGGGCTTTCTCCAAGAGGCTGGCCTGTGGATGGAAGGAGTTTTCCACATGAAGGCCATAAAACACTGGCACAGTTTGCCCAGAGAGGTGGTGGATGCCCCAAAATTCAAGGTCAGGTTGAACAAGGAGCAACCTGATTTAGCTGAAGATGTCCCTGCAGGAAGGTCGGACTAAAAGACCTTTAAAGCTCCCTTCCAACCCAAACTAATCTGATTTTTTGGCCATCACCAGCAGGGCAGCCAGACTCAGGGCTCAGGCTGGCCCTGGGGATGGGGATAAATGAGCTCTGTGCAAAGCCCTGCAGCTCCAGAGGGGCATGAGCATCTTGACAGGGCCTCTAACATAAGGCATGTGTGTGTGAGCCCTGGCATGAATCATCAGGGCCTGGAAGGGAGCTTTATTTAGGATGCAGAGTCAGAGAAAATTCCACCCTTGCCCCGGGAGTAGGGGAAGGCAGGTGTTTTTTTCCATAAACTGTCCTTAGCCCTAAAGTTAACGGCCATAAATTAAAGCAGCAGGGGAACAGCAGATGTTCCTCTGGGAATCCGTGTGCATGGAGGTGAAAACTGGAGGGGTTTTTTTTCCTTTTTAAACCCAAATCCAAAGAAATGTCATACCTTTTTCCTTTCTGGCTGACAGCTCACACGGTGCTGAGAGCTGCTGCACCTTTCCTTTCCACCCTGCTGCCTGCACTGGCTCATCCCAGCACAGGGCAGGATGCAGGAATCCCAAATCCCACATCCCCTGCTTCCCTCTGGGTCTGGGCTCCCTCCCTGGAGTGAACTGCAAGGGATTTGTTTGTTAGTTGAAAGAACACCCCCAGTATTCTTGGTGAGATCTAATTCTCCTTTTTTTCCCTAAAATCACTCAGTTTCTGCCCTGTGGATGCCTGGTGAGGAGGCACTGGGAGCTGGAGCCCAGAATCACCCAGGCACGTCCCACTCTGGCTGCTCCCAGAGATGGAGAAGAGGGAAAAGTTGTCCCTTGTGGAAGAAATCCCTTTGCTCAAGGCAGGAGGCTGGGAGGGGATGATCTTTAATGTCCCTTTCAACCCAACCCATTCTGTGATACTCAGTTCCTCCTTGGACCTTATTTCCAGGCACTTTTGCAAGCAGATTTGCCTCTTTCCTGTTTGCTTCAACTAGCAGATCCTCCGAAGCAGGCAGGAGGGAAAAAAAAAAAAAAAAAAAAAAAAAAAAAAAAAAAAAAAAAAAAAAAAAAAAGAAAAGGAAAACCAAAAGCCCTGGGGCTAAATTGAAGCCATTAGTAGCCTCGAACTGATGACAGGGCAATAAATTACTAATTAACCTTCGGGGCGAGTTCAACACCTTGGGGATAAGTGTGAAAACACGCAGTAATAAGCCCTGACACAGGCAGGCAGCGGCGGCTCCCGCCGGGCCGGGCAGGCAGCGCTGCTTTTGCGGGAATTCTGCACGGATCAGGGAGCAGCGCAGTGGGGACGCGGGGCTGGGACCTCGGACCTCGCCTGGCCCCAGTCCTGAAAAAAACAAAAAAACAAAACAAAACAAAAAAAAAAAAAAAAAGCCCTTCCAACAAAACCTCGCATTTCTGCCTTGTTTTTGCAAAGCTGTTTCTTACTGGGGTGTCCGGTTTGATGCAGGCACGCTTAAAAAAATAAATAAATATATGTAGTAATCACATAATGCAGAAGACCTTTTTATGTCTGTAAATTGCAAAGCTGTTTCTTCCTCGGGTGTCCGGTTTGGTGCAGGCACGCTTAAAAAATAAATAAATATATGTGGTAATCACATAATGCAGAAGACCTTTTTATGTCTGTAAATGCAGATGTGTGGATATCTCGCTGTGATTCCAGGAGCAGGGGAGCATGGTAATTATCCCAACCTGCGCCCGGTCCCTGCAGGTTTTCTGCGGTGGTTTGGATTTTATTCCCCAACAAGGAGGGGGAAATGCAATCCTGACCACCCACGGAGAGCACGGAGCTCATGATGGAAATGTGAACACGGTGGGGACAGGGAGCTGTGATTGCAGGGAGCTGTGGCAGCAAGAAATCCTCATCCCTGTCCTGGGCAGTGATGAAGGAGCAACACATGCTCCAGTGAAGGGCAAAGCTCTTCCCACACCAGGAAAAACCCCAAACATCCAAACTTCCAGCTTCCTTGCCTTAAAGAGCAGCCCAAAGCTACCTCCATTTGCACAAGCAATGCTCTGAGACCCCCCCAAACTTCTCCTTTTAATTTTTATGTCCCCTCCTCCTGGGGTGAGCATTTGCAAGGTTCAGTTTTCGGCATCCTGCTGCTGATGGAGCAGGGGGCTGTGCCAGCAGTGCTGCATCGAGGTCTTTTCAGCTGTAATGGTGTCTGACAGTTCTGAGAGCAGATATGGCTCAGCTAATCATATTTTAATCGCCCTACCTTGTAGGGAAGGACTGGCTCGGAGTGTACCCAGTAATATTTTAATTTCTGAGCTCTGATGAGCATAATTTTGAGCAGGTATTCAGTTTCTTTGTGCTCTAAATCGTGCTCCCAGATGTTCGATGCCAACGGGCTCTAAAGAGCAACTGCACAAATATAATATTTAATACCCCATGTCAGTTTGGGTGTTCCACTCAATTTCCTGGAGAGATCTTTAAATTCATCTTATTTAGCTTGAATACCCAATCAGTTCCATACCCCAGCTCTGTAATTCCACATAACTCAGTTCTCTAATTTCTGGGATGCAAATGTAGAGCAGATGTAAAAGGGGAGTGGAGGGAAGGGGGGATGTTCCTGCACTTTCTGCAGGGCTGGTTATCAGTGCTGCTGGGGTCAGGGGAGAAAAAGCCTGTCAGGATTTGCAACAAATGCAGGCCCAGATGCTTTGGACCCTAAATGAGTGTTTGGGAGAGGAGGAGGAGGGACAACCTGACGTCCCTAACCCTGAGAAATCGGCCTGCTGGGGTGCCCAGCTCATGATGGAATAAATGCTCCTGTCCCATTGAGCGAGGCAGGTGGAAAGGGGCACTGAGATTTCAGGGTGCTGATGATAAAGGTGAATTTGTGGCTTTCTGGGCAGCGGGGTGGGCAGGGAATGAGCTGTGATCCCCTGGGATGTCTCTGAGGCAGCAGGAACTCGTTCCTTGCTGGTTCCCCTGGTGCAGCACAGGCTGTCCCTTCACCTCTTCACCTGGGCTATTAAAGATGCCAACAGGTAGAAATAAACATTCACCTATTCACATTCTGAAGCACCCTCTGAGCTTTTCCAGAACAAACACCCAAAGATCAGGATGCAGCTTTTGAAGCTGCTGACATCTTTAAATTGAAGAAGTGCGATGGGTCAGTGTTGGATTTTACTTCTTTTTTGATTTGGAGATGGGGCAACTGAGAGGTGTTTTAAAAACTTTTATTTTTAGTCTCATGAGAAGGGTGAGACAATATAGATGTGATCATTTACACTACTACAATCAGAAGCTATTTAAATTGTGCTCACAGCTCCTGGTGTTATCCTGGGCTTATCTGTGCAGTGGGAATCAGCAGCAGCAGCAGAAATACCCTTTCCATGCTCTGGTTCCCATCTCCTGCTCGCTGCTGTCCCCACACCAACCCCAGCTCTGCTCCAGAGAATTCTGCACCAAACCCATCCCAGTTCCCTGCCAAGCCAGCCCACATGGCTCAAAACTGGGGCTGGGAGAATCCCAAAGGCATGGGAACAGACAGGCCACTGACATAACCCCTGCAGCAGCCCCAAAAACGCTCTCAGGGATGGAAATTCAGCAGCTGCCACTCACAGCATCATCCATCACCACGGGCTCTTTGAACACAGCCGAGTTATTTGACCTTTTTTTTTTTCTGCTTTCAGAAGAAATACAATAAAAATGCAACCCTGGCTGCTGCTGCTCCTCGAGCACAACTGAGCAAGCACCATATATAGAATCAACGAGGGACAGCCACACACTTCCTTCCATGGTTTTAAGCAATTCCCCTTCCTCCAGCTCCCTCCAAGCTGCATAAATCACGGCTTTCTTCAGAGAAAACGGGATTAATCTGCCCTCTCCCCTTTTCCCTGGTGTTCTGCAGCAAGCCTTGGGTGCCTGTGGGCTCCTGTGCATCTCCCAGCCTCGGTGGGGATGGGGATGGGATGCAGAGGAAACAGGAGCTATTTCCTCACAGCGTTTCCTGCTCCTCCCAGCAGAGCAGGCCCAGGTGGTCAGAGCCCCCTGTGAACACTCAGGTAAAAAAAAAAAAAAAAAATTAAATAGCTTCTGATTGTAGTAGTGCAAATGATCACATCTATATTGTCTCACCCTTCTTGTGAGACTAAAAAAATAAAAGTTTTTAAAACACCTCTCAGTTGCCCCATCTCCAAATCAAAAAGAAGTAAAATCCAACACTGACCCATCGCACTTCTTCAATTTAAAGATGTCAGCAGCTTCAAAAGCTGCATCCTGCTCTTTGGGTGTTTGTTCTGGAAAAGCTCAGAGGGTGCTTCAGAATGTGAATAGGTGAATGTTTATTTCTACCTGTTGGCATCTTTAATAGCCCAGAAGTTTCTCCTTTTTCTCCTTCCCAAAAGCATTTGCCAAAGGACTCCTTGGAGATGTGCTCAGCGTTAAACAGACAAGTGTAATGCCATGAATGTATTCATAAAACATTTTTAAAAACCCAAATTCTGTGTTTTATCTGATGTAATGGCAGTCTTTCTCTCACACGGACAATGTAGATCCTTCATGTCATGTCCTTATAAAAAAAAAAAACCTCTTTAAAACATTTTTTTCTCATAATTATTTTTATTTTACCAGTAAAACCACTCGTGTTCTGCCACATAAAAGTAGAATTCCCTTCATCTGTGGCCTTGCTGATTGCAAAGCCTGGGAGATCTTCAATTAAATCACTTGGACTTGGTGTATTCCTTTCAGAGAAAACCATCAAAATAGCATTTGTGTCTCATTGCAGCTACATCATCATCTTTGCCTTCTTGTATTGCTTATTTTCGTCCTCTGAGTGAAGAGGATGAAACCTACTCAGCTCTGCAGACAAGGATGGGACTCAGTCCCTCCTGCAGGGACACTGGGAATGACAGGATTTCAGGGGAGATTAACCCACCAAAACTGCCCACGCCTCTGCCAGGAGACATCCAGCTCCTGGGGCAGGGATCTCCTCCTAAAGCCAGAATTTACCTCCGAGAAACACCAGAAATGGCAGAAAGGGAGAAGGAAAAGCACCTCCTCTCGGGTTTCTGTGGTTGAGATGACCCCGAGGTGTTAGAAAGTCTTTTTTCTCCCAGCCCCGTGACCGAAGAAGTCGAGATTCATCAGTTCTGCTTTTCAAGGTTGTTTATTTTTTCCTGGCTATTACATTCTCTTTCTGACCTGCTGAGATCTGTCCAGCAGATCTGTGTCTGCTCTTGGGGTGGTGCTAATTTTTATGCTAAGAACTACGTGTTCTTTATTTACAATAATTTTCCAATGCCTATCACCTATGTTAGACAGTCTGTCTCTACTCTAAACGAATCCAAAAGTGTCACCATCACACAGAAGATGAAGGACAAGAAGAATCACAGAATCACAGAATTTGTAGGTTGGAAGGGACCTTTAAGATCATCAAGTCCAACCCATGTTCTAACACATGGGTTGGAAGGAGAAGGAGAAGGAGAAGGAGAAGGAGAAGGAGAAGGAGAAGGAGAAGGAGAAGGAGAAGGAGAAGAAGGAGAAGGAGAGAAAGGACAGGACACGCCCAGATTCCTGCATCCTGCCTCTTGAACCCCCATTCTAAAACCCCAAAATTCTACTTTTTCACTGTGTGACAAATTAACTACCATTCTGCTCAAACTCTTGTGGCTTGTAAATCTTCATACAAAGCTGGTAATTTCTTCCACGGGCTAAAATCAAAGGCACAGGTGTTTTTGACTCTGTGCCAAGGTCTCTGAGCCCCGTGCCAGGGTCTCAGATCACCCAGGACAGCCAGAGGAATGTCCTGGGTCCTGACAACCTCCCACCCGTGGTGGCCTGGGGCACTCTGAGTGATGTGCTCTGGGTTATTCTCCTTACCTGGAGAATACTTCCCTTACTGCCCTGCTTTTTCCTGCTGGAGATGCAGCCGAGCTCCCTCCACATCCCCCAGGTTCAGGGAAGGTGGGGCTGCAAACTGGGAAAGGATCAGGGCTGGGTCACAGAGACCCCAGCTGTCTCCAGCTCTGGGATATCAAAGCTTCAGGATGCTCCAAAGCCACTCTGGTCACTTGTCCATGGTCCCTGCAGGACCATCCATGGTGGCCTCAAAAGACATTTAATCTTCCTACTCAGAGTAAACACCCTGCTGAAATTGTCACCATGATTTAGGAGGTGCCAGATTTTCCTGGTAGTGATTTTAAAATTATTATTATTATTATTAGTATTAGTATTGTTGTTGTTGTTGTTGTTATTATTATTATCATCATCATTATTATCACTATCATTATCATTATTCTCATTACTGTTATTATTATCATTAATAATAATAATAATGTTTTATTTCCTTTTATTTCATTTCAATTATTTTTATTTTTATCTTTATTTTTATTTTCTTTTGTGACACATCACTATCATTGTCATTATTCTCATTACTGTTATTATCATTAATAATAATAATAATGTTTTATTTCCTTTTATTTCATTTCAATTATTTTTATTTTTATCTTTATTTTTATTTTCTTTTGTGACACCTGCCCCTCCATCTCTGGAATGTCACTTCAGCTTTCACCATGGATCTCCCCAGGACTGGAATATTCTGTTGAATTCCGAGTTCTGTGTCTCCAGCCTCCCCCAGGTGCTTCCTCAGACAAAGAAGAAGACAACAAAATTATCCTTTTCTTTCACCCAGGACCCATGTTGCGTACTGAAAATAGAAATATAATTTTAAATGAGCTGCTCAGAGAGACACATTCACCTAAATACAGATGAAATCACTTAAATATTTTGAAACTGGCAATCTCATATATTTTAATTATAGACTGCAGTGATATTCTGCTGAAAGCAATTACATTGCAGCTCTTCCCACACACATGGGGAAATCCTGGGAGTTGTAATTCACAATGACTTCAGCATTCAAGACATCACGGATGTTTTTATTAAAAAATCCTTTTTTTTTCCAGTGTTTTACAACAAGGCAAGAAGTTCATTGCTCTGGACACGGCCTCATTGAATATGTGAGGGGTAATTTAGGTAGGCAAAGGTGGGTGTAGTTGGCTCCTGAAGCAGAAACACACGAGAACAACATTTTTCCCCCCACTTTTTGAACGGCCTCTTGTTTTTGCTGGGAAAATGACCCAGCCCTGCTTCGTCAGGACTTTTTAAAACTTGCCACGGCCAGCAAAGATACTTCTGTTTAAAACCAGAGAAATTCTCCCCTCCAAAGCTCCAAATGAAAGATATCTGTTTCCCTGGCTTGGACTGGCCAACGAGCGGGGCTTGCTCCAGTGTGGCGGAGACGCTCAGATCCAGTTCATGCTACTGATACCCCTTGCTCTCCCCTCAAAATTCGCCAGGATGAATGGGGCCTTTTGTCGTGAGCGAAGAAACGGGCAGGAATCACAATAATCTCTTTCTAGCCAGGCTTCTGTAGCGTGGGGTGAGGCAAGGGCGCTGCAGGAGAAGGAAAACAGCAATTTCTCCGCGGTTTCCGTGGCGTGCTGGAAGCTGAGGGAGATCTTCTCGCACGCAGCCTGAGCACCTCGGGCTGGTCACTGCCCTTGATTCCGTTCCAGCCCTTCAGTGCCGTGGACTGGGGACCATGAATCGCATCCTTCACGTCTCCTGGTAGCCCTCAGGTGAGGGGAGGTGGCAAAATATCTCCCGGCGGCTGGCGAGGTTTTCCCGCGCGCTCCGCACGGCAGAGCCGCTGCTCGGGGTGAGAAGTTACACTTCTTTCCTGTTATTCTAGAACTAAGTGCTTTGCACATTTGGGAAATATTATTAAGTAATAGTCTGAGTGACGGGCTGTGGTCGGAGTTAATTTCTTCCAGTTCTCCAAGTGTCTAATTACACTTTCTTCGGTGCTAAGTGGATGGATTGTGTCGAGTGTGCAAAGGCCTCTTGTTTAAATTTAAAACAAAACACACACAAAGAGAAAACGCTCAGTTCATCAGTGAAAGTCAGGACTAGGGACATAACCCAAAAATCTTCTGACAGCTGTGGTGGTTCTGCACATCTTCCCCCGAGCACCCTTGGAAGAGCAAAACCCACTGGGCAGAACATACCTGATAAATAAAATCATCCCTTTCATACAGTTCCTGTATTTCCCAGCTTAAAGCTGAGCCTGGCTTTAACTTAGACCTAAGAGAAGACCTTGTTAGGCAAACACAGACAGCCCCATTTTTGAAGGAGCTATTCTCCACTTGGCATCCCTGTGGAGGGGACCCTGTGTCCTGCTCTCCATTCCTAGTCCAGGCTGGAGGTGGGCTCTGGAAAGGGTTTTGGGCGGATGTGTTTGATCCCAGAGCAGGGTCAGGGCAGCAGAACATCCACGGAATCTCCAGCTGAAAACAGGGATTTGGTCAGAGCTCATGGCTGGGGTGTGTTTGGAGAGAACCTGAGCACCTGTTGATGGTTGATGGAAGAGCAGAAAGGTTTTACATGAAAACAGCTCTCAGCAGAAGGACAAACTCTGTTTGGAGGGACTTTCCACCTCTGCTGTGGCCAGTTTGGGGAAACACAAACAGATGATTTTTCCGGTTGTGATTTAAAATTCCCTGGGGTGGGGGTGGCAGGGGAGAAAAGAGGAGCAGAGCCCAATGAGGGGCTGAGAGACAAGCCAGGGACACATCACCCTTCAGTGCCAAGGACAAGCTGTAGGAAGGCACCACCAGCATGGTCATGCTCATCAACCACCACATCAACCTCAGTTTGGGCTGATCAGAAGTTTTGCGGCCTCAGCCGTGCTCAGCATAAGGATTTCATGGTTATCAGATCCTTTTTGGTGGCTGTGCTCACTGATTTCTCTGAGGAATGGACACCTCCAGTTTGGACGGTGGCTTGCAAGACCAGACTGGAATCCTTCGAGACCAGGCGAGCTCAGGTTGTGATTTATTTTTCTTTCCTGGGGTTTGTGACTGAATCAGACGGGAGAGAGGAAGTGAAGGTTTGTTCTTTCTAAAGATTTATTTCGTTACATCTGCAACAAGTCAAGAGGAGAACAGGGCAGAAAGGCTTTTGGTTTTGGGCCTGGAACAAAGCTCAGGACTTGAGATAAACAAATGGGGGGAAGGAATTATCAAAGAGAGAGCTGGCCACAGACTTTGTTATGAGCTTTGTGTAACAAGCTGAGAAACTTTGGGAACTTAAACCAAACTGAAAGTGCACAGGGGTAAGAGGAGAAGCAGATGATTGAGGCACCTCGAGGAAGAAAATGGGGATACTTGACATGGAAAACATCCCAAACTTTGGGTTAGAGGACCCAGCAGCTTCTCAGGTGTGTGGTTGCCCTCTCATTGATTTGATAGCCATGGACACGCTCTGTTGGCTCCTCCAGGAGTGAAGTGGTGATGTTTTCTTGGTTTTTACATCCCTGAGACAAAACACTGGCACTGCTGTGGGCAGGGATTGTGACCCTGAGAGCTTCACCTCCCAGGTGTGATGTGTGGCAGCACCCACAGCCAGGAACTGCATCCACACATCAGATTTTTCTCAGAGTTGGCTGCAAAAATATCTAGTAATTTTGATTTCCTATTTACAATTGTGAGTAATTTAAAAGAAAAAACACAACAATGTCACTCCTCCAAGTTTCCACTTTGGTAAGTAGGTGTGAGTAACTGCTACCTGGTGTTCAGGATGGTGTAGGAGCTGAATTACTCTGTGTAGGTCAGTGGAGGTGGTGAAAAATAACAAAAGTTCTGAGAGAGACAGCATTTGTTATAAGAAAAAAAAAAATTATTTCTCTGTAGGGAAGAAAAAAAGGGAAAAAAATGTTTAAAGTTTCATTTCCACGATGTTAAATTAACAACAGCAAAAGCCAGCCAAAGGAATAAAATGCATGTTAAGGAAATTTGAAAGAGTTACTCTAAAATGAATGCCAGCTTGCTTTGCTGAGCTCCTGAGTCACCAAAATCCCACAGGGCACCTCCTAAAAAGCTTTTCATCCTCTCTTAAAGATCTCTATTGGGCCTTGCACAGATCCTCATGGTCGGAGTGCTTCCCTTCGGAATCTGGTGCTCTGGGAAGGGGAGATAACCCCTCCAGAAGGTGCCACCACAGGTCTGACAACACTTCCCCGTTACCTGTGCTGAGTGCTCCTTATCTCCCTGATACTCTATCAGCCTGCCCGGGGCAGGGCTCCCCGATTGTCAAGTGGCTCAATTAGCAGTAATTAGCGCAGTGAGAAACCCGCTCTGTGCCGGGACGGAGCAGGTCCGTGTCTGCTGGTCCCTCCAGGGGAGCCGTGGGCTTGGCTGGCCACTGGCCTGATGGCCAGGGTGGGTTTTGGGCTGCTGGTTCCCTTTTCCTGCTGGGCTCGGTGGGGCTGGGTTTAGGGCAAAGCCTAGAAGTGGGAAAATGGTGGAGATGATTCCATCAGGGCAGGGAGAGGGAATGGGAAGCTCCCCCCTTCCATGAGGGTGCCCAGACAGGAATTGCAGAGCCACTGGGCTTCCCAAAATTGTTCTGCAAGGGATGGTCCATGCTAGGGGCTTGGTAGGGGCTGCAGCTCCTCACTGGGGCGGGGATTTCTCAGTTTGATGGGAAATCTGGAGAACTGGGAGATGTGATCTCCTCTGGTACAGGGATAACAGGGATTTTCTACAGCAACAAACCTCTTGAGATGCCCCAGTCACCAGCACATCCCGTGGGAGAAGAGGGAAAACCTCAGGCAGGAGGTTCAGGGTATTTCCTGCACACGCAGGCTGCTCTGCGAGGCTCCTCTCTCCCTCTCCCCAGCTTTTCACTGCAGATTTGGTTCTGCCTGCACTTTTTAAGCACTCACCCTCGGGGTTGAGGGGGTTGAGGGCTGTCCTGTCTGCAGCCCACAGCACGGCCAGGGGTGTCCCTGTCCCTCCTGCAGGCCCACGTTAAAAGCCAGCATCTCCAAATGCTGGCCGTGACAGTCCTCAGTGCTGCTGGCCAGAAACCTGCAAAGCAGAAGAGAAATGGTTTTGGTGGCAGAACTACAAATGCTCCATAAAGCACAGCTTGTTTCGGGCCTTTTTAATGTGGTTCTCTGCTGATTTTTTTGTCCCCTAATTCACAGCAGAAGCGGAGCAGAGCTCGGTAGAGATTGAGCATGAATCCCCTGTGCTGGGTTAATGGGAACAATTACAGAGGTTTCTTCTTTTTCTGCTGCCAAGCTGTGATATGAAATCATTCTCTGGGTTCCTGTTTCCACGGGAACAATTAGTTTCATGCCGTTTTGGTCTTAGACATCAATGAAGTGTTTAACTAAATGAAGGCCAACACTTCATAAACGTATTGTCTCACGCAATAATCAAGTAGCTACCAAGTGCCACAGCTAAATGCACTGAAACCAACCCCACAAAACGCTCTGGAAAGTGTGAATATTTATTGATCTGCTACAGCACATCACCTGTGAGCCAAAAATACCGAAAATTCCAGCCGTGGGTGTTTAGGTGTTACCGGCTTTTGAGCCAAGCCGCGTTTTCTCAAAGGGTCTGGTCACCTTGAGCCATCTCCAGGAGAGGCTTTGGGGACCTGCTGGCTGATGCTGACGGGTTTCAGCCGGCCCATCCTGTGGGCCAGGGGCTTGCAGGAGCTCGTAGCCCCGCGGTGCCGGACCTGCCAGGGCCGTGCCTGGTCCCCAGCCTTCCTCCAAGGACTCCACATATTTTCTCCTTCAAACAAAATATACAAAGAGTCCACACGGCACAGAGTGGAATTCAGGGCTCTGCCCGCTCCCTCCTCAGCACATCTGGGAGCCTTTCCCTCGCAGAGCTCAGCAGCTGCACGGGAGAGAGGCAGGCAGGAGGGAGGGAGGCAGGGAGGAAGGGAAGGAGGGAGGGAAGGAGGGAGACTATCGTATTTGTGGGGTGTCCCATGGCAGGAAGGAATGATGGATCTGACTCCATGTTCTTAGAAGGCTAATTTATTATTTTATGATACTATATTATATAAAGAATACTATACTAAACTATACTAAGGAATACAGAAAGGATATTTACAGAAGGCTAAAAAGATAATAATGAAAACTTGTGACTCTTTCCAGAGCCCTGACACAGCTTGGCAATGACTGGACAAAGAGTCAAAACAATTCACATGAAACCAATGGAACAATCACCTGTGGGTAAGCAATGTCCAAACACATTCCAAAGTAGCAAAACACAGGAGAAGCAAATCAGATAATTCTTGTTTTCCTTTTTCTCTAAGGCTTCTCAGATTCCCAGGAGAAGAATCCTGGGCAAAGGGATTTTTCCAGAGAATATGACTGTGACAGGAGACTCCCGTGCTCTGCCATGGAGCAAAGTGAGGGCTGAAATGGGAATGGAATTCAGGGATGCTGCCCTGGGTGGCTCAAGTGGGAGAGGGACATGGACAGGATGGGAGGGAGGGGCAGCTGGGCAAGAGCGACTTCCTGAGCTTCACTCCTGAAAATGAGCCACTCAAAAGGCTCGGGAGGAGTTGGAGTAGCTCATTTTAATGAGTTGTTAGGGAAGAATTCACTGTGCAAGCTTCGATATTGGACCCTGAATTCTTACTTCACTGGGCAGTGGATCACATCCTTTGTTGATACCAGCCCTTAGAGAGAAGGAAATTATGCTTTCCCCTGCATTCAAGAAGGATTTGTACACAAAAGAAACAGTAACCTGATTTCAGTTTAGTGACTTGAGAAAATCAGAATTTTTCATTCTCTTGACTGAAATGTGTCCTGGGAATGGCGTGGTACACCGCCTTTCCCTGTTCCTGATGGACACTCAGACCACACTCAGTGACCCTTTGCACAGCTATTTCTTGGATGAAGCCCCTAAGTTGGCCCTTCCAGCCAAATGCAACAGAGAATTTCACAGAGAAACTTCACATGAAATCATTTTTTGACCTGATCCCAAAGAACATTTCCACACAGGAGGGAATGGTTCTTCCACATGCACAGAGTGGACCCTCTCTGCCCACTGCTGTCCTTTCTGCTGACAAGCTGAATCACCTCAACTCAACACAAAATATTCTGTGATGGATGAAGGAAATGCACGGAGCTGCTTCTCCACCCATTCACTTCCATCTGACAGTGCTGTCTCTCCCCTTCTCCCATCTGATTTTCCTGCTTATTTATCCTTCCCCATGAGCTAAAAGCAGCCTCACTGTCCTAGGAAGGAACCAGGGATGAAATGATGTTTAACAGGGCTGCCTGCACATCCAACCCTTCCTCAATCCACCTGGATCCATTAAAGCAGCCAAGGAAAAGGGTGTGAAGCCACCCTCATGCAGGACACTTGGAAGCTGGAGCTGTGTCCATACCTGATGCAGATTTCCAGGGGAGCAGGCTCAAGTCTCCACTCCAAGGGCAGTGCAAACATTTCCATGAAATCTCTGTGCAGGGCCAGCCTTGAATCTCTCCCTTCTATTCCCCACTCCCCTTTTACCACCCAACCTCCTGACCTTGCAAAAATATGGCTCTGGAGGGTCAGAGTGTGGGCCTGGAGCAGACACTGATTCCTGGGATTAGGGCTGGGTGGCCCAGGGGCTGGACAGTGCAACATTCCTGCTCAGGGGCTCTGGTTGAGATAAGGCAGCCCCACACTGGGATTTACTCCAAGCAAGAGTTGAGCCCTGCATGTTCCCTGGCAGATGAGGCAGGGAAAATTCTGCAGGATAAACCCCTTCCAATCTGTCAGTAATGGCTTGCTTTGGAAAAAAAAACAAAAAAAAACCAAAAAAAAAAGCAATTTTGTACAGCTAAAAGCA
The DNA here is from genome assembly GCF_017590055.1 of Onychostruthus taczanowskii. Lineage (NCBI taxonomy): Eukaryota > Metazoa > Chordata > Aves > Passeriformes > Passeridae > Onychostruthus > Onychostruthus taczanowskii. Next base: position 11,683,119 of record NW_024499017.1, on the reverse strand, counting down.
CCAGGCTGGGCTGGACCACAAGGCAAGGCTCACCCCCTCCAAGCCCAAGTGCACAGGGATACACCAGGATGTGCTGAGCTTGTTTATTCCTGTTTTGTTTAACCCTGGCCCAAATTCCCTGGGTTTGCAACCTTCTCCGGGTTGGATTTCAGTAGCAAAGTGAGGCAGAGAGCAGCAGCAGCGTTTTCAGGTGACAAAAATCCATGTGAGATGCTTGGATTTGGTGGTGTCACAGCTAAATAAAAGTATCGATCTCCCTCACCTGGCTGGAAAAGAGAGAATGAATTCCCAACCCAGAGGCCCAGCAGTATGGAAAGGTAACACAGAGTTAAATTCTTTCTCCAGGGGGATTTCACTGATCAGTTTGATGGAAGGATTGTGTGTATGTCCCCACCAACCCACCCTGCCTTTTCCCTCACCTAATCTCTCACATTCCCACAGGCTGCACACACTGGGCAGAGCCAGCTCCCCCCACGTGCAATCCTCTGGCCATGCTCCATGGAGGGAAACCTGCAGGAAGGCTCTTCCAGCCCCCTGCACATCCCCTTTGGAGCCCAAGCACAACCCCAAGGCTCACAGCTGAGGAAACCTAAAAATCTTGATGCATGGCCACCATGAAACTTTCAGATCTTCCTACACCTGCAGTGCTGGTCCCTGCTACCAACCACCTGGGACTTGTTCTTGTTGTATCCCATCTGGGCGGCTCCAGATTCCTGCCTGGAAAGCATTTCCAGCATTTTTGGGATGTTACCAAGAGTTGCCAAAACTGGGAACTGTTGCAAAATGAGTTCAAGGCTAGAGGAGCCTGAGTGAGGACTCCCCATCTAAGATCACCTCGAGAATGTGACATCAAACACAGGACTGAAGTCTTTCAGTGCACAGAAACATTTCATGGAGCACAGCAGATGACTTTGGAATTTGAGCTTTACTCCTTTTTTTCCCGTATATTTTATTACACAACTTCTCCCCACCAGAAGAACACCAAGTTCTCCTCCCAGTTTGTGAACCAAAGCAGAAGAGGTGACTCTGACAATCTGGTCCTCAGCCTGAGAGGGCTCCTTTCATCGCTGCCACTGATCTCAGTCCCATCTCAGGGAGGTCACTGGAACGAGTCAGGTGACAAATAGAAAACACACAGTTTATGCAAGAGCCTGAAATGAAGGAATCTCCCCTTGGAAAAACAATAGGGCCATTGTATTCCCCCCTGGAGCAGAGGGAAACTGCTCCTGCAGGGCTGTGATGAATTAAAGGATTTTCTGCAGCTGATGCAGTTGCTGCTTGCTGCTAAGAAAAGCTGTCTGGGTGTCTGCAGCACGTTAAATCCTTGAGCTCATGTTCCCAGCATCACCAGAATTTGCAAAACAGCAACAGAATAGAATAACAGAAATCTTTAATAGAATTCATTATGTATCTAATAGAATTCTTTAATAGAATTCAAGGTTTTTCTGCAGCTGATGCAGTTGCTGTTTGCTGCTAAGAAAAGCTGTCTGAGCTCACATTTCCAGCATCACCAGAACTTGCAAAATAGCAATAGAATAGAATAATAGAACTCTTTAATAGAATTCTTTATTTATCTAATAGAATTCCATATTTAAATTCTAATAAAATTAAATTATATTAGAATTCATTATTTGATTATATTAAATTCTAATAGAATTAAAGGTTTCTCTGCAGCTGATGCAGTTGCTGCTTGCTGCTAAGAAAAGCTGTCTGGGTGTCTGCAGCACGTCAAATCCTTGTTCCCAGCATCACCAGAACTTGCAAAATAGTGCAGGGGAAGGAGATGACCAGAGCTGAGTGACTCAACTCCATGCTGATCCCTCCAGTTCCATGGGATATTGTTCCTCAATCACATATTGGAGGGAATTACAGCCAAACCAGCCCACTGGGATGGACACGAGGGCACTGACAGCTCCTCTGCTGCTGGGCTGTGCACAGTCCTGCTTGTTGGACCCTGCCCTTGGAGCTTTTCCAGGCTCAGCTGAACAAAGCCGTGGCTGACCCTGCCTAGAGCTGCTGATGGACCTGCCTCGAGCAGAAATTTAGGATGGAGCCCTCTGAGGTTCCTCTGGATCATGCAGAGACCTCTTGAGTAGGTCACAGGAGGGGCTGTCGAGGCAGCAGAGCCTTCCCTTGACTACGCTCCCATTTCTAGTCCATCAGCCTGGTTTTTATTGGATGTACTCCCCTCTTTTGGCTGGAAGAGGCCACCTGGCAGCAGCTATGGGACATTTCCAGTGGGCTCTGAAAAGCTGGAGCTGTTTGAGCAGCAGCAATGGCTCAAACTGCTCTGCCAGCACTTCTGCTGTGCCCCCAGCAGCAGCCAGGACTCGCTGGGAGACAGAAGAGCTCCAATCCTGGGGCTGCAAGCGAGGAACTGAAATGCCAAGAACAATAAGCACAACAATGCCATGAATTTCCTCCTCCACAGCGCTGAAGGAGAGTGACAGGGAATATTTTGATGGGCCTGAACAGTTCCGAGCATTGGTTTCACTTAAGAAATTCCAACTGGTTGTGTTTTGTTTTTCCAGTGGCTGGAATTGCTCTCAGGGGCACGAATCATTGGAGTGGATCCTGGGCTCCTGTCTTGCTGCTCCATGGGCTCCAAACCAGTGAAGCAGCTGGGAAAAGGGAGCTGAATCCTTGAGCTGGCTCTGTCCTGCATCCCCTTTCCCAGAGCACACACATCCCACACATCCATGTGGGAACTGGATGCACCTGCTGGAGGAGCTGTGTGGGGGCAGGCGTTATCCACCAGTTATAAATCCTGGGGCTATCAACAGACTTCAGTAAACATTTGGACAATCCTTCCTACCTCTCCCTCGTCCAAATATTTGCATCACACGGGGCTGCTGCCCGTTTCCTGACACGCTGCACAGCTAAGAATATCCCTGGGTCCCAGGTCGGTTCCAGCTCGCTGTGATGGATGGACCCATTGGATGAAATAAATGGCTCGGGGAGAAAGAAAAGGAAAAACAAAAATCTGTCTCCTGATAATAAATCCAGGTCAGGATGGAGCGAAAGAGCTTTCAGTGGGGAATGGTGGTTTTAGGAGCTTTTAGGATCTGATCTGGAGCACCCAAGGGTTAACAAAGAGCAGCTCTGAGCTCTTTTAGTGGACCGCTTCATCTCTTGGAGGAAAGGTTGAAGATGGTCCTGAAAGCTCTTCCTTCCTGCTGGGTTGGGAACAGCCCCAGGCAGCTTTGGATATAAAATAGGAACCTGCTGCATGGAGCCAGCTTTGGTGGCTCTTCCTCCAGAGCAGAGCCTCCTCCAGGTGAACCACAGCAGGAATCACCAGATCGTAACCTGCGTGCAAAACATTTCATGCAGCAGAGCTGCCAAACAGAAATAAATCTCTTTTTTTTCTTCTTAATGCTGAGAGAGGAAAACAACCTGAACTCTCCTTTAGCAGTTAAAAGGGTTTAGCAGTTAATTTGGTTTAGCAATTAAGAGTTCCAAACACAAAATCTGTGTTTTGGGATTTAAGACCGCTGTGCTAAATAACGACTTAAGGAAGATTAAGCCTCACAAAACAATAATTTTAGTCTTCTGCTAAAGAGTTGATGTGCCTGGGACTTTGTGGCTGAACACACACCACAACAAGCCAGTGGATTTTCTGATAAGAGTAGTAAAGAAAATAATCAACCCTCAGCTTAAGTGCAGGACAAACAGCAACCTGGGCTGGTGGAAGGTGTTGGATCCCATGGCAGGGAGCTGGAACAAGATGAGTCTTAAGATCCCTTCCAACCCAAACCATTCCACGAGTTTATGCAAACTTCTTAGGGATTAAATTGGCTTTTCCACTGCAGCTTCAGCTCGGACTTTTTGTTTTATTCTTCTCCCCTGTCCATAAAACCACCAAAACCCACCACAAATAAGAGCCTGCTGTGAGATAGCTGGCCCATAAATATGTTTTCTAATCCTGATATGGGACAAATCACACAGAGGCTTTGCTCGCCCCCAGGTAACTCCCCTCTTCCAGCATCTCCTCTTTCCCCGCTATCCCTGCTCATCACTTCCTTCTGGGAAGCCCAAAACTCCGAGCCCTCTTTTTGGACAGACTAAACAACATCTGCAGAGCCGCCTGTCTGCCCTGCAGCCCTGCCGGGGGAGCAGAGCCGCTGCCGATGGCCGGGACAGAGCCGGTGGCACCGGGGAGGGCGAGCGGGCGAGCCGGGATGTGGCGGAAGCATAAAGCACCTGTTGGGAGGCTATTTAGGGATTAGCCGAGTGCTGACAGACAAATTGGCAAGATTAATAAGAGCAATCAAGGCTGTGTGGGCTCGAGCTGTGAGCTGACATTAATGTGACATCACTTTCATCTGCTCTTGCCTCGCCCCGCGCCGCATCCCCGGGGCTCCGAGAGAGCAGCGCCGTCGGATGCGGGGGTTACAGCCCGGGGGTGTCCCCGAGTGGGTGGCAGGGCAGGGGACAGCTCTGTGTGTCCCCGGTGTCCCCCAGCCCCGGCAGCTCTGCAGGGCCTACCCGGCTCGCCCGGCACGGGGTTGGTTTTTTTTTGGAGACGTTTGATTCAAAGCCGCTGGGTTCGGGGATTTTTATTTTTTTTTTCTGTGCCTCCGAGAGAATCGCTGGGTGTCACCGAGGAAACGCAATGCTCGCACTCTCCAAAAAACCAAAACAAAAACCACACACCCCCCCCCCAAAAAAATTCCCAAAACAAAACACACCCCCCAAACAAAAACCAAAACAAAACAAAACCCAAACAAACAAACAAAAAACAACACCAAGGAAAGCGGGAGAAAAGCATCAAGGAATAAAGGCTAATTCCAGGTGCGAGGAGAGAACAAAGAATCTCCTCTGCTGTCGCTCTAAGCCTCGCACCACAGGCTTCGCTGTCTCGGGGAGATGGTTTGACACCCTGAAGATGTTTTAAGGCAGAAAAAGCTGGTTTTAGAGCATTTCTCTGCCTCCAAACCCCGGGGGGAATTCTCCCCTGCATCCCCAGGGCAGCACAGACGTTGCACGGCGAAAACTTTTGGGGATTTTTAATGGATTTTTCTTTTTCCCCTTCTTTTTTCGAACACATTCCCTGCCAAAATCTCCCTCGCCCAGAACTCTGTTCGCATCCCTTTCCAACGCGAAATTGGATGGATTTTCTTTGTTCTTCAGTCAATGAGGGATTCTAACAGTGGTAAAATATCTGAATGTCCAAATGCCCCAGGTCTGCCGGGCTCTGCCGCACGGGCTGCTCCGCCGAGAGCTTTTGCCCACAAAAGGAAAGTGTTGGAAAGGAGGGAGATGCCAAAGGCTGAGCGCACGTTCGCTCCCAGAGCTCCTGGGCAGGAAAAAAAAAAAAAAAAAAAAATCCTCTCCCTGGGACCTCAAATGGATCCCTGCGGGCTGGGGTTTATCGAGTACGAGGGAAAAAAAATCTGTAAAAATCTGATTTTTTTAAACTATCAGCTGTTCTGACTTTCAAATGCAGATGGGGATAGAAGCAGCTGGGGGGTCAAGAATGACTTTGGAGAGAGGTTTTATGAAGGAAAATAAGAAAGAGACTGGCCTCAAAACCAGACTCAGAAAACAAAGTTGCAGGATGATGATTACTGCTCCAACACCCGAAAAATTAATTTAAAATCTCCTTATATTTCAATTATGTAAATTAATTAATTTATTTTTTCTTAGTTGCATTTATAAGGACTGGAGTTATTATATGTACACAGACATATCTATCCCATCCTAAATGGGTGAATTAACGGAGTTTTTGGAGTAAATTTCGGGTTCCTCCAATCTCCACCCGGCAAGGACAAGCCCCTGAGCACAATGTCCCCAGCAGCCGAGGTTTTGGGGGACATAATTCCATTTCCATCGGGAGCCCTTCGGCTGCGTCGAGTGGATTCAGGGAGGGCGAGATGAACCCCCCTTTTCCCTGCCCTCCTCCAGGGCTCGTTTTTGTCAGATTTATGGCTAAATGTTCAAGGTTTTTTCCCTGCAACCCTTCTCCACGGCGAAACCACACGGAAAGGGGCAGCCCGGGAGATCCCTAATTCCTTACCGCTAAAAATAATAATTCCCCATCATTTTTAATCAGATTTGCTGCCCTAAAAGCGATTAGGTTGAAAGTACACATCTTCCACCAATCCGGCAGCACCACGGCGGGCATTCAGTGGTCTGTTTGTAATCTCAGCCTTTTTCATTAACATAAACACGGCTTCAACCCAAATATACACGGCCACCTACGGAGCGGGCGCGGGGCCGGGCGCGCCGCTCTCCCCGCGGGGGTTAAGCCGGGCTTAGCGCAGCCCCGCGTGGAAAAACCACGGGGAAATCGCTGCTAAAACTCTGCTCTCCCTCGTGTCCCTGCCCCGGGGAAAGAGCACGAATAGAAGGGATCGATGAGCGCGATCTCCGCCCTGCCCAGAGCCGCTGCCCGGGTTCTCCGCTCCCGAGAGCGGCCGGGCCCCTCCGGCTGCTCCTTCCCTGCCTCTCACCCCCGTTGGCCAGGGGAAAAATTAAATTGTCTGTGTCGTATTCTTGGTTTTGCAGAGAAATAATTCACCTTTTCGTGCTCGCTGTGTTGCTTTCTTTGGTTTTTTTTTTTTTTTTCTTTTGGGGTTTCTCTTTTATTCTGTCCCCTTTTTGTCTTTTTCGCACTTCGTTCTTTTTGTCTTTTCTCTTGTTCTTTTAATCGTTCTATTTAAATCTTTTGCCTTTTAATTTTCCTTCCCTTCATCCTTTCTCCTTCTTTGCTCTTTTCATTCCTTTCATTTTCTTTCTTTCTTTCTTTCTTTCTTTCTTTCTTTCTTTCTTTCTTTCTTTCTTTCTTTCTTTCTTTCCCTTTATTTCTTTTTCTTTTCCAGCTTTTCCCCTTTCCCTCTATTTTCCTCTTTCTCCTCATTTCTTTCTTATTCTTTGTTTCCTTTTGTGCTTCTCCATTTCCCTGTTCCTCCGGGCTTTTTCACCCTTTCTCTGTTTCTCACTCTCTTGTTCTTCATTTGTCTTAATTTCTTTTCCTCTTATTTTTTTCAGTTTCTCTCTCATATTCTTTCTAGTTTTCGTTCTTTAAATTTTTCTATCTCTCCTTTCTTTCTTTCTTTCTTTCTTTCTTTCTTTCTTTCTTTCTTTCTTTCTTTCTTTCTTTTCTTTCTTTCTTTTCTTTCTCTTCGCTCTTTCTCTCTTTCTTCTTTCTCTTTCTTTCTTTTCCTTTCTTTCTCCTCCTTTCCTTCTCTCTCTCTCCCTCCCATCTCTCTTTTATTTCTCCTTCTTTCCTCTCTCCTGCCCATTCCGCCTGTTCTTTATTTTTTTTCTCTCTCTTTCATCCTCTCTCCCCTCCAGCACAATCTCTCCGCACATTTTTCTCCTTCTTTCCTTCTCTCTCTCTCCCTCCCATTCCGCCTTCTTTCCTCTCTCCTGCCCATTCCGCCTGTTCTTTATTTTTTTTCTCTCTCTTTCATCCTCTCTCCCCTCCAGCACAATCTCTCCGCACATTTATTTATTGCACTATTTGGAAACATTTCTGTTTTCCTTTCCCGGGGCTGCGGGGCAAACCAGACCCAGGGCTCTGCTCCAGCCCAGCTCAGCTCCAAACCCTCTTCCCGATGGACAGAAGAATCCCTTTCCTGCAGTGCCAGCGCGGATTTCCCAGCGCGGGTGTGTTTGGCTCTGACACCGGCCCCGCTCCCACCCGGGCACGTTTCCATCGCTTTTGGGGCTCAGCCGCGCTCCCGGGGGTCCCCACGCGTGGGACGGGGGAACACGGGGGAGCCCCCGCGGTTCAGAGTGGGGGGAAACTCCTCCAGCCCGCGCTGCTTCCAGCCAAGGGGTCAAATTCGATCGTTTCCAGAGGAGAAACGAATAATCCTGGAAGGAAAATTCTGATGCTGCAGCCTCAGCCCTCGGGCATCCCCGCGCGCAGGAATCCCGCAAAATCTGCGGGAGACGGGGAGCTGGGGAAACTCCTTCGTTCCCCGATTTTAAAGAGGGTTAATGCAAAACTAGCTGGTGTATTTTAACAACTTGAATTTGAGGCAGATTGGGAGGCAGGAGCTGAGGAAGCTGCGCAAAATGCGCTGGGAGTTTTGCAATTTTCCAAGCGATTCTGAGAACGGGAAAAGCAAAACCATTTCTGGGTTAGTTATCCGAATTTTTACTGAGTTCTGGGTCAGTTTTAGTACGGTTTTTCTTTATTTTAGGTGGAGATGTTTTGTTGTTGTTTTCACTGGATCGTTCTTTCGGTTTTTTTTTTTTTTTTTTGGATTTTGGGGTGTTTTTACATAATTCTTCCAAATTCCTCTCTGGCTTCGGAATTCCTCCCAGTTCCTCTGGCACATCTACCCCAAAAGCCCCAAAATATTCACAAAGGGAAGATGGACACATGGATGCACCCGTTCCCTTCCCACTCCCAGGATGATTCTCCCAAAATAGAAATCAATCCCTTTGCTGCAGAAATCGTTTAACTTCGGGGCACAACAACCCGTGCTGGGGAAAGTTTCCCCACCTTGGCTCGGGCATTTCACGTATCTACAGCACATCTCTCCCGGGAATGCCAGCCGAGCTTTTTATTCCCTGCAGAACATTTTTTTAAAGCCCCTCCAGGTCGCTTTTAATATTTAAGTACGTGCTGGTCGTGCAAAAGGGATCGATTTACGAGGAGCTGCTCTGTTATCAGGAGGTGGGAAAGATGATAAACCAATTTTTGGTGTATTTTAACTCTCTGTTCTGGCAGCTGCAAAGTAGAGAGGTCCACGAACCTGCACCACGCAGAACCCGCTGATGCACAACAGCATTATTTGGGAATTCCATTGTGGAAACCAGTTTTTTTGTCGGGAAAGCTTCCAAGGCAAACCATCCCCAGATCTTTGCAAGGAAAGGCTCGGGGAGAGCACAACTCCGGCTGTTTACAGCGGGAATTTCTGCCGGTGTTTGTGAGTGCGTGTCCCGAACCCCGGCTTTGGGCTGGGAAAAGAGGAGGACACGAAGTTTCTGTGCGGGATTGACTGTAGAAATCAGCTTAAACTAATGCAGCCCACCAGGCCTGTGCAGCCCAGCCCCGCTCCTGTGCGATTTTCCTTTCTCCACAGGAATACTCCGAGCTTCCCTACAGCAAAAGCTGCTCTTAGCAAGTGCTGTGTCCCTGGGCACCGCGGGCAGGGACAAGAGGGTTCTGCAGCACCAGGGACCTTCTCGCAGCGGGGTTTTGCTCCCCCGGTACCTCCAGCGACATCCCCGTCCTCAGCATCCCTCTCTGTCCCTGCCGCATCCCTCCCCGCGGGGCACAGCCTGTCCTGCCTGGGTGGCTCGGCAGGTGACAAGGCACAAGGGGTGCTGGCTGCTGGGGACCCCGACCCCTGCCCAGGGCAGTGCCCAGCTGCTGCCACCCCCGGCCGGGTGATGCTCGGTGTCCCGGGTCAGACGGTGTTGGACAAAATCCTTTCTCCCTGCGAGGATCCCACCTGGATCTGCGCCCCGGGGCTCGCGTGGGTCCCCCCAGCCTCCCCTCGGGGTTTTGCTCTTGGACATCGCGCTGTCCTCACCCCCAGGGTGCTGTCCCCTGCAAAAGGGAGGCCGGATCCTTCCCCAAACCCGCCGTGTTTGTTTTCCGCATCTCCCCGCGATGTTTAGGAGCAATCCACGCCGCCACCTTGCTCGTTATTTATCCCCATAATGGACAGTCCCTGTGGCTTTTGGCACCCGCGGAAGAAAATAACCTGTTCTTCCTTTAGGGGGGATATTCCGTTTGAATTTCTCCCACCTCTCGGTGCAGACGGATTTTGTGGGACACCCCGAAATTGGGCTGGTGACCCTCGCCTGCCCGATGCTAAAATTCCCCTTTCCTCCAGCACCGGCACATTGATGGGATTTCGACAAGGTTTTGCTTTAAACTTGGGGGAAAAAAACCAAAACAAAATAAAACAAAACACAAAAAGGTTCTATAAGGCTGGAAATGAGGCTGAACCCCCTGGAATTCCCTCGTCCTCCTCGTTTGGGGGAGACCCCTGGCCCGGCTTGGCCCAGCCGGACTTTTGGCATCGGGAGTCGCCGGGGGCTGGAGGTGGTTCCCGATGACAAAAAGCTCATCAGCTAATCGAAAGGTTTCTCGGCACAATTTTATCTCTATCCTGACGGGATTTGGTGCTAGAAAAGCTGGAAGTGGTTATGAATTTTGTTTGGATGCCAACGCTATGCCAAGTTGTTAGGAGAGGGGACATCCCATCCCAAGGGCTCTGTTTGCTTTGGGAGCATCCCCAGCCCCGGGCCTCCAGGGAAGAAACCTCGTCCAGGAAAGCCTGAACGTCTCAGGAACGGATTTACACCTGGATTTACACCTGGATTTACACCTGGTTTTACATCTGGATTTACAGTTCGAGCCGCCTTTAAGGGCGAATTTGTGGGATGTGGGAGCATCACTGGCCGGGTCCCAGCCCTGCTCCGGCTCAACCCCGCTGTTTCTCTTGGTACCAAATCCTTCGGGGCTGAATCCCAGCCAGCCCAAAAGCGTCCCCCCCGGGAAAGTATTCTAGCAATCGGTCCCTGAGCGGGGATAAAAATACCCGGAGATATTTGGAAGATCTCTGTGGGAAGCGATTGTGTCTGAGTGGTAGCGCTCGGAGCTTATTATCGCTGGAACCGATTTGTATTGCAGGGACCTCGTCCTGCCAGAAAAACTGCACAGCAAAAAAATCCCGAGCTGAAGAAGGCTGTAAATTCCTGTGCTGCAATATTTCACTGAAGGACGTCATGGAAAATCTGGGCTTGAAGGGCGGGGGGAGACTCGGGACGGGCAGAGGGGGGAAAAGGGAGACAAAAAGGGGGAGATTAAGATTTTTTTAAATTCTTTTTTTCCTTTCTGACCAAAGCCTGAACTTCTGCCTGACGCACGGCGGTGACAGCCAGCCCGCACCTCCCCGCAGCCGCCTCAGACACTCGGGCAGCTCTGCTGCGCTCCCAATTTCGGCTTCTGCTCTCCCAAAATCTTCTCCAGGTCCCGTTCGGCCCTGGAGAAGGAGTTTTGCTTCCAGGAATGCGAGAGGCCAAGGCTGGGACTGGGAAAGGTCCCACGCGTGGGGCAAAGCACTGCCGTGCGATGGACCCGCAAAAAAATTCGGGGTGTGCGTGCGTCTCCCTAAAAACATCTCTCCCTCGGTTCTTCCAGCTCTCCTCGCTCCATCCTCGACCCCCTCGCTCGAACGCACCCCCTCGCCTTTAAATAAACATTTAGGGATCAATTCGCCGCGGATTTGGGGCCAGCGGCCACGGGGATGGCAGCGACTGAAAAAAAAAAAAAAAAAAAAAAACCAACAAAAAAAAAAACCCAAAGCAGCCGAGGAGAAAAGGCTGGTGCTGGGGAACAGGGGGGGTCCCGCGGGTGGTGTTAATGCAAAGCAGGACAGCGGGGAGGGGGACACGGGGCGGTCACTCCCCTCGCCCTGGGTGGTCCGGGCTCGCAGGAACACCCCGGCCCCTGTCGGAGCAGCACCCAGCCCGCCTCTCACAATCCCACCTAGATCCATTTCCATCCTCGGGTTACACCGGCCTGCTCGCCGAGTTGACTTCACTTAAGCAATTAGCTAGGAAAAATACCTTGGGCGCAGGAAAAGGAAGAAAGCTCGGATTTGTCTATTTTTACACAAAACACGGCCCGAGTTTCGGGCAGGGGGAGGGAAGGAGCCGGGTGGGAAGCGCAGCGGGGCCGGGGGTGTTGGCGGGGTCGGGAAAGCGGCTCCGAGCGGGATGGGAGAGGCTAATTACGCCAGATGATAATTTAATTTTTGTCGTTTCTTCTTTTTCTCCCTTCTTTTCATCTCTGCCCGTCAGGGGCTGGGGAGGACCCGATTAATCCACCCAAATCACGAGCAGACAACACCAAAAGCGAGCCCCGTTTTCCCCCACACCATCCTCCTCCTCCTCCTGGCCGTACACGAGGCTTTTCCTCCCCAAAACTTTCCTTTCCCCAACTCGTGCGCTCGGATTGAAACCCCCCAACATTTCTGCAATTCCCACGACGAGGCCTATAGCACCCGGAGCGAGATATTCCCATTTTTAACTTTTGTTAGCTGTAATAAATGCATCGGAAACCAAATCTTCCCCTTCCTAAAAGATATTGCGAGAGGGGGAAAGGGCACTCGTGAAGGAACTGATTTTCTTTGAGGGGAAGCAATTTGATTTCCACGGAGAGTTTCGGGTTTTTTAACTCGGAGATGTTTTATTTCCTCGTGGAAACGCTGCCGGTGGCAAACGATTTGAACGGGATTTTTCCACGGGCGCTTTGTGCTGTATTTAGAGCTCCATCCTCGGATGTTTTGGGGGCAGATCGGGGAGATTCGGTGGCAGAGTGATAGAAAGCAAAGAAATCCACCCTTTTCGCGAGCCGGGGGGGAACATTCGATGCGAAGCAAAGCTCAGGGTCACAGATGCGCTCCCACAGCAAAGATAAAAAGAAATGCAGCGAGAAGCAGAGGGAATATTCTGCACCAGTCTCCTCGGGGATGTAAGCCCCGGGAAAAGTAATTGCTTCCCAAAAAAAGCGATTTTTGGGGTGCTTTCCCCGCTTCCCGAGCAGCCACCCTGCTCCACGCGCAGAGGGAGCAGCCGGAGCTGCTCATTCTCCTCCTCCTCCGGGGAAAAGCTCCAGAAATAACTGTCCCAACCTCCTCCCACCTCCTCCCTGGCTACCTGCCGCCGGCCTGGGGCTTGCCCAGAGCTCTCCCGTGCCTGTCCCGGGCCCGTTTGCACCGGGAACGGGAGGGCCGGTGCTGTCTGCAGGATGATTTTTTTTTTTTTTTTTCTCGAAAAGGTGGGGAAAAGAGAGGAGGGGGAAGGATAGAAAGGTAAAATTAAAAAAAAAAAAAAAAGAAAAAGAAAAAAGAAAACGCTGATGTGAAACCCCTCTTGGTCGCACCACAGATGTGCCAGGCGCCCCGGAGGCTGCTCACAACTGCTCGCCAATAACGCGGAGGGAGTTTGGAAACCCGATCGGTGCCTATCTTTCCTTTAAAAGGTATTAAATTATCATTAAAACCTTGAAAAGCGAAGCTGGAAAACGAAGGGCTTGGCGAGGGGGGTGTCCCCTCTCTCTCTTTGCTCAGGGATGCGCCCACAGCCCTGCGGCGAGGCCTGCAACGGGGGTGCGGGGGGACGGGCTGGGGTTTTTTTTCCCCCCTTTTCCTTTCTCTTTTCTTTTCCCCAGTGTCGGGAGGGACCAGGCGGCAGCAGCCGGCACACCGGCAGCCCTGAGAGCCCAGGTTCCTTGCCCCGTGCCCACCCACGATGCCGCCCCCCGCACCGTGCAGCTCTCCACGCGCGGGCCGCGACAAGGTGACAAAGGTTTCAAGCGACTTACCTCGAGTGACAGCTCTGCCGGCGGCACGGTGCTCAAAGAGGCGGATTTTGGGGGGAGAGGTGAATGAGAAAAGGGGGGTCTCTACCCCTCTGGCTGTTTATTCTCCTGCCCCCCACCCGCCGCGTGTGCCCGTGGCACCGCCGGAGCTGAGCGTCAAACTCCGGGCACGGAGCCGCCAAACTCCAGCACAGATTTATACACACCCCCCTGAAAAAAAACCCCAAACAACCCAAAACAAACGAACCCACCCTCATCCCTAAAGCAGCCTCGGAGCAGCCGAGGGGTCCGAAGCCCGTTCCGGGCCCGGGAGCGGCGGCGGAGGCAGAAAAGGGCATTTCGCGAGGCAGCGGGAGTTTTCGCCGATTTCTTTTTATTAAAGCACCCCCGAGCCCGTGTTTACATTGCGCAGTATAAACATCCTGCCCGGGCCCGCCGAGCTTAAAAAGAGCGCACGAAGAGGGGGTTTGAAGTGGGTGAAGCTGCGCGCAGCGCGGAGCCCGAGGCCGGGCAGCGCCGCCCTGCCCCACGCCACTCGCGGAACCTCCGCGCTGCCCGCAGCCCTTCCACAGCCCGTGGGGCCCATCCCGTGCTTTGCAGGGCTGGGAAGGAGGCAGGGAGGGGATGGAGGAGCCGCACGGCGCGTCGCGGTCACGCGTGGCATAAATCACACAGGCACGCCGAGATACACGCGCGGTGCCCTCCGCGGCGGGCAGGGGCGCGGCGTGCAGCCCCCCCGGGTGGGGCAGGGCGGCGTGGAAAGGGCTCTTTAAAAGCTGCCCACCAGCGGGGAGCGGCGGCGGAGGGGGCCGGCACGGGGCGGCGGAGGGGCCGCCCGGGAGGGCGGGGGGGGCGGGGGCGGAGGGGGCCGGCACGGGGGGGCGGAGGGGCCGCCCGGGAGGGCGGGGGGGAGCGGCTCGGGGCGGGGATCTCCGCTCCGCGCTTACGTCTGTCAAGGAGCGGCAGACGCCGCTGCGAGAGATAAAGTAGAAGGCGAGCGGCGGGGCCGGGGGCAGACTCGACAGCCACCGCGATGGGAAGCAGCTCCCCGCAGCAGCGGCAGCGCCAGCCCAGCTAAAGCCTCCGAAGGGGACGGCGGCGGCTCCGGGAGCCCGGCGCGGCGAGGGGCAGCGGGGCAGGCGCGGGCGGCGGCCCCGGCTCCTCTCTCGCAGCAGCCGAGCTCAGCCCGCTTCCACCCGCCCCCCCATCCCGCCTCCCTGCGGGCCCCCCCGACCCTCNGGGGGGGTGGGGGGTGTCGTCGCTTCCATTTGTTTATCCACGGAGGGGTGAAGTCTCCCGGTGGAAAGCGAAGCCGCCGGGGGGCCGGGAGGACGCCGGAGGGAGGGCGGTGGGTGAGTGGCGGCGAGCCCCCAGCAGCGCGGCCTTTTGCGGGGGCGCTGGGGGGGCGGCGGAGGAGGGCCGGGGCTGGGGCTGGCCGCCGCGGAGCTGGCCGTAGATGACTGCAGAAGCGCAGCAGGCTCTGTCCTCTCAGCCCCCTCCTCCTCCGGTGCAGAGCAGCTACGGCCCCATGTCCTCCCTGGCTGAGAAGCAGCCGCAGAGCTCGGCCATGGACGCCGCCTCCGCGGGGACCGGCGGCGCGGCCGGCAGCGCCCCGGGCAGCGGCGGGGCCCCGGGCAGCGGCGGCCCCAAGGCGAAGAAGACGAACGCTGGGATCCGGCGGCCGGAGAAGCCGCCTTATTCCTACATCGCCCTCATCGTCATGGCTATCCAGAGCTCTCCCTCCAAACGCCTGACCCTCAGCGAGATCTACCAGTTCTTGCAGAGCCGCTTCCCTTTCTTCCGAGGCTCCTACCAGGGCTGGAAAAACTCGGTGCGCCACAACCTCTCGCTCAACGAGTGCTTCATCAAGCTGCCCAAGGGCCTGGGCCGCCCGGGCAAGGGTCACTACTGGACCATCGACCCGGCCAGCGAGTTCATGTTCGAGGAGGGCTCGTTCCGCCGCCGGCCCCGCGGGTTCCGGAGGAAATGCCAGGCGCTGAAGCCCATGTACAGCATGATGAACGGGCTCAGCTTCAACCACCTCCCCGACAGCTACGGCTTCCAGGGCTCGGCCGGCGGGCTCTCCTGCCCTCCCAACAGCCTGTCCCTCGAAGGGGGCTTGGGCATGATGAACGGGCATTTGTCCAGCAACGTGGAGGGGATGGGCCTGGCGGGACACTCCGTGCCCCACCTGCCCGCCAACGGTGGGCACACCTACATGGGCGGCTGCACCGGCTCCTCGGCCGGGGAATACCCGCACCACGACAGCTCCGTGCCCGCATCCCCGTTGCTCCCCGCCGGCGGCGTGATGGAGCCGCACTCGGTTTACTCCAGCTCGGCCTCGGCGTGGGCGCCCAGCGCCTCGGCGGCCCTCAACACCGGCGCGTCCTACATCAAGCAGCAGCCCCTGTCGCCCTGCAACCCCACGGCAAACCCGCTCTCCTCCAGCCTCTCCACGCACTCCCTGGACCAGCCCTACCTGCACCAGAACAGCCACAACACCGCCGACCTCCAAGGTAAGGCGCGGCCACGCGTGGGGCGCATCCGCGACCGCGGTCACGGGGGCCGGCCGGGGTTGCGGGCCCCGCCTGGATCCCGGCGGTGCCGCTGCCGGCTGGGATCCCGCTTCTGGGCGGTTTTAATGCTGGTTCCGAGCGGAAGATGCTTTGCCCTCGCTTCCTTTCCCGGGGGCAGCCGGGCGCCCGTCGGGGCTCTGCCGGGCCGGGGCTCCGCTCCTCCCGGCGGCTGCTTCACGTCCAGGGCCGCCCCAGGCCTAAGGCCGGTGGGCTGAGGCAGCGGGGAGCTGCGGGAAGGAGAGGCCGGGAATGCTCCCTTGGGCTCTCCCACCTCCATGGGCACTTGGAGGGAAAAGGCAGGAATTCCCCATGGGGTGGTCCGCCACCCGCGCCATCCCACCCCGTGCCATCCCAGCCCCTTCCCCGCCGTCAGCTGTGTTTTTCACACGTCTCAAGGCCGTGTTTTCCAGGCCCATCACCTTCCTCCATCCGCCGCCCAAGCCGAAGCCGGCGGGCCGGACCCCCCAAATCCTCCCGCGCCCCAAAACCCCTGCTCGGTCTCGTCCCTGGAGCTGTCGGGGCTGCATTTGCCCTGGGTCTTGGAGTGGAGATGGTGTTTGGCCGGGAAGAGGCCTCGGAAGGGACGAGGCCAGGGCTGGGTTTCGCTTTGCTGCCCAAATTCCCCTCGGGGTGCTGTGGCTGTGGGGAGCCCCGGAGCCATGGGCGGTGATGGGGCAGATTTGGGGGTCCCTGCCCATCACCCCGGGCCTTCTGGGGAGCGGGACGGGCTTGACAGGAACGGCTTTGAAAGCAGAGAACAAATGGGCCAAGACCACAAAGCGAAACGGGGGAAAAGCATCAGCCGGGCCGGGCCGGAGCTGCAGAACCCGGGCAGAGCCCAGTCCCGGCCGGGCTGGGGCAGTGCCCACCACGGGCACCCTCCTGCCCCGGGGCACTTCCCGGAGCTCAGCGCATCCAGGGCCTCTGGAACACGGAGCTGGGAATCCGCCCCGAGGAGCCGCCGGGCCCGTGCGCGGCCTTCACCGAAACGCTCTGATTATCACCCAAAGGAGCGGCGGGAGCGCTCCGGGGCAGGGCACCCCCTGCCCAGCGCACCCCCAATTCCCGGGGCGCTTTTCCATGCCGAGGTGGCGGCAGGAGCGGTGGGAATAGCCCCGCTCCCGGCGGCTCTCGGCCCCGGCCTCCTCCCGGAGCTGCCCGGCGGATTTTCCGCACGGGCCGAGGTGATGGGAAAATCAGCCGGGGCGAAAGAAAATAAATCGAAGTGTTGAAACAAAACAAAACAAAACAAAACAAACCCCTAAACCCAACGCAAATCCCTTGTCCTCGCAGTGCCCTCGGGCCGGGCAGGGACTCTCTGCCGCACCTGCCCGCACCCGCGATGTACCAAAACAGCCCAAAATCCGCGCTCGGAGCGGGCCGTGCGGGTTGGGTCCTTGGGATTTTTTTTTTTTTCAACCCCATGCCGAGTTTTTCACCCTTCCCTGCTGAACCTCTTGGCGCTGCTGACCGTGTCTCCCCCGTCCCGCAGGCATCCCGCGGTATCACTCGCAGTCTCCGAGCATGTGCGACAGAAAGGAATTCGTCTTCTCTTTCAACGCCATGGCCTCCTCCTCCATGCATTCAGCGGGCAGCGGCTCCTATTACCACCAACAAGTGACATACCAGGACATCAAGCCGTGCGTTATGTGAGCCGGGCCGGACAAACCCCGCTCCTGGGGCTGAGCATCCCCCAGGACGCTCGGGGTGCCAGGGGGGTGTCCCATGTCCCACGTCCCATGTCCCACGTCCCAGCCTGGCTTCGGGCAGCAGGGACGGACCGGAGCTCCGGGAAGCGGCGGGAGAAGAGCGGAGTGCGGCCCCGGGAGCGAGCTGAGCGTCGAGCCCGCAGCGTCTGTGCCTTCTTCTGCTCGGGGAGGGATGGAGGAGAAAGCAAAAGCAGCCCCCCCGGCCGTGCCGAAAGCCCCGGCTGCGAGTTTGGGGTGAGGCTTTGCCAAATGAGGTTTTGATGCTTCTTTCAAAAAAAAAAAAAAAAAGAAATTGCAAACTCAGTTTGGGAGTTGGCGGTGAGCGATGCCACCGGCTCGGGCTGCGGGGGCTGGAAAAGACCCCGAACTCAAATCCCCTCGGTGCCATCTCACTTCGAGCCCGGAAAAATACTTAAAAAAATTTATTTTCCTATTTTCCTTCCTTTTTTTTTTTTTTTTTTTTTTTTTTTTTTTTTTTCTTGCCGGCCAACACCCAGCGGGCAAAAAAATCTCTCAGAGGGATTTTTTGGAACTATGAATTTTGGTTTTTTTTTGCCTGCATAAAGACTGCAGGATCAGACCCTATGCAGAGAGAACAAGGCACTTTGGAAAGAGACAGCCATGCTCATCCTGTTATTTATTCTACAATTCTTCTTTTTTTGTTGTTGTTGTTGCTAATAATCGAGACACGAATAGTCTCAGTTGATCAGTATTAAATCGGGGAATCTCTGTTGGCAATATTTGCCATATAGATTTGAGTTTTTTTAGTTAACCTTTGTAAATTTGCAAGCGACCGTGGTCTCTGTGTAAAGACAATCCTCCATATGTTTTTATAGAAATATATATATAATGAAGGATTATTCCCCTCCCTCCCCTCTCTATTTTTTTTTCCACCTTGACGTTGTACAGTTCGGTGACACCTATTTTAATTCTTTCTGCACTGTATAAAATTGTAATTATGTGGGTTTGTTTTGTTTTTGATTTTTTCGCCTTTTTTTTTTTTTTTTTTGTGTACGTTTTGTCCCCAAAGAAAAAAAAAAATCCCGAAATAAAACCTGTATGTTATTTGTACATGGGCTTCACGATTGTATGAGCAGCAAATAAACGAGCATGCGGTGTAATTAAGCTTAATTAATGAGGAGTCCAGCCCTGCAAACCCTCGGGCAGTAATTCCCCATCCCGGCACAGACTCAAAATCGACTTTTTAGGGTTTTTTCACCTTCGAGGAGTCCTGGTTGCCAATTTCCCTGCTGGGAAATATTTCAGTTGAGGATATTGAAATGCAGAAGGAGGAAAAGCGGCGGTGCTTTTTATTTTTAGCTTTTTATTCTTAGGCTTATTCCATTTTTTTCCAAGGCGAAAGGCTCTCTTTGACAGCTCTTTGCCTCTCCCTCGAATTCCAGGCGTGAGGCTGCCGGGATGGAGCCCGCGGCTCCTTTTTCCTCCTCCTCCATCCCGGGAATTTTCCGGCTTCTTTTTTCCTCCTTTTCCATCCCGGGAATTTTCCGACCCGGCAGGAAACTTCCCGCGGGCTTTTCCCCGCGTGAAAAAGAAATAAAAATTCATAAAATTGAGTGAAATTTACCCAATTAACCCAAATTATTAGGAATTAATAAACAGGAATAAAAATTAAGCAGATCAACATCGTGCACGGGGCAGTGATAAATCTGCATTTAAATATCGGTATTTTCCTGCAAAGTTTGGGGGGATTGCGGTTAATTCAGGATCCTCCAGTATCCAGAATTTTTTGCTTTAATTCGTGGACCAATCTGTCTCTATTAATATTCAATATCAACGCCCATAAAAAAGAGATGCAGGCAAATTAATCTGATTACGTGGTTGTGGATTTCTGCCTTTATAGAGGGAAATTTAATCACTGCACACTAATTAGCCCAGCTCTGGAATCAGCTTAATTAAAGTCCAAGTTCGCTGTAACAAGGGAGAAATTTATAATATTATTGTAATTAAGGCAAGGCTTTATTAGAGTTGGGGAGGCCTTTTCAGAGTGAGTTTTTTATTGTTGTTTTGTGGGGGTTTTTTTGAGGAGCGTTGTGGCATTTTGGGTGGTTTTTTTATTAAATTTTGTTAATGTTTTTGGGGTTTTTTAAATCTCTGTTTAGATCTCTTTAAGCCAGCAGCAATCTGCCTTCAGCATTATTGGTTTTCCCTATTTTTATGCTTTTCTGGGCTGATCTTTCCCACATCCCTGCCCATCCCTCTTGGAGGTGAACACGTTGTCTCCATCCTTTTAGGTCCGAGCTGAAACCAGAGGGTTTTTTACTCCTGAAGCAAATATCTGTACTAGGTGTGGCTTCAACAATGGTCCGGGGTTGGGAGCTCAGCTCCTTGAAATGCCACTGTCATTCCCAAGGTTTGTTTCCATCCCTCTGGGTTGATTTTGGGTCCTCCTTGGCATTTGGTGCTGCTGGAGGCTGGGAAGGGCAGGCAGCACCTTGTGAGGCTCGGGCCCAGCTCGCAGGGGTTCGTATCTGCTCCCCACCAAAGCCTGATGTGATTCATTCCTCTCCCTCCCGTGGCTTTCCAAACCTGGAAAAACAGAGCAGCTGCATTCCGGGGACGCCACATATTCCTCAAGCCAGTGAGCGCAGTCTAAACAGGAGCTCTCCATCCCAGAGCCCTCCAGCAGCCAGGAGAGAACAAAACCCCCCGGCTCCTGCAACCCCCCAGATCCTTCAAAATCCACCCCCCCAGCTCCTGCCACCCCCAGATCCTTCAAAATCCCCCCCCAGCTCCTGCAACCCCCAGATCCTGCAACGCCCCATCTCCTTCAAAACCCCCTCTAGATCCTGCAAAACTCAGCTCCTGCCACCCCCAGCTCCTGCAAACCCCCCCAGCTCCTTCAAAACCCCCCCTAGATCCTGCAAAATCCCCAGTTCCTGCCACCCCCAGCTCCTGCAAAACCCCCCCAGGCTCCTGCACGCCCCCCCAGCTCTCCATCTGCAAAAGCCCAACGGGGTTTTTCCCAGTATTTTCAGTCCCAGGGGATGGCAAACCCCAAGCTGCTTGTGCTTTTCCAGGAGTGATGAGCTCTGGGAGGAGGTGAGGAGGGACAAACTTGCCCAGAAATGCTGTGGGAGCCCTGGGAGGGCAGCAAGGCAGGGTTTGCTCAGAAATGTGGGATTTGCTGCTGGAAAGGCTCAGATCTGGCTGTGGCTCAGCTCAGCACCAGTGAGCTGCTCCCTGCTTCTCATCCCTCCCATCCCAATCCTTAGCAAATACAACCCATTGTCCTGGGGTGTTTTGGCATTTCTGCTTCAGGAAACAGCTTCTCATTGCTGATGACCTGTGCAGCCCAGGAACTTTCTACAGGGATGGAATTGCCCAGGAATTTTTTACCGGGATGGAATTGCCCAGGAATTTTCTACAGGGATGAAATTCTGGAGCGTGATGACAAACAGGGCCTGGTGTCTCCAGGCAGTTTGTCCTCTCTGGATCAGGGGACATTGGTGTCCCCAGGCCTTGTGCAGGGATTCTGGTGGCAAAGCACTTCCCTCTGCTCCTCCCAGGATGTTTCCCCCCATCCCTACGATGCCCCCATGGAGCTGGAGCTGTGTCTGCCACTGTCACCTGCTCGTGGGCTCGTGTCCCCAGGGGTGTTTGTGAGCCCCACGTGGGGACAGAGCTGGAGGGAGCACGGGAATAGTGCAGGGATCCCAAGGAAGGCCTGGAAGAGGGGATGTGGGGCTGGATCCCCTGCTGGGGAGACATCGGGATGATCTGCAGCATTTTTGGGAGGCAGCATCGGGGTGGGGATGGTGGAGAGGGGTCTCTCAGGGATCCCGGGTGTTTGGAGGATCCTGGGGGGTTTGGAGGATCCTGGGGGGTTTGGAGGATCCTGGGGGGTTTGGAGGATCCTGGGGGGTTTGGAGGATCCTGGGGGGTTTGGAGGATCCTGGGGGGTTTGGAGGATCCTGGGGGGTTTGGAGGGATGCTGGGGGTTCTGGAAGGTCCCAGGGACATCGGATGTTCCCAAAGGACTGGAGCATCCTGTGGGAGAATTGGAGGGATCCCAGGGGACTGAGGGATCCTGGGGGCTTTTGGACAATCCCGAGTGGGTTTGAGGGATCCTTGGGGGTTTGGAAGATCCCCATGGGATTTGGATAATCCTGGACGAGAGGTCTCTCAGGGATCCCAGGTGTTTGGAGGATCCTAGGGGGTTTGGAGGATCCCGGGGGGTTTGGAGGATCCTGGGGGGTTTGGAGGGATGCTGGGGGTTCTGGAAGGTCCCAGGGACATCGGATGTTCCCAAAGGACTGGAGCATCCTGTGGGAGAATTGGAGGGATCCCAGGGGACTGAGGGATCCTGGGGGCTTTTGGACAATCCCGAGTGGGTTTGAGGGATCCTTGGGGGTTTGGAAGATCCCCATGGGATTTGGATAATCCTGGAGCAGTTGAATGATGCCAGGGGTGCTGGAAGATCCTGGTGGGATTTGGATGATCCTGGTGGGTTTGGATGATCCCAGTAGGATTTGGACGATTCCAGGGGTGTTGGAAGATCCCAATAGGATTTGGATGATCCTGATGGGTTTTGGATGATCGCAGTGGGATTTAGATGGTCCTGGTGGGATCTGGATGATCCCAGGGGTGGGATTGGATGATCTGGTGGGTTTGGATGATCCTGGTAGCATTGGAAGATCCCGGTGCTATCCAGATGATCCCGGTGGGATTCGGATGATCCTGCTGGGATTTGATGATCCTGGTGGGATTGAAGATCCCGGTGGGATTCAGAGGATCCCAATGATGTTTGGATGATCCCGGTGGGATTGGATGATCCTGGTGATATTCGGATGATCCCGGTGCAATTCGGATGTTCCGGGGGGTGGGATTGGATGATCTCAGTGGAATTTGGATGATCCCGGTGATATTCAGACGATCCCACTGGGATTGAAGATCCCGGTGATGTTCGGACGATCCCGGTGGGATTGAAGATCCCGGTGACGTTCGGACGATCCCGGTGGGATTCCCTGATCCCGGGGTTGGGGGGCGGCGCCGTTCCCTTGGCGGCAGCGCCACCTGGCGGCAGCGAGCAGGGAGCGCAGGCCCGCGGCTTTCCCAAAATTTGGCTTCAAACCCATCCAGGTGGGGCCGGTTTGGAGCCTTTCCCCACCTGGTGGATGCTAAGAAGCTTGAAATTTTTTCCTTTATTAATTAATGTTAAAAATTCTCCTTAAAAGTATATTTATTTTGTTTTTATTATTCCTTTCTGGCATCTGGATCTATGAGAGGGAAAATCCCTTTATCCCATTTTCACACCAGGTGAAACTCCTTTACGGAGCACTTTGGGATCAAACCTTTTCTGTGCCCAGGTGGGACAGATGGGAATACCTGGCATGGAAAAGCATAGAGTAATCCATGGATACAGGCACCTGACACAGGATGCTCTAAGATGGGCTTGATTATCCACATTTACAGAAAACCTTGGAGACTTAACCTGTGGGAACAACACCTGGAACCTTACATGGGTATTTGGGATACCAAGGGATGAGTTTGGCCCCAAGTTCTTAGCAGCTCTAAAGGCTGAGATCCATAAGAATCAGTAGGCACCTGATTTCTCCCTCAAAACCAAAATATTTGAGATCTGTGCACCTCAGGGGATCAGACAACAGCTCTCGTCACTTTTGGAAGGGGACTTTGATTTCTGCAATGCTTTTGGGAGGCCACACCTGAACATCTGTTCCCCTTCCAAGCATAACTCCTGCCTGATGCTCTGCAGGAAAAGGCAGTGCTGGGATGCTCCTGGAGGATTTATCCCTGCCAAGGAATCTTTGCACAGGGAGTCATCCTCAGGGATCAAACAGCTGGATGAGAGGAGCCCCTGAGGAGCAGGGGGTGCCCCCAGTGCAGCTCTGCAGCTGGAGGCTGATGTTATTCCTAGAAATTCTCAGATTGCCTCCACCAGTGAGGAGAGGCATGGGGCTTAAAATATTTTGAGATTTGTGCACCTCAGGGGATCAAACAACAGCTCTCGTCACTTTTGGAAGGGGACTTTGATTTCTGCAATGCTTTTGGGAGGCCACACCTGAACATCTGTTCCCTTTCCAAGCATAACTCCTGCCTGATGCTCTGCAGGAAAAGGCAGTGCTGGGATGCTCCTGGAGGATTTATCCCTGCCAAGGAATCTTTGCACAAGGAGTCATCCTCAGGGATCAAACAGCTGGATGAGAGGAGCCCCTGAGGAGCAGGGGGTGCCCCCAGTGCAGCTCTGCAGCTGGAGGCTGATGTTATTCCTAGAAATTCTCCGACTGCCTCCACGAGTGAGGAGAGGCATGGGGCTCCCTTGTTTTCTTTAGTAACTTTCCCTGTCAGAATCCAGCAAGGAATTAAAACCAGAATATTCCTATCAGTGGTTGGACTGGATGATCCCAGGGGGTATTTTCCAATCTAAATGATCCTGTGGGTTAATTATTAATAAAAGACAACAGAAGGAATAAATCCTATTGAGCTTCTGGCTCAATATCCAGATTCCCAGATTCACAGGGTGCCCAGAGCAGCCGTGGCTGTCCCTGGATCCCTGGAATTGTCCAAGGCCAGGATGGATGGGGCTTGGAGCACCCTGGGATGGTGGAAGGTGTCCCTGCCTTGATGAGCTTTGAGGTCCCTTCCATCCCAAACCATTCCATCACTGTGATCTCAGGTTGCTCTGATTCATCCAACTTTTGATAAATATTCCAGCTCCAGTCTTAAAATTAATGGAATTTTTGCAGGGGAGCTGCAGATCCTTTGGAAAATGTCACTGAGGGAGTCACTGTGCCATCAACAGGGATTTTCCTTTCCTCAGAACTTCTCCAGGTCACCTCAGAGATCTCTGAACGAGCACCAGAGAGCAAATGACAATCCCAGAGGTGAAAGCACCTCAGTTTAACCGTGGGAAGGGATGTGGGGACACTGGCAGTGCCACTTGGCTTCAGCAGTGAGAACATGAGCCTGAGCACAGACCTTCCTTTATTTAAAGCAGCAAGGCTCAAAAAAACCCCTGGAATGGCACAGAAAGTGAAGCTCTGTAGCTCAGCTTCAGCCTAATTACTGCAAAAATAAGCAAACACACCTGGGGAAGAAGGATGACACGGCCTGGAAAGTTTTGCAGGGACTTTGGGGTACCGGGAGATCATTTGGAGCAGAACTTGCTGCAGCAGTTGTGTGGGGGTGAAGAGAAGTCCCTGCAGAGCAGCAGCTCCAGGCTCTGCCTCCTCCAGAGGGATGGAAATGCCACAGTGCAGAGCCTGAGCAGGGCAGGTGCCTGGAAACACTCGGAAAACACGAGATCCCTCTGGACAAACACAGGTATGGCTCTTGTCTGAACAATTATTCACTCTGAAATGTGAAGGAGTGGTAGCCATGGGTATGGTAATGCTTAGAAATGTGGCAGCTTTCACCACATGAATGTTTCTCTTTTCCCCCTGGCCTGTTTTTGATCCCATTTAACTGCCCTGTGTGTTTGATTTATTCCTTAAGGAAAGGTAAACCTGGCTTGGCTCAAAGTGTGGGATGGGGGGGATGATAACACATTGTGTGTTATCATCAGTCCAGTGTGACTGGGAGACCTCTGGAGGTGGCACATTTGGGAGAAAATTTCAGTTTTGTGTCTTGTCTCCCAGAACAGGAGCTGTGGTTTGTCCCTGGCATGTGCTGGAAAGTTCTGGAGCAGGAGAACCAGGGGGATTAAAGGTTCCAGGTATGCCCTGGGAGACAAAATGTTGGGAACATCACTTTTGTCACACAGAAGAGCCCAGCAGGGATTTGGTTGGCGTTTTTTGCGAGCTTTTGCTGAGTTTTTGGCCTGTCCTCCTAATGAGCATTTGTCTGCAGTCTATCAGGAGCCATCTCTGCCTTCCCATCTGTAAAATGTGGATGTTCCTGGGGCAAAATTCTGGGAAAAAATTCTCACTGGTGCCTTGTCTCCCAGAGCAGGAGCTGTGGCTTGTGCCTGGCAGGTGCTGAGTACCTTGGTGGAAAGTTCTGGAGCAGGAGGACCAGTGGGATTAGAGCCCCCCTGATGCTCCAGGTATCAAAATCCTCATTGGGAACATTGGTTCTGTCACAGAAGAGCCCAAGAGAGGCTTGGTTGGGGTTTTTTTTTGAGAGCTTTTGCTGAGTTTTTGGCCTGTCCTCCTGTTGTTTTCCAAAGGCTGGGAATGACCAGTTGCCTGCAGTCTATCAGGAGCCATCTCTGCCTTCCCATCTGTAAAATGTGGATGTTCCTGGGGCCGCAGCAGAGATGGACCAGAGATAGATCCATATCCTGAACTCATTTCTCCCAGGCACTTCAGTGGGATGCCCAGCCCAGAACAATGGCAGGATACACGACCCTAAACATTTCTGCAGGGCTTTGAAAGATGAAAAGCAGAGATTTTGCTACCTATGTCAGAGGAGGGGCAGGGAAATGTTCCATGATGTTTATAGCAGCCATCACGGACATTACACATGGAAACATGGGAAATGCTGCCCTTTTCTGGGAGGCAGATAATCTTTAAGAGATGGCAACCAGGAAATCAAAGCATTTGGTACACAACAGGCTCCCAAGCAGGGGGGTTTGCCCGAGGAACGTGGCCATGGCCACAGATGTTTCCTCCAGAGCCAGAAGTGCTGCGAGGGGCTGTTCCTTCGGAGGAACCGGAACGAGAGAAATCCCTGCACATGCTTTTCCTCCCCTTCCTCACCCCTGTGGAGGAAAAACACAGCCCCAGTGCTGGATTTTTCAATGGAAACATTTCCCTAAAAGCCATTTGTTTCTCCCTTTGGAGCAGTAGAAGATGATGAAATTAAAAAAAAAAAAATGCACAAAATAAAGACATGACTTGGAGGCAGTGTTTAACCATCCCTTTCCTGACTTTTTAATTGGGATAATGGGATAAAACCTCTGTTCTTCCAGGCTGCTTGTTGGGAGGGGATCAGGGAGATGCTGGAGGGTTGGATGTAGTCCTGGATGTGAGATCCAGGAAAAAGCCTTGATGGTGAGAGATTTTATTCTCCCATTTTCCTTCCCTGGAAACAAATAGTGTCTGACTCTTGTAACTCAGAGCCTACCCAGCAACCCAGCTTGTTTACTGTTGTCTTTGGTGGCTTGAAGCTGTGTGGCCTTGTCCCTGTTCCAGGAAATGCATGGACATGGCTGGCTGAAGGAAAACCCTCACGCCTGTGCAGTTTTGGGGTGGCACTGAGCCACCTCAGCCTCATTGTTAGCAGATTCCAGCGTTGCCTCACTGCTCTGTGCCACACACCACGCTGGCACTGATGGCCTGCAACAAAAACCCCCTGAAAGTCACCCTGCTCTCCCTCATGAAGCTGGTGGAGGCTCCATTCACCCCATGCTGGTTTCCCTCTGCATTTCTCCCAAAAATGAGGGTAGGGAGAAAGGGAGAATGGTCCTGGGAAGGTCATGTCCCTCATGGAACACCTCGGTGGTTGCTGCTGATCCCAAACCCAGCTCCAGGGGTTCACTCCAGACCAGCACCTTCCCCCTCTGAACCCTCAAAAAGAGGGGAGAGCAGCAACAACAGCTCAACAAGAGCATCCCAAATGTTTGTGCCATGAAAGGAGCTGGAAAGAATGTGCCTGACCACATGACAGGCGAGGACATCAGGCTGTGCAGAGAATAGAGAGCTCTCACTCTGAATTACTGGGAACAAAGTTGGCTCAGGAAAGCATTTCCCATTGTACTGCTGAACGTTTCTTCTCATCACACAGCTCTGCTGCTGCTGCTGCACCCAAGGCTGGGCTAGGGATCACTTCACTCCCTATTAAAAGCAGAGTAGAGATCTATCAGCAGCATTTCAGACTTTTCTGCAGCATCCAGGCACTGCTTTGCCACTGTTGAAGATTTTCTGACGGGTCTTAAGCAGTGAATCTGGGCCAGGATGCCCCTGAGATGAGGCACATTTTGTGTCTTTGTGCACAGGTCACAGCTACAGCAGGTACAGAATGAGGAATTATGACTTGAGTAAATATTCTGCTGTTTAAAGGCTGTTCATTCAGGCAGAGAATATTTCAGGGTATGGATTTTAGGGTTTGATTGCTGGTATCTTGCATAGTCTTGGCCTGGGCCAAAGTAAAACATAAGCAAGCTTCAATTCCTCGAGATTTCTTGTAAGAACCCAAGAATTCAATAAAATCTCTTACACTTCAGAGTTTTGTGGACTTAAGAGAAATCCCCCTGACTTTGCTCTAAGTGATGCCTTCCTGAGCATGCAGAGAGCCTGGAACAATAGCTGTGACATTCACTTTTTCTACTCAATCTGCTGTTTCCTTTAGGGTCAGCCCACAAGAGAAAATCCACATCATACAGCTGGAGACACCAGAAGGCCGTGCAGGGCTGTGCCTTGGCCACTCTTCTGTTTAATTAATTTCATTTAATTCAACAGCAGTTTGGCAGCTGGCACTGAAATGTCTTTTAGCTGGAGAAGAGCAGCACCAAGAGCCCCATCCTGATTTCAGAGAGGGATTTACTGACTCACTGAGATGGCAGCACCTGACCTTGACATTTATTAATAACCTGATCAAAAATACAGAAATACTGCAGCATTTTTCCAGTCCATTCAAAATGTGAATAAGTTTAAGCTTACAATAAATTATTTTTCTTCCTAACCACAGTTCATAGAATCATAAAAGTTGGAAAAGAGCTCCAGGATCATCAAATCCAATCTGTGACCCATCCCCACCTTGTCATCAGCCCAGAGCACTGAGTACCATGTCCAGCCCTTCCTTGGACACTTCCACCACCTCCCTATGGAACCCATTCCAATTCCTGACCACCCTTTCCATGGAGAAATTCCTCCTGATTTCCAACCTGTTGTATACCCCTAGTTAGCATCTCCTCGTAGCACGGTTTGGAGTTTAACTCTCAATTGGGAAAGCAGCAGGATGTTGGGTAAATACAGTAAAATGTGGCATTGAAACACATGGCAGAAAAAAGTGACAGGCTGGAAAGAGCCAAGATTTTGTACACTGCTCACCTGTGGGCTTCACCCAGAACCACAACTGCAAACAGAAAAACATCCAGATGTTTGTCCAAATAAAACTGGCCCCTGGCTGCAGGCTGACAGGAAAGCAAGCAAAGTTACCACATTTACAGAACACATAAACAGATCTGCACTGAAACTCAAGATGGGAAGAAAGGAAAGAAGGTAGAGGATGTGATTCCCACAAATGTGACCAGAAAAGGGTGGTTCCACCTGAAATGCAACAGGGGAAGTTTGAGATGCTGGAAGTTTTCGTTGGCAGAGTCACTGGCTTTTAACTGCTAAGGTCACCTGGACATCTTCAGCAGAGCAAGAAATATCCCAGAGTCGAAAGGAACAGCAAATGATCTCATTACTCAATTTGCCATCATTTGGAAAGGGCAGGCAGGGATGGATAATTATTTTTTTGCTTTTCTTTCCTCTGCTCTGGAAGCTGATGATGCAGTGAGTGTGTTTGGGCAGTAACATAAGCCTGGCTCTCAGCCCTGAGTGCCAAGCCCTGCAATGAGACCCAGAGGGTTGTGCAGTGCTTGTCTGAATCTGGGCCCAGTGACACTGGAAATCATTTGGAGCTGTACAAAGAATGAAAGGGAACTACTGATTTTTTCCAGATCCTTTGCTGACCTTACAAGAAGTTCACAGAATGACAGAATGGTTTGGGTTGGAAGGGATTTGAAAGATCATCTTGTTCCAACCCTTGTGCTGTGAACAAGGACAGCTTCCACCATCCCAGGGTGCCCCAAGCCCTGTCCAACCTGGCCTTGGCACTTCCAGGGATTCGGGAGCAGCCACAGCTGCTCTGGGCACCTGTGCCAGGGTCTCAGCACCCTCCCAGGGGAGAATTTCTCCCTGATATCCCCTCTAACCCTGCCCTCTGGCAGTGTGAAGGCATTCCCTGTGTGCTGTCACTCCAGGCCCTTTTCCAATGTCCCTCTCCATTGGGAGGAGTCATTTCCATTTGGAAAGTTATGAGCTCACTCCTAAACCTTCCTTCCTCCAGGCTGAACCACCCCAATTCTCTCTACCTTTCCTCCCAGCAGAGCTGCTCCATCCCCCTGCTCACCCTGCTGCCTCCTCTGGACTCTGTCCAACAGCTCCTTGTCCCTCCTGTGCTGGGATCCCAGGGCTCCAAAGCTTTCCTTCAGCCCTTCCCTACAGAGCCACATGACAACGATGAGAACTTTTTATTTAATACTGAATAAATGTCTGACCCTCAAGGCATAATAATCTGCTTAAAATATACTTAACAGTACTCCCTGGCTAAAAAACCCCTACTCTTACTTTAAAGAAGAAAAAATCCATTTAGATGCTTACTTTGACTACGTGCCCAGCATCACTGGCAAAAGTGCTTCTGTTTAGAAAGGATGGCTGGGCCAAAATTTAACTTGTTTTTCAGGAATAGGAAACCCAAGAGGGAAAAAGAAGTAATAAGAGCCATAGCAGATAAATCATTATTGGCCATTACACTGGAAGGGAATGTTCATGTCCAGGACAGTGCCTGGGAACATTTTCACCTGGAGAAGTTGGGTGGTGATGTCTCACCCTCCTCACTGATGATGTGGAAGAGCATCAGGGATGGTGACAAAGCATCAATCCCCAGCAAATTCCCAAAGAATTCCATGCCAGACTAAGCACCAACAAGTCCTGACCATGGTGTGTCTGCTTTTCATTTCAACAATAATAATAATAATAATAATAATAATAATGTTATTTCACAGAGGCAAAGGAATCACATCCCATTAGAAGAGACAATCAGGAAAAGCAGCCAAATTATAAAATTATACAGCTAAATTATAAAATTATAATTTTATAATTATCTGATCCATCAGAAAAGCAGTTTTAGGGAAAAGCAGAGAAAACTGGGATTTGCTTTCCTCTGAAATAAGAAATATAAGGCTTACCAAGGGCTGATTTAGCAAAAAGCTGAGAAAAGGGTTCCCATCTTTCCCAGCTGATGTTACCAGCTCTTACTAGAGCTAGAACTAAGCCAGTGTTCCCACAGCCACTCTTCAAGGCACAAAAGGGACAATCTCTCTCTCTCCATGGTCATTTTTATAAAAAATAAATTGAAAACTTCCAACAGGCAAAGCCCATTTTTCAGTAAACAGAATTGTTACCCTTAGGACAGATTTCCTGCTGCTGCCTTTTAACCTCACAGGTATAAGGGGGCAGGTTTAACCTTACATGAGTGACTGGAACCACCTTGCTGCAGGTGCCAGGGGGCAGGGCTGTAAGCCAGGCTTAACAAAACCACCAAACAGCACCAAAACCAGAGGGTGGGTACTTTATGGGTAATTGTTTATAGAGAAATGGCTCCTCTCTCACCTGTGGGGACAAACCTTTGCATGTCCAAGTGCAGAAGTGAGGAAAGTTTGTGCAGAAAATTGGTTTTCTTAAACTTGAGGGTTACTAAAAACCTTAAAACTTAGGGTTGGCTTCTCACAAAACAATGAAAACACTTTGTTTTTGTTTTTTTGGGGTTTTTTCCCCTCCATATTCATTTGTGACTATTGATTTCTCCTTGCCCTTTGTTCCTCTTGGCCAGCTCCACCCTCAGAGCATTGCCCCCAAGGCTCAGGCCTTGCAAGGAGGCCACAGCTCTGTGTGCAGCCCCCTGGTCCCTGTACTCCAGGAAAGCCCTGTGCTGTGCTCCCTGCCACTTCAGGGCAACAGGAACCGCCTGCAATTCCCTCAGGGCATTTTTCAGCTGGCTCACTCTCAGGCTGCCAGGCAAGTTCCCCACATACACAGTGGTGATTGTGTCAGATCCCTCGAATTTGGGATTTCCAGGATCACTTTCCACACGGGGTTCTCCCACTGGAGCTGAGCCTGGAGCAGCCCATGGTTGGGGATTTGCTGCCATCACCTTCTTGTCTGAAATTGCTGCTCTGTTGGTGTCTGCCAGGGCTGGGTGTTCATCTTGGAGGGTGACATCCTTGCCAGCCTGCTTCTCCCTGCATCGAAGAGTCTTTAGGATGGGGATTTTTCCCAGCATCTCAGAGCTTACCTAAAAAGGAGGAAGATGGATGTAATTATTGTAAAAGTATTTCTTGCCTTCCAGAAAAAAGATGATGAGCATCAGGGCTTGTTTGTGCCATAAAAAGAGAGGAACCTTATTATCCTGCTGCCACACAGAGTGCCAGAGCATTCCAAATGTTCCTAATTGCTGCTCTGATTGGGAAGTCTCCCTAAATACACACTGCAGGACAAAAATAAACATTAGTGGCTCTTGAAGTGAGCAGCACAACATGGATCCAGCAGGCAAATCCCAACCAAAGTCAGGACTATTCCAATTTGACATTTATTTATCTGAGTGCTTTCAGATCTGCATTCTCCTTGTTCTCCCTCTGTGTTTGCTTTGACTGAGGGCCTGTGCTCCTGCTCTGGCAGAATCCTACAAAATCCTTGTCCTGGCAGAACCCTACACAATCCCTGTCCTGGCAGAATCCTACACAATCCTTGTCCTGTAAGCATCCTACACAATCCCTGTCCTGACAGAATCCATCCCAATCCCCTGGCCTGACAGAATCCATCCCAATCCCCTGGCCTGACAGAATCCATCCCAATCCACCAGACACTTCCATTCTGCAGAGCTCCTGGTGCTCTTTTCCCCCGGCGCAGGATATCCATGGGCTGGGTCACACAATGGTGGAAGCTGCAGCAGGAGCGTGCCTTGGAGCAGGGTTCCTGTGGATGTGGGCCCAGCTGGAGGCACGTCCCCTGCTTGGGGCACATCCCCTGTGTGCCACCCGACCTCCCACACCAGCCCCAGCTCCTCAGACCCCACAGGGATGTGCCGGGCTGGAGCAGGGAACGGAAGCGCTCGGACCCCGCGCTTCCCACTGAGAGCCCGTTATTCCTTCATCCATCCCTCCATGCCCTGACCCAAAGAGCTTCTCTGGAAGGGCTCTTCCTCTCAACAGCTGAAGCCCATCCATGTGAGGCATGAGATGCCCCAGGCTGCACTCAGACACTGGCAGGAAATGCAGTGGTTCCCCAGCTAATGTGGTCGAGCTCTTGGCTTGCACACTGAGCTTGGAAGGAGGAGGAATTCCTGCTTGGCTGCTGGACAAGTCCAACATCCATCAACACCAGATCCAATGCTGAAATTCAAGGAGCAAAACAGAGCCTGGGGAAGCAATGCCTGAGCTAGCAGAGACCCAGGCTAGTAGCCCAGAATGTGAGAGGGCCACCACCCTCAGCAGGCTGGAGTGGAGCAGCACCAGCACATCCCAGTCAGCACACGCCTGCAGAGCTCCCAGCCCAGAGCCTCTGAATTCCTGCTCCTCCAGTGACAGTCACAGCCAGCCTGGATCTGCACAACGTCAAGCTCAGCTCCCTGGGGACAGCAGCCCAGCTCTGAAGTGACTCGAGGAAAAGCCAAGGCAGGGTGGGGGCAATGTCAGGATGAGGTGACAGGCAAGTCACTCAACGGAATTCTCTTAATCTTCTGAAGAGCAAACAAGCAGGTTTTATTTCAGGCTGGAGCTAAATAAAAACATGATTTCCATAAAGCCTGTGCTAGTTCTGCTAACACAACATCAAACAGCAAGGACTTGCTCTGGGGACTTGCTCCAGGAGCCTCCACACTCAGAAAGGTGCAGAGCATTTCCAGATTTTACAGAGTTATTACTCTGTGGATTCTGGGACTGATTTGTTTTTCTCAGCCAAGAATTCCAAGTGCTGTGTTTGACAGCAAACTCCCCTTCCCTGAGTGACACAACATCAAACCAAGGGTTGAAGGGTCTCACTTTGTTTGCTCTGGCCAACAATTAAGAAGGTTTGTTGTCCTCTGTCAAATTTCAATGTGAAATGTAAGCTCTATGCTAATTAAACCAAACAGGAAAAACATTTTTCTGTTCTCATGCAACCAATCACTCCTGGCCCCAAAGCACAACCCAAGAACAGCTCCTTTCATCCTGAAATTAAACTCAGTTGCCAAGGCATGGGTTGGGTGTTTGGTTAGAAAGGGAAATGCTACCAAGGGCAATCCCTCAGGGCTTTGGAGATTGGGGCAATAAGAGATGGGCACTGAGAGGATCAACCCTGGAATTCCCAGGCTTTCAAGGACAATCCAAGGGCAGGATTTAGATAATCCAGGGAACAGCACAATCTCTAAGGGACTTCCACCAGGCATCTCCTCTCACTAAGTAGATTTTGGCATCAGCCTGCAGCTCTTGGAGCTACTGTTTCAGGCTCCTGGCAACCTCAAGAAGATGCAGTGACAATAGTATTTATGTTTCAGGGGGAATTTCTGCACAGAAAGGGGGATTAGACATTGGAATTACTGTCCAGGGAGGTGATGGAGTCCTCATCCCTGGAGGTGTTTATGGGAAGACAGGACATGGAACTCAGCTGTCTGGTCTGGGATCACTCACAGGTTGGACTTGATGATTTTGGAAGTGTTTTCCAACCTCAATGGTTCTGGGATTTTTGTAAGGGCTATGAACTATTTTCTTTAAAGTTCTGATCAAACATCATCATGAAAGGATTCTGTCATTCTCTCAAAATCCAGCCCTGTGCAAACACAAGAGCAACAGGCCTTCACCAAAGCAACAAAGGCAGCTGATTTAAGACTTTTATTTTTCTGTATTAGCAAAGATTTGTAAAAAACATTAGGCAAGTTCTGACACTGTCAGCTGACACCTTACTGTCACAAGAGGCACAGAGGATTTACCTTAAGGGCTTTTTTCTCTCTGGGTTCTAGGAGAACATTTCAGCTGGGTTAAACCTTCTAAACCCTTCCCCCTGTTTTCTCCCACTTTTATGCCACAGAAAGGCAGGAACTCGATTTGGGATTTCAATTCAACAAACAAATCCACTGAGATTTTTGGGGGTGAGAACTAAAAGGGCAAAGGGGGCAGTGGGTGGCAGGGGAGAGGAAAAAGCTCGTTCTGCTCTGTTGCAAAAGAGCAAACAAAAGAACCCTGTGATAGCACAATCTGTTGCTAATTACAATCATGCAAAAAGTTCCTTTTGTCCTGTGAGCTGGGGAGGATTGCAAGGATTTATTTCCATGCGGAGAGAGGCCAAAAATATTCCTCCTCTCTTTCAAACAAGCTGCACACTTCTGGGTGCTCTGCTGGCTGGTCAGTCTTCCCCAGCCTTGCTTATCCCCATTCCTGTCCCCACCTACTGTTTTAGGCTAAGCCAGAATTTAGGGACATTCCAGCCCAAGTCTGGTTGATCCAGATATGTGGATATGGGCAAACCCAGCACTGGAAGCTTCCCCCATCCCTTCAAAGCCAAGGCCAAACCATTTACTGATGTTTTGAAAGTTTGGATTGAGTGTTGGGATTTAGCTTTGCCAGTGAAACCAAAGCTGAAGAAGTTCCCTATCATCCCCTGACCACCAATTCCCAGACCAATTCCACACTTCAGCCCTCTGGGGTTGGCCAACAGAAATGCTCATGGGTCTGTGCCATAAACTCTGAAGTGATTTGGGTTAAAAATAACTCCACCAAAGGCAATTAATCATTTAATAATCCCTGCCATGCCTGGGAGAGCCTTGGGGAAAGAGGACAGCAGGCTGGATAAATTCTTCTGGCACACAATTACTGGGAAAGGAGCTGAGGAGGGAAATGTGTCCCCTTTCTGACAGAAACCTGAGGAAAAAAGTCCTGGATGCTGAATGCCAACACAAATCTCCCAGCACTTAACCCACAGCACCCATGGCTATGACACCTGGCTTGATCCCAAAATGTGGAGGCAGATGGACTCCTGCAGCATCCCTGCTGGACACCAGGGCTCCCTCACCCCCTGCTCCCACACAGCTCTGATCAGAGCCACTTCCAGGATGGTGCTGTGGAGAATGGAGGATGTGTCTGTCCTGTGTCAGACTGAGGA
Source organism: Onychostruthus taczanowskii (assembly GCF_017590055.1). Lineage (NCBI taxonomy): Eukaryota > Metazoa > Chordata > Aves > Passeriformes > Passeridae > Onychostruthus > Onychostruthus taczanowskii. The sequence goes on along the minus strand of NW_024499017.1, from coordinate 11,647,712 downwards.
ATGCTGACCCCTGAGCCAGGCCAAGGCAAACAGCACTGAGATTTCCCTGGAAGCACTGCAGTCCTGGAGAGAGGCACACGATGGATGGATGGATGGATGGGATGGGATGGGATGGGATGGGATGGGATGGGATGGGATGGGATGGGATGGGATGGGAGGCTGTCCTCATCCTGCTATTTCATTCTGCTTCCCACAGCTCCTCATCTCACTGACACAGGAACGCCTGGATCTTGTGAGACCCCACCTGGAATCCCGTGCTCAGCTCTGGTGTCCCCAGCAGCAGAAAAACATGGAATGTTGGATCGAGTCCAGAGGAGGCCATGAAGTTGGTAGGAGGACTGGGACACCTCCCCTGTGGGGACAGGCTGAGAAAGCTGGAGCTGTTCAGCCTGGAGACATCCCAGCACCTTCCAGGACCTGAGTGGGCTACAAAGAAGCTGGAGAGGGACTCTTCATCAGTGACAGGACAAGGGGAATGGCCTCAGAATGGAAAAGGGGAAAATTTAGTTTAGATATAGAGAAGGAATTGCTCCCTGTGATGATGGGAGGCCCTGGCACAGGTGCCCACAGAAGCTGTAGCTGCAATACCTCTAGGGGACATTTAGAAGTGTCCAAGGCCAGACTGGGGAGCACCTTGGGACAGTGGAAGGTGTGCAGGGGCTTGGAACAAGATTCTCTTTCAAATCCCTTCCAACCCAACCCATTCCATGATTTTAAGATGGAGACTGATGCAGCTGCCCTGGCAGGCTGCAAACAGCACCAAACACCTCCAATGCTTCAGATCCACCAGCCCTTCCCAAGGGGTGGGCAAAAGTGTCAGCAAGGCTCATCTCTGCCCATCCTCAGAGGGCTCTGACCCCAGATTGTTCTAAACCTCCTTGGGACAGATCCAACTTTTTGTGCTGTGTCCTCTTTTCATGCTGCGTCCTCGTCCTCAGGAGCTCTGAGCAAACAGGGATTTGTGGCACAGACAAGGCCAGGACAGCAAGGCCAGCACATTTGAACATTTTATCATTCATTTGCACAAAATGTCCAAATATGTGCACACAATCCAAGGGCACATTTCTGGGAGCTGGCAGCCTGCTGGTGTCCCTCAGGAGAAACTTCTGCAGCCCACACTTGGAATCCACCCGTGCTTTCTGCAGCGAGGCTCAGCTTTGTGAAGGTGCTGAGATGTGTGACCACGTGTGGAAGCATTCCCTGTCCCCACCAGCCCAAAAACCACACCAAAACAAAGCCCTGCCTACACAGACTGCAGTTTCCTTCTGTTGAAGGATTTGCCAGCTTGGATGGGTGCATTTGTTGAGCTTTCCTTCCCAGATGTTCCATCACACACCCAAAGCTGTTTGTTGTCAGAGGATTTTCATCTCTGCCACTGGGATTCCCCCCCCATTTCACTTCATTTCATTTCATTAAAATTCTTTTCCTACTGCTAGAAAGTTCTCAGCAAAAGAATTATTTCAAAACCAGAAGGAAATGCTTACTAAAATACAGTGATTTTTCCACCAACTACTCTCCTTTTCCTCTTCATGAACCCAAATATTTTAATTTGTCTGTACAGTTTCCATTTAAAATAAGCACAGCACAAATAACTTGATAATTGGGACAAATATAATAGCCAGTGTCCCAGATAAAGATCACAGTTACCCATAGAAAATATTAAATGAGAAAGCAAGTAGCTTCATGAATTTAGAGTTCCCAGAAACAATGGGTTGAATTTTCAAGACAGATGAAGCCAAATAATTCTCCACTGGCATCCAAATAAAGTTTTCCAGAGTGCTCAGCTCTCAGCAGCTCTTGCTGCCCTCCAGTAATTCAAATTGATGTCCCAAAACTCTGACCTCAGAGGCACAAAAGTTTCACAAACACCCCCCAGCACTGGGGATTTAGAAGTGTTTCTGGAGTGCCTGATAATGATTCTTTGGTATTGATGATGTTGTGGCTTTTCCACTTCCTTGGAAGGCTTTAAACAGCTCAGAACACACACGAGCACCCCAGGAAAATGCAGCCATGGATTTGTTTGCTGGGTGAGCACCTCCTTCCCAATGGAGCTGAGTGTGCATTACTGGCAGCACATCCTTACAACAACCCTCAGCTGTGATCCCATATTTGCAAACACCTGGATTTCAAACTCCTAAACGTTGTCCTGGCCTGATCCAGCCCTGCTCCCCAAGGATCAGCTTTTTTTTTACCATGTATTTTCCACCTCACACATCCTCACAATGAGGTTAAGCTACTCTGTGTTGACAAAACCCCATGTTTAGAAGTGGATGATTTATTTACTCACTGTCTCTTGGTTCATTTAGTTTTGCTCTGAGAAACAGGAATGCACCAGCAAAGCCAGGATTTGCAGGAGAAAAGGATGGAGAGAAAATGATGGAGAAGTAGCCGGGAAAATCCAAAGGACAAACACTTAAATAGCCCCTATCAAATGCTGCCTTTTTCACACCCTGTGATTAACCAGACCTCCCACCTCCAGAGCTGAACACCCAGGTACCACCACAGCCACACAAAAAATAAATGTCACTCATTTCCCTGGGGAATAATGGCAATTTCTGCTTCATACAGACACCACACTTTGTTCTGATCCCAAAAAACCAGAAAAGTGGTGATTATCCCTGGTCTTCTCCAATAATCCTATTTAATCCACACAGCTCAAAACAAAAGGTGTTAAATCAACACTCAAATATTCAAATAAAGGGTCAATCTGTGCTCCATTCTCAGTGAAAGCTGCAGAAAATTCAGTTTCTGCTAAAAGCACAAAAAAAAAGAAATTTAAAAAGTGTCAGCAAGGCCACTTACTGAGAAGTCTGACACCAAGGCAGACAAACTGATCAAAAATATGTTGGCAAGATGGATGGAGCACAAGGGGTAGGCCTTCAACACAATTACATTCAATAATATCCTAAAAAAAATTACAATTCAAAAATAATTCAATGGAAAAAATGCACTAGGACAGACAGAGCTGTTATTTATTTATTTATAACCTCAAATTCTCAACCACAGGCAGGGTAAAATGCTCTCCCACTACTGGAATAAAAATAGTCCTGGCTAGAATTTGTTTGTTGTAGATACATTACCTAAAGAAATTTAACTCTTTTAGCTGGCTGGCAAAATTTAACAAACAACTTCTGATTTCTCTGGGAGTATTCCATTAAAATTCCTCAGTTTCTGCAAGATGTGGATGCACAATTCCTCATTTCAGCATTCCTGCTGTACTCACTCATGCAGGATTGGGCCTGCTCCCTCACTGGATGATTTTAGAAATGAGAATCCAATGACAAAGAAAAAGCTTTCCCAGCAGGAACCTCCAGTAAAACAATTCACTCAAAGCTTTCCTGAAACTATTTGGGAAGCTGAGGAAGTTTCTGGCACTGGGCAGGGGGAAAAGTCCAATCCATAATAGAACTACCAATAAATAAAGATTCACGTTTGAAATCCCTGTTCTTCCACCTGAAAACGAGCTGCAGCCACAGATTTATCCCTGGAAAGTGAATCCACTGCAGAAACAGGAATGTAGCAGCAGCAGGTTGTGTTTTCCTTTCACAACCACAGCAGCACAGACTTCTACCCACCAGTTCCACCCCCTGGGACACCTCCCACTAGCCCAGATTGCTCCAAGCCCATCCAGCCTGGCCTGGGACACTTCCAGGATGGGGCAGCACCTCCTGATAATCCACTGGATACAGCAACCTCAGATGGAGGGAAATATCTCTCCTCACCATCACCCCTTAAACCCCACTGCACACAGATGCTGCTGCTTTCTTTCACCTGACAAACACACCTGCTCTTTTACCAAAATTTCTAATTTAAAAATTTGTTTCTATGAAAAAATGGGGGGTTTATCAGTGGGTTGTTGGTACCAGTAAGCCACCAGCAGCAAAGGTTTAAGATTTAACTTGATTAAGATTGAACTTGCCTTGTGCCACATTATTCCCTGAGGTTTTGGTCGTTTGCAGTTAGTCTGGATAGTCCTTGTTGGAGTGAGGATGTAATCCACAGTTAAATCATGATCTCCCAGCAGCTCCTCTGCTATGTCAAGCACCTACAAGGCAGAGATTTGGTTAAGTAGCTAAAAACAAACTCCCTAAAGCTGTGCCCCATTCCTGATGTCTTGTCACATGAAAACCCATCAAAGACAATGGGAATAAAGATGCCAAACCAGCTTCATTCCACGTCTCCCCTCCAGACAGAGCAGGAAGTGTCCCAGAGCTCCCTCCCAGCTGGAGAGGGGATGTTTGAACATCTCAACTCACCTGGCAGTCGTGCACGATGGTAACCACAGGTGTGTCCTCCTGCACTGCCCCCATGGACACCATCATTGCATATTCCATGTCTGCATAACCTTCCCCTTTGCCAATTCTCCAGCCTAAAGCACAGAAAAGTGGGGAAAAAAAAAAAAAAAACCAAAACCAAACAGCACAGTGGAAAGTTGTTAAAATGGTGTAATTAACCCAGCAGTCTGCAAGTTGTAAGTCTGGAAAAAATCAGATCAGCATCTCTCACAGAATGCAGCTTTCCTTGAAATCAGCACTGAAATAAAATAAAAAAATCAGTTTCAATGACTCCTAAAAGATCCCAGAAGCTTCCCATTCAGAATAAACAAATTCAATGCAGTTAAAACAGCAGTTTATTTAGCAATTGTATTTAGAACCTTCTATTCATGTCCAACACAGGTTCATGTGGGTAAAGAGGAGTCTGGGTCACATATAAAAACTGTGTTATTTTAGGCAAGGGATAAAGTCAGTGGAAAATTTTTCAGCACCAGCAGGTTTTCAAAACACTAGAAAATGCAAAATCTGATCCCCAAATAGGTCCTGAATCAGCAGGTCTAACACAAGGCCTTTCACACAGCCTGTGTGAGCAGAGCAGATCCCTGACCAGGGAGCCTGCTTGGATTCCTTTAAACACAAAGAATTCCTTGCCTCAAGGGTTTTCCTGAACATCTCTGAGGCCACTGCTGTGTGCCCACGGCATCCTGAGGCACCCCTGCTTCCTGCTGGGACTGCCAGCAGGGATTGGGCACACACAGGGGCAGAAGCCAAGACCACAACTCAGCTCCAAGGAGAAATCTGTCTCTGCCACGTGCTGTGGCCTTCCTGCCACCAGGCTGGCACTTGGGACCTTCCTGCTGGAAGTTTTTCCTCACCTTTTTCAGAGACAGCCACCGATCCCACAACAACCAAGTCCACTTGTGCTTTCCCATCCAGCCCCACAGGCACGCTGTAGTCTCTTACACCCTGCAGGAAAAAACAGCATTTGAGGTTTGCAGAGGGCACAATCTTCCAAGAACTGAGGCAGAAATCCAGGATATTTTGCTAAATCCCAGGAACTCCCCACGTTTCCAAGTGTCTCTTCCATGTTTAGCCAAGCTGTACATGTCTGGGAAGTTATCCCCAGGGAATCCTAGAATAGATTCCCTACTACAGTGACAAGAATTTTGGCACACTGCAAGGAGAGCTGAGGGAGGTGGGCACTTTTAGAAACGAGGTTTTTAATTTAGGATCAAAACCTGGTATTTTGAAACACTTTTTTGGAAATCTGTTCTTAAAAATGAGAGCTAGTGACACTTCTTATTTACACTTCCCTACTCTACTAAAAGCTTGAGGAATACCAGAGCACTCCAAATGCTTCAATTAATTTTGAAATATAAATCACAAAGTTAATTTAGACACAGACAGCAACAGCACAAAGAAATCTGAAGTTACACAAAGTGATACAATTATTTTTTCCTCTCCTCTCTCCTTGTTCAACCCCACCCACTCCTCTTCAATCTGTTCTCATCTTAATGAAAATTCTGTCCAGACTGCAGAAATTAAAAATCATGTTTATTTGGGTTTTTAAATATAAGAGGTTTAGAACTATTTAAAATACATGTTGTGATTCAATCATTCCCAATACATGGGTACAGCACACTGCAAATGCTCCTCACACCAACTCAACTTGCTGCTAATGATAAATTAACAATATTAAAATCACAATAAAGAGCCAAACATTTTCAATGCAGAGCAGAAACCCCAAGAATTCAGTAATTTGTGGCTGACTATCAGCACTAATGCCCATCAGGCACTTCCCTGCAGTGTGGTAAGGATTGTTTGCACAGTGCTTTGTAAATACAAACTGCCAACAGCATTTTTTCATTAGTGGGCTGGGGCAAAAACCAGACACATGGTGAGAGCCCAGATCAGACAGCAGGCCAAGAGAAAGGTCTCTTGCAAAAATACTCTTCAGCCCTGAGCTTAATTAGTTAATGACTGCAATAGAACTTCCAACAAAGAAAGTCACTACTAATTACCAGCCTTTACAGCCTCGGTTGTTTACGGGGTTGCTGCAGAACTTTACTGCTTTTAGCAGCAGATAAAGGAGGAAATAAATCTCTGTAGTAGGCTCTTCATGCTGGGTTTTCATGGCAGATACCGATGTAAAACCTGCAGGGCTGTCTGGCCGAAGCCCTGGCTGTGCGGTGCGATTGGAACACGAGAGGGCAGCAAGAGACCGCAGCAAAGGCCAGGCTCCGCACGTGTCCGGGCCCCGCTGCACGCAAACGCCACAATGCACGGCTCTTTGGGTGTTGTGTTCGATGAAAAACCTCGGCTTTCCCATCTGGTAACACCTAAGAGCACTCAGCTATCCCCCAGAGGGTTCAGCAGCTCAAAACTGCAGAATGGAGGAGCATGAAGAAAGATCTAACTCACCTCAAGGCATTATTTTCTAAAAGACACTGAGAAATATCAATTCACATCCCTTTCAACCCTGCTAAGACTGAATTTTCTCCTGATTTCAATATTATCAATGTACACAAACCCAGAGATAACATCCTAAGAGGAAGATATTTCAGTTTTTCCAACTTCCAGCTGGTCCATCCCAAGCCCACACTGTCCCCAAGTTAATTCAGCCCTCCCTGATCCCTCACTCCCACCTGAGATGTGGCACATCTTCTCAGCATCTCCTTGGTTGCACCTGCAGGGGGAACAATCCTGTTGAACAGCCCAGCCCTCAGACGTGGTGTGGGAACCAGCAAAGTCTTCCTTGCCTGGGGAACCACATGAGAAAGTTCATTTTACACTGAAGAAATATTTTTGTCACACAGTAAAAATTACATGGCCAAATAATTAATTTGTTATGTTGTTGATGGTGTAATGCTTGTAAGAATAATTTCCTCCAACACAGGAAAATTCCATAAAAAGGTTTATTGAAGAAATAAAAGGTGAAACAGACATTTGAAGATATTTCAGGACAAATCTTTAAGGACAATTCCTCCTTTAAAGCTATGTCTCTAAATAGCTTAATGAGATAATAGTTTCAAACTGACAGAGGGCAGAGTTAGATGAGATATTAGGGAGAAATTCCTCCCTGTGAGGGTGGGGAGAGAAGCTGTGGCTGCCCCTGGATCCCTGGAATGTCCAAGGCCAGGCTGGACAGGGCTTGCAGCACTCTGGGATGGTGGAAGGTGATACTCAGGGCAGGAGGCTGGAACTGAATTATCCTTCAAATCCCTTCCAACCTAAACCATTCCATGACATTTACTGGTTTGAGCTCCACAAATGAGCTGCACATAAAACCCTTGGAGATGCAGTGCCAGGTGCTGCTGAGGTGTGTTACATTTTCTCCTCGAGCAAGGTCTTATGAGCTCTCAGAGGAGCCCATCACACCCGAGACAGTCCAGACACCTCAATGGCATAAAATCAGCAGGATGGCTTCTGAGGCAGTGTTGGAAACACAGAAGTTTTAATAAAAGGCAAAATAACAAAGCTCTTACAGATCTGAGCCAGGGACAGAAGAAGAGGATCTTTCTCTTAGTAAAAATACCTCACAAAAGGGATTATTTCCTTTGCTCTCTTCTTTTTCTAGTGAATTACCTAGGTGGGACCTTTTGGCTTCTGACCCTTTGGGCATCCTTAGGTTTGAGGTGAAGGTCCTTTGAGGTGTCTTTGTACCAAACTGAGGAGAGAAACTTCTGGGCTTTTTAAGGAGACAAAAGATAATTTATTCACTCTATCAGGGGACACATCCCTACAGAGGTGCTGCCAGGCTCTGCTGTCCCCTGCCAGCTCCTCCTCAGGGCTGCCCTTACCTGCAGAGCTGCCAGCCGGGCACCTTCCAGAGGTTTGTCAGGATCCACCTTCACCTCCCGTGCTCTGCTGAACACTTCCAGCTCCCTGAGAGAGCAGCAGGCCTGCAGGGAGCCCTGGGGCAGGGAAGGAGCCAAGAGAAAGGTATTTTCACTTACTTCCAGCGTTAGGAAGCGGGCGTTCCTCTGGGGAGCATCGGGGTTTATTTTTACTGTACGGGCAGCCCGGAATTCCTGCAAAGCCAGAAGCCGTGTGGCAGCGTGGGAGGAGCCCTGTTTGCATAAAATATCAGCTCACAGCAGAGAAGGGCAATGCAGAACCTTTCACCCTCTGGGCAGGCTGATTTGTGCAGGTTTTTAATTGAGGGGCTGTTCATTTCCTGTGAAGCCCTGGAAATGTCCAGTGCCAGCTTGGACAGGGCTCAGAGGGGGATAGTGAAGGTGTTCCTGCTGAGGGAGATTCAATTTCCCTTCCTACTCAAACAGCTCTGTGTGTCGGTCATTGACAAGGGGCTTCTGTTTGCTTTGCTTCCAGGCACTGCCCGGGGAACTGGGGGCACTGGGGGGGAACTGGGGGGGAACTGGGGGCACTGGGGGACACTGAGGGGGATTTAGAAATGAG
>NW_024499017.1:11634802-11638991 GCF_017590055.1 Onychostruthus taczanowskii | reverse complement strand
TATTATATTATATTATATTATATTATATTATATTATATTATATTATATTATATTATATTATATTATATTATATTATATTATATTTTACACCCCACTTGGCTCCTCGCTCGGATCCAGCTGCAGCTGTGCCAACCCAAAAAAAAGCAGATTAAATTGGGCTGCTCCTTTCTGAGGGCTGCAGATGCAAACTCCTTTTCTGAAGTTTTTTCTCTCCACAATGACCAAGACTCTGCTGAATTCATGAGTTTCCCCCCCGCCAGCTCTGAGCGATTTCCAAATTCGGATTCATATCCACATTTAATGCTGCAGTGAGGCTTCACCTTCTCAATTAAGCACCCAAAAAAATCAAAGTTTTGGAGCTGGGAAGAAGAGCCTTTCTGCTGGATGCTGAGGATTGGAAACTTTCTGTGCTGAAGACCCACAAGGAAATTCTGTATTTGACCTGAGGCTGGGGAGGAGCTTCCAAAATGGATTGGTGGCACCGGGATTGTGGGTGTGGAGTTTGAAGTTTGTGATGTCACAGGGGGAAACTGTGAGTTTAAGGTTAAAAACGTAGAGTTTTTTAAGGTTAGAAAACTCAGAGTTTAAGGGTTTGGAATATAGCAATATATACGGGGTGAGCTGGAGTTTTAGGGTGGAGGCTGGTTGTTCTTCACCTTCTTCTCTGTAGGTTTGGGTGGTTTTGTGAAATTGGACAGAAAAGTCCACACTGAGACTTCGAGTGATCGGTTATTGGGTTAAAAGAGGAAATAATTTAGGTGTCATTTCTTAATTGGACAGTTTAGCCTCAAAAGACCTTGTAGACAAAGATAGTCAGGTACTTTGTAGCTCGTTGGTGGAATGCTGTAGGACTCAGCACTTGTAATACAGATAAGAAATAATAATATATAATATGATGTGATACGTGTGAGTGAATGTTTGTGTTTATGGAATAACCGTATGGAAGGAGGTACCTCAGGGCAGGTGGGGCTGGCCCGGGCTGTCCAGCAATGTCTGGAAAATTGGGATGGAGCAGCCCCCTGCAGCCAGGGCTTCCTGCCCCGCCAGTACGGGTGCAAAACCGGGAGAAAATCGTGGGCATCCATGGGTCTGGCTGGAATGGTGCCAGACACAGCTTCCTTTTCCTTTTCCTTTTCCTTTTCCTTTTCCTTCCTTCCCTTCTTTCCTTTTCTTTCTTGCTTTTCCTCTCCTTCTTTCTTCCTTTGTCGTCCTCTTTTTTATTCTTTCTCCTTCTTCCTTAATATTTTTCTTCCTTTCCTTCTCTCCTCTTACTCCTTTAATTCCTTCCTTCCTTCCTTCCTTCCTCCCTCCTTCCTTCCTTCCTTCCTCCCTCCTTCCTTCCTTCCTTCCTCCCTCCTTCCTTCCTTCCTTCCTCCCTCCTTCCTTCCTTCCTTCCTCCCTCCTTCCTTCCTTCCTTCCTCCCTCCTTCCTTCCTTCCTTCCTCCCTCCTTCCTTCCTTCCTTCCTCCCTCCTTCCTTCCTTCCTTCCTCCCTCCTTCCTTCCTTCCTTCCTCCCTCCTTCCTTCCTTCCTTCCTTCTCTCTGTTTCTTCCCTACTCTTCCTCTCCCTCTGCCCACTCATTTTCTCCACTCACCCTCTCTCTCCGTTGCTCCCACCGCCATCCTCTGTCCCACGCTTCTCCCTCTTTCCCCTTTTCGTGCTCAGTCTCTCCCTGTCCCTCTGTCTGTCCCCGTCCCTCTGTCTGTCCCCGCGCCCGGGCCGTGCCGGGGAGCGCTGCAGTCCCCGCGGTGTCCCCTGGGGGGCGACACACGCCGCGCGGAGCTCCCGCGGGCAGGTGAGACCGGAGCGAGCCCGGGAACGGCACCGGGAACAGCCCGGGAATGACACCGGGAACGGCCCGGGAATGACACCGGGAACAGCCCCGGCAGTGACACCGGGAACGGCCCGGGAATGACGCCGGGAACAGCCCGGGAACGACACCGGCAATAGCCCGGGAACGGTCCCGGAGCGGCACCGGGGAGGACATCGGGAATAGCCCGGGAACGGCCCTGGGAACGACACCGGGAATGGCCCCGGAGTGACACCGGGAACGGCCCGGGAATGGCCCCTGAGTGACACCGGGAACGGCCCGGGAACAGACCGGGAATGGCCCCCAAGCGACACCGGGAAGGGCCCCACAGCTGTCCCGGTGCGGCCACGGGAATGACACCGGGAGCGGCCCCGGGAGCGGCCCCCCGAGCGCTGCGAACGCTCCGCTGCCGCTGCCGGTAAAGGCTGCGAGAGGAAAACCGGCGGCTCCCCCGGAGAAGCGGGCGAAGGGAGCCCCGCGGGGGGAATCCCGCATTTCCAAGCGCCTCCCGCTCTCCTCCTCGAAGGGGCTCCTTTCCCCGCGCTCCCCCCGTATTTTTCATAATGCTGATTTTTTTTTGTTTGTTTTTTTTTGTTTTCTCCAAGCCGTTCGAATTTTGGGCTGTTCCGAGCCCGCTGGTTCGGTCTCTGCTCGGTGCCCAGCTGCAGCAAGCAAAGAGCTTTTGCTGCTTCTGGGGGTTCTGTAGAAATTCAGTTCGGTAAAGTTTTCAGCCGAGGAGAGGTAAGATTCCATCAGGGATATTTCTCCAGGCTTCTAGGAAGGGACAGCACTGCGACACCGCAGGGGTGGCTTTACTCAAGCTCTCTTTTATAAAATTCCAGCATTTTAGAAACTTATATCATTAAAGAAATCCCATGTACTTGTGTACGCTGAGACACAGCCCAAATTGTTACGAAAAATGTGATTTATTTGAAAACCGAACATAAGAGTGTGAAGTCGTTCTCAAATTATTTCAGAAAAAAAATAAAAGTTTTCTCTTATGGTCATACATTTACATGAAATGTATCATCTTATCTCGCTGAATTCCGTATTTGTTTTCCCAGAGAAAATACCCCCGGACATTTTCTCGGTGGATGAAACCCTCCCCGAACATTCAAAATTATTTCCGTCAAATACAAATACCAAATACAAATTTTGAAGCGCCCGGAGAAACTCCCCAATCAATTTTTCCATCGCAGATCATTTTTAACCATCCCTCCTTGTAGAGAAGCTGCCTCATAATTTAATTTTTTTCCCTCCCTTTAGTTATCGCATAAAATCGTTTCCTTTCTTATTAAGAAAATCTCCGGTAATTAACAGCCCCGCCGGGTTCCCACGGCCGGAGCCGCCCGCGGTCCGGGCTGCGAGCGGGAAAGGGACCCTGGATCCCAGCAGCCGGCCAAAATCCCAGCCCGACTTTGGGGGGAAAAAAAATATCTTTGTTTAAAGCCTTACGAAACCACACAAATTGCAAGGAGGGCAAGGCAAAATTACAGTGTAAGAAACCCAAAAATCACCGCTCAGGAATCACAGCGGCAGCAGCCAGGCTCGGGGGAGGCGGCGGGAAGGAGCCCGAGCGAAGTGACAGCAAATTCATTTCCACCTTATCTCGGTCTTTTCGGGCTCGAATCGATTTTGCAGCGCTATTTTTGATTATAGATATCATCTGATTTATTTAGTTTTTCCCTTGCGGAGCGGGGAAAATCGCTGGTTTCCCACCTCGGTTCCTTGGGCCGGCAGATCCACGCTTCTCCCGGGTGGAACAGAACAATTCGCAGCAGTTTTCCCCGACACTTGAGTTTACACTTGGTCACCGCGCGTCCCTAATTGTCCCGCTCTGATTGCCTCTAATGAACTCATTAGGGACAGGGCAGAGGGGCGGATTTCACAGGCACAAGAAAATCCACCTCGATGCCAGGAACGAAAAAAAAATATAGACACTTAAATGCTCTCGCTGCTTTCTGTTGGTTTTGTCAGGTATTTTCTATAATAATAAAATATCCCCAAACTCCCCCAAAGCGGCGGAGGAACCTCTGAACCCGCAACGACGGCACACCGGGGCCGAGCCGCGCTGTCACCGCCACCGTGCGAGCACCCAGCGGCCTGTCCCCGTGAATTCCACAGAAACATATTTTTAAATATATTTCTATTTTAAACGCACGACCCGCCGGCCACGGGAACACCGCGACACCGGCGCGACCAGCGCGGTGCCGCCGCTCCCGCCATCAACCTGCCCGCAAGCAGAGCTCACAAACCCCGCCGTCAGCAGCGGGCACATCCCCCGGGCGGCTCGGGGCTGTTTTTTGGGGCTGTTTTTTGGGGCCGAACCCCGCCGGAGGGGCCCGGAGGGGCCGCGGGTGCCGGCGCGGGGCTCGGCCCG